>NC_091749.1:66734984-67058734 GCF_043380555.1 Nothobranchius furzeri
CCTGTAAATGTCAGAACGGAGCTGAGTGTAGCGCCACAGATGGAGAGTGCTTCTGCAGCGCAGGATGGACCGGACTCTACTGCACCCAGCGTAGGACACACACACACACACACACACACACACACACACACACACACACTCTCTCTCTCTCTCTCTCTCTCTCTCTCTCTCTCTGAATCTACAGTGCTTTAATAAACTAAAGTAACGCCACCATCTAGTGGGAGATCAGTAAAGTGCACAGTGTCCTTTTGTCTCCATGCTATTTATAGAACATCACCTCCTCCCAACAACAAGTCTGGTTCTGGTCGGGTCCAGATTCTGATTCTGATTCACGAGTTTCTGACAATAAAAGCAGTTTATAAATGTGTTCTGGGCTCTGGTCCCTGCCGTGGAACTGTGGACCAGCTCTTGACTCTGGCTAGGGAGCTGGAGGGGGCTAATCCAACCAGTCCAGATGTGTCTGGTGGATATGGAGGCTTATGCTCCTGTCACCATGGAAACCCAATGGGGGGGGGGGGGGGGGGACTCAGGCAATATGGGGTGGATGTCCCTCTATTAAGGGCTAATAAGTGTGAAGCTGGTCTGTGCAGCCAGCAGCAGGACTCACCTGTTCCCTGTGAGGGCCACACGCTACCTGGGCTTCCCTTTGGTACCGGTTCTGTTTGCTGTCTTTATGGACAGAATTCCTCTGTGCAGCCGTGGGGTGGGGGTGTGTGGGGGGTTGTAACCCTCTCGGTGGCCTAGTGGAAGAGTGTCCACCCTGGGACTGGGAGACCGGAGGATCAAATCCCGGCCGGGTCATACCAAAGACTTTAACAAGGGAACCCAACGCCTCCCTGCTTGACACTCAGCTTGAAGGGGTTGGACTGGGGGGTTAAACCACTAAATAGTTCCCGAGCGCGGCCACAGCTGCAGCTCACCGCTCCCGACGGGGATGCGTCAAATGTGGAGATGAATTTCACCAGTGTGTGATGATGAATATGGGACTTTAACATTTGGTGGCAGAAGGATCTCATCTCAGCCATTTATGAATGATGTGGTCCTCTTAGCTCCATCAAACAGCGACCTTCAGCTCTTGCTGGGGAGGTTCTCAGCTGAGCATGAAACAGCTGGGATGAAGACCTCCAAATATGAATCCAAGGTTCTCAACCAGAAAAGGGTTGGACCTCTCCGCTGGGGCTGCTACCTCCACAACCGGACTCGGATAAGCGGGTAAAAATGCACGGATGGATAATTTTATCTTTCTGACCAAAACCGTTCAACTTGGTCCAGACCAGAATCCCTGATCCAGTCTAGATCCTGGATCCAGTCAGATGCTGAAATGAAGATAAATCCAATAGTTTTTCACAGCATCGTAAACATTTTCTCTTTTCAGCTAAAAATGATATGAAAGGAGCTTTCGGGACTTTTAAAACCTGCTGGAAACTCTGAAAGAAAGAAGTTCCAGTTTTTAGTTTTATTAAACAGGAATAAAAATGGCGTCCTCAGAACTCGTGTATCGGCTGCTCCTGACTGAGGGCTTGTTGAGTCTTTGCTTCTTTGGGAATTTTGTTTCCTGGAGTATTTCTTCCTGACACAGCTTCACACCTGCTGTTACTTTGGGTTTCAAATGTGCTGGAGATGATCTGAGTCTCCAGCTGATCCGGTTCCACTGTGACCAACTGGATCGGCTGATGCCAGTAAAGCAGCTTGTGGGTTCTGAAGCTGAAAACTTCTGCAGACTGCTGTTATTCCACGTTTCTCTGCAGGCTGTCCGTCAGGATTCTTTGGCTCCCAGTGTTCCGAGGTGTGCCGGTGCCAGAACGGAGCGGACTGTGACCACATCAGCGGGCAGTGCTCCTGCAGGACCGGATTCATTGGGCCGAGTTGTGAGCTCAGTGAGTGTTTAGAAAATGTGTGTGTGTGTGTGTGTGTGTGTGTGTGTGTACTTGTGTGTGAATGAATGTTTTATTTACAATGAATATTTTATCTACAGTGACTTTACAATGTCTTGACTGCTTTGCAGTAATGAATGAATCAACATAAATGTTTATGATTGAAATGCCTTATTTTAGATCATCTTAAGGTGTAAAGCAGTCAAGACATTGTTAAATCACTTTAGATAAAACATTCATGATTGTAAATAACTTGTAAAGTGGAGAAATCATTTATGAGACCAAATAAGATTTTATTAAAGTAAAGAGAGTATGAAAGTCAGGTCTGCTAGAGGAGACCTTCTGAGTGAAGCTCCATGTAAACGTGAGGTTGTTATGACGACGTATCCAGATGGCCAGGGTAGGAACAAAAAAACAGGAGACTGCAATGTTATGGACAAGCACAGAATATTCCACGCAGATGAAACTGGCTGGATACTTAATGCCAGGTGACCTCTGCCCAATGGTAGGGCAGGTTTTTGACAAATGTCATAACCATTGTGTTACATGGCCTTCTCTTACGCTACAGTGAGTGTGTGTGTGTGTGTGTGTGTGTACATATGTGTGTGTGTGTGTGTGTAACCTGGGTTCTTCTTCCAGAATGCCCTGCAGGAACATTCGGGTATGGCTGCCAGCAGCTGTGTGAGTGCATGAACAACGCCACCTGTGATTACGTGACGGGAACCTGCTACTGCAGCATTGGCTTTAAAGGGATCCGCTGCGACCAGGGTGAGTCGGACCAAACTAAACAGAACTCTCATCAGCAGCACTGGATTCTCATGTCAGTTCTCTTGTTCGCTCTTCCTTCTTCCATCTCAGGAACATTGCTAAGCTGAGTCCCATTCTGTCCCGCTCTAAACTTGAGACAGTTCTCCACGTCTTCATCTCCTCACGCTTAGACTACTGTAACTCTCTTTTCACGTGTCTGAGCAGAACCTCCCTGAACCGTCTACAGGTGGTTCAGAACGCCTGTGCTCGGCTTCTGACCAAGTCCTCCAAACACACCCACATCACCCCGCTTCTCCTCCAGCTTCACTGGCTGCCAGTCAACTTCAGGGTTCATTTCAAGGTCCTGGTTCTGGTCTATAGGGCCTTACATGGACAAGCACCATCTTACATTGGTGATCTTCTTAGTCCCTTCACCCCCAGCAGGTCCCTGAGGTCCAGTGATCAAAGCCTACTGGTTGTGCAGCACCAGGCTAAAGACCAAAGGTGACAGATCATTTGCTGCCGTGGCCCCCAGACTCTGGAACTCTCTCCCCCTGAGCCTGAGATCAGTGGACTCAGTGGTCTCCTTTAAAAAGCAGCTGAAGACTCACTTGTTCAAGCTGGCTTTTGTATGACCTTCTTCACCACTCTCTCTTTATTCTGCTCTCCCCACCTATTCCACCTTCCTCAGGATCCACTGATTTCCCTCTTTCCTATTCACTCTCTCTCTTTCTTAACATTTTTTATCACAATTGTCTACTTTTGCTCATTTTAAATATATTTAAAACATTTTCTAAATGCTTTTTGATAGTTTAACATTTTTTGTTTTTGTGAAGCGCCTCGTGATTTTTATCTTGCGAGGCGCTATAGAAATATTTTCTTCTTCTTCGTCTTCTTTCTTCTTTCTTCTTCTTTCTTCTTTCTTCTTTCTTCTTCTTCTTCTTCTTCTTCTTCTTTTTCTTCTTCTTCTTCTTCTTCTTCTTCTTCTTCTTCTTCTTCTTCTTCTTCTTCTTCTTCTTCTTCTTCTTCTTCTTCTTCTTCTTCTTCTTCTTCTTCTTCTTCTTCTTCTTCTTCTTCTTCTTCTTCTTCTTCTTCTTCTTCTTCTTCTTCTTCTTCTTCTTCTCCCCCCCCCCCCCCCCCCCTCTCATGTTGGTTTGGGTGGATCCAAACACATGATCTGCACCAACAGGCCTGCTGCTGGGGTTTAGTTCCAGAACTTGCTGTAGTTTCTTTTGAAGACTTTGGTTGGCCTTTCCATGGAGCAACAGGAGCTGTATTAAAAAATAGTCCCACACAAGGCATCAAGTAAGCCCTGGAGTCTGGAGATGTGAGCCGTTGCTATTCCTGGCATTTTGAGCTCACATTGTGAAGTAATGAGTAGAAAATATCCCCATTGTTATTTATGCACGTCCAGATTTATTTGATTTAACACCTTAACCTTTGGCTTCTCCCCTCCCCCTCCTATGGTTAATTCTGGATAAGGAATTTAAATCCTTAAATCCAATGAATTTAAATCAGAAACTGTCTGGGACTTGGGGTACCTCCCTATAGGCAAAGAGAAGGTAAGGCAACCATTGACCCCAGTTAGAACCAGTTTCATCAAAAAACTTATGGAGCATCTGTTTGAGGGTCTGGTTAAATCTCTCAAGCCCCCTTCAGACAGGCCATGAAAAACGGAAATGTTCGAGACTCTGTCCTTAAGACCTATGTGTCTGAATACAAACATCCAGATAAACTTTTCCGTAATTAAACCGGACGAAGCCCCTAGTAACAGGATCGGACTCGTCACGGACAGGGTGGCTGCTTCAGACTGGTGAGGTCGAGTTCCGGACAGGGAGGAGGGGGAGGAGGAGGGGACCGGGGGACGCTGTGCGCACCTAGATAGCTCGCTCCTGTAGCATGCGGCGAACCATGGCAGCTCGCCTCCTACGGTACCGTCTCCTAGATGCGCGACGGGGCGCTTCACACCGCTTCCGTGATTCCTTTATTAACCATTGAGCTTCATCATCCAGGTCTCTTATGCGTCTTCGTGTGCGCAGAATTATGCTTAACACAAGTCCGATCAGTGAGAGGAATTCTATCTCTTCGTCGGCCATGTTTGACTGAGTAGCTTTGTTTGGGTAAATGATGCATGTACGCCCGCCGCACTATGTTTATGCAATATCCGGGTACGGCCTTCCCACCCCCTCCCCCCCAGACATCTGGAACTTTTCCCTGCTGTGTGAAGGCAGCCGAAAGGACAAGTTCCGGTACAAAAGTGGTGTGTCTGAAAACACAGTTCTGGTTAAAAACCAGACTGAATTGTCCGCAAATGTTCCAAAATGTCAATCTGAAAAGGGCTTTAGTTAACCCATCAGTCTGTGGATGATATGAGGTAGATCGCATTCCCTTGATCCCCAACAGCTGATACACCTGCTTTAAAAGAGAAGACAGAGTTAGTGCCCTGGTCGGTTACTATCTCGTGAGGGAAACCAACCCTTGAAAAGAGTTGTACCAAACAAAGAGCGACTGCTTTCGCTTTCATTGTCTTTAGAGGAAACACCTCAGGATATCTGGTGGCATAGTCAGTGATCACCAGCATGTAACGATGTCCTGTCTTGCTTCTCTCCACGGGCCGAGCCATGTCCATCCCCAAACGTTCAAAAGGGGTTTCAATCAGGGGAAGAGGAAGGCCTTGTGCTTACCTCCTCCAGATCTTACGGCCCTCTGATTCAGATTAGCCAGCTCCGGGTCATCACGCTGGATCTGTGCCATCCTCAGAGGCATTTTGAAGCCCTCAGGCATGTCTTCAGCAGATGTACCTGCTGTGTGAAGCAATTTATCTCGTCTCTTCTGTTGACGAGACTTGCGTGTTTTCCCAGACCGCTCCTCCAGATCTGCATCATAAAAGGGCAGTGCACTGAGGAGCAGTGGAGACTCCTCCAGCTGCTTGGCCTGAGAGCGAGTAACCACAGCACAGTTTAATGGGAATTGAATCAAGTCAAACAGGACAGGTAAATCACCACCCAGGACAACTGGATAAGGAAGTCTTTCAACGACACACACATTTAGCAAGTAAGATTGTCCTTGCACTTCACTATACAGGTCTGCAGTGGGATACAACCGTTCGTCACCGTGCACACATCGAACAGGAATAGCATCTGACGTGGAGATTATGTGTGATGGGACCAGTTTCTTTTCCGCAAGTGTTTGGACACTACCTGTATCAATCAGAGCTTTTATGCTCCTCCCACTTACTTTAACCCTACTCAGTCTTACAGACTGTTCATCACATGGGTGTCGTCTTTCTTTAATTGGGACAACACACAGCTGAGTGGGTTTAGGGGGGTTCTTTGGACACATGGGCTTGGTGTGGCCTCGCAGACCACATAAATACCAGACAGGTTCTTTATGGTTTGGGAGATATACCGGCCTCCTGAAGGTCCCTTAAAGGGGCATTACCTGGGGTAGCCATTTCTGGTCGGTGTCGCTTCTGTCCAACTGTTGCTCTGCGAATATCTTTGTCTTTAGGAAGCCTTCCAAGCAGAATAAAGCCCGAGTCATGCTTCTGCGTTAGTGAGGAGACACTCAACGCCATTATCCGTCCTTGCGGGCCTGCTGGAGAGCCCCGGAAGGACGGACGGATGGAGTCGAGTTCTCTTTTCTAAACATCCGTCCGTCGATACGGAGAACGCAAGCTTGTGATTGGTCAGGACACCGCTGTCATCTACACCGCCGCCATTGCGCCCTCAAAAACATAAAGAGAGCCGAGGATAACTAGCGGCAGACACAGAGAACCTTGAAGAATACGTCGCGAAAAAACTCTAAAATATGAACGTTTAATTCCCCGTGACTGGAGGAATGTAGATGGACCGGTAAATCGAGTCTTAATTTATTACTTTTTTATTCTTTTCTCAAAAGAGGGTTCCAACCAGTACTTGAAATTACTCAACAATGGACATAGTAACAAAGGAACCGAAACTCAGGACCTGACTACAGAAATGTACAAAAAAAACAAACTCTACAGACACAACAGGATCAACTTAAATAGTGGCTGATCAGACCACTGCCAACACACTAGGGTAGGGAGACATCAATTAACAAAGAACATAAAAAACTACCCCGAACAAATACATACTAATCAGTCTATTACGTTTGAGTTACTTAAAATGAATACACATTACTGTCAAAACCCAACTACTATTTACAAAAGAGTTGGTATGACCCAATGGTGCTGATTAGGCCAAGTAAAGTGGTCTGCTCCAGCTGTTCCACTCCAAGGCCACTGGCAACTCAAAGAAAACATATATCATGTTAACACCTACAGACTAAAACCGATAGGTAACTGAACCTAAATGGTCAATCCATAGAAACAAAACACTCACATATTCAAAATAAAAGAAACATTACCAGACAGCCATTCACTCGAGGTGTGACAGCAGGGCAGCTGTCACAGAGACATTTTCAGAATAAAAGCGTGCTGCAAGAGTTGCTGGTTGGGCTTCCATGCTGTGTTTTGTGGCTTCACAGCGGCTCTGATGATGGAGGAGCTGAACCCGTACACCAAGATCAGCCCGGCGCTGGCGTCGGAGCGCCAGTCCGCCGGCGCCATCTTGGGAATCATCCTCCTGCTGCTGCTCATCATGGCCATGCTGGTTCTGGTGGTCTGGTTCCGGTACCGTCAGAGAGAAAAGGGCCAGCACACTCCCAACGTCACGTATACCCCCGCCCTGCACATCAACTCGACCGACTACTCCCTCTCAGGTAGTTTCACTCACCTGGATGATGTCACTTCCTTCCACAGCAGAACCACCTGGTCCACCCAAACTGGACCCTTTTTTCACTTGTTAACCTTTAAAGAGCCTTCCACAGAGAAAAATGTTCCTCTACACTCTGGTGGTGAACTTGGAGGGTCATCAGGTTCAACCCCTGATCCAGTCCAGACTTTACTGTAATCTGGTTCTGGATCAGGAGTTCTCCAGACTCTCTGAATGTCTGAAGGAGTTTGGTTATATATATATATATATTTTTTTTTTTTACCAAGTTTTTTTTTTTGGTACCAGAACATTTTCTGAGGAATGTTTAACCTTTGACCTCTGAATCATTCAGACAGAAATTAGCTCCGTAACTCAAAGGGATGAGCCAAAGGAACCAGTTATAAAGACTTTTTGGGACCAGTTACCTCACAGAGACCCAGTTGGGCTCTGGTTCTGGTTCTTGAGTTGAATCTATTAAAACACCAAAGCTAACCCGGTCTGACAGGAACCAGAACATCAGCTCTGATCAGCTGGTGGATGATGGACACAGAGAGCCTATCCAGAACTGTTCTGAGCAGATTCCAGTCTGGGTCAGCATATCGGCCTCATTCAGACCCGGTTATACGTTTAACCAAACCAGTCCTTTGTCCTGATGTGACTTCTTCACTCCCAGGTTTTGGTTCTGGTGGGTTTTGGTAAAAATAAATAAATAAATAAAATAAATAAATTAGGTCAAGTTTATTAAAACAAAAGAGAAAAAGTCTAAAGAAAGCTCTGAAAGACCTTCAGAAGGTGTGGACTGGATCAGGGGTTCTAGCCCGGACCAGGGTTCTGGTGTTTGTATAGATGCTGATGACGGGTGCAGCAGGGCTGCCGTTTGCAGGTCTGCTGTCTTCTCCAGATTCTCCTCCCAGCTGCAGCCGCTCCGCCGCCGGCTGCTTCTCCAACCCGAGCTGCAGAACTCTGGGAGCGCGCATGTACGCCGTGCACTACGCCAAACCCGACAAGAGCAGCTGCACCAAGGTGAGCCTCCCGAAGGTCGTCGTGCTAATGTTTCCGATCCCAAAACAGATTTTATCCCTCAGATGAGCAAAATACAAAAACAATTTATCGTTTAAGTTTCTGCTTGAATCAAAATAAAAACTGTTTCATAAATCTTCTGTTATTGATGCGTTGTTTCTGCCTGAAAGAATCATCGCAGATTAAAACCTGAACTTGGTTTTATGCCGGTTTCATTATTAATAAACATGTTTTTAATGAATTGTGAAAGTTGTTTAATTATAAGTTATTGAAATGAGTTTCTAATTCAAATGTTTCTACGGACCTTTATTATGAAGTTTAGTAACAGCTCTCTTATCCTGCAGCAGAAACGATGAGAACTATTACATTCTGTTAAGTAATTAAGATGTTTTTGTTTCCTTCAGACTATTTGTGTTTGCTTTATTTAATTTTAATGTGATCAGACTGAGAAAAAACAGATTATTTACATTTTTGTTGGTGTTTTGTTTGTTGCTAATTTTAATTTGGAACATTAGATTATCGTTAATCTCAGACGGGACAAAAACAACAAACAATTTTCAGATGATTTTTTAAACATTAGAATCAGACTTCAGACTCCTTTCTGATTATTAGTTACTAATGAGAAGTAAAACCTGTAAATAACAGAGGCCGGGGCTGGGAACGGCTGACGCTGCAACACCCACTAAAGCATGAACAGGACTTGTTTTCAACACCTGAAAAGCAGCTTATCATAGGAACCACCTTTTAAATGCAACTGCAGCACGTTCCCCTACTGAAGATCACCTATTCACATTTAGCTGGACAGTTCCAACCCTAACCCTGTGAGGCTCTGGCAGGCCTCTGTAGGTCCCAGAACCCAGAAGACTTTCAGGATCCTTTGCTAACCTTTTTTTTTTCCTTTTTATTCTAATTTTTCAAATCTTAACTCTTCATTTTATCTCCAATGTTTTTATGATCTTGTTACCTGTTTTATATTTTAATAGTTCTTATGAAGCGCCTCGTGCTTTGTTTGTTTTGATAAGCGCAATATAAAAATCATTTTTGTTCTTTGTGTGCTTCCGATGAGTCTTTGCAAAAGCAGTCGGTCATAAATTCCATTGGATGAACAAGTTCAGTTGACCAGAATCAGGACAGACACAAGTAGAGTCACTGTTGACACTCAAGCACGTTCCACTGGCCCATCATCTGTGGCTGGCTACATTAGCTCTGGTAGAGCTGAGGGAATCAGAAGATGCTGGGAGTTCTAGTGTTAACATCCCAAGATGTTTCCAGTCAGTGATCTTCTCACCTGTTTTCTGTTTGCAGGTGAACACAAAGAAATTCAGGAACAGCGCCCCGGAGTGGGGGGCTTACTGCAACCTGAGTGAACTGGGTCAGTTTGTTCTCTGGTTCAAATCCTGTCTGTTACACACACACGCACATTTACTAACGCGCTAAAACACACACAAACACTTGCACGTGCACACTCACACGCACTCACATTCTCATATACACACACACACACACACACACACACACACACACACACTCGTATGCACACGCACACACACACACACACACACACACACACACACACACTCATATGCACACGCACACACACACACACACACACACACACACAAACTCTTGCACGTGCACACTCACACACACTCACATTCTCATACACACACACACACACACGTATGCACACGCACACACACACACACACACACACACACACAAACTCGTATGCACATGCGCACACACACACACACACTCGTATGCACACGCGCGCGCACACACACACACTCGTATGCACACTCGCGCACACACACACTCGTATGCACACGCGCGCATGCACACACACATACTAATATGCACACACATGCGCACACGTATGCACGCACGCGCACGCACACACACACACGCACACACACACACACACACACACTCGTATGCACACACACGCGCACACACACACACACACACACACTCACACACATGTCTGTCTTTCTATCATAGTGAGGACCATCCATTGACTCCCATTCATTTTTGTGACTGGGTTATGCCTAACCCATGCCCTAACCTTAACTAAAACTTAACTCACACCGTAGCTCTAAAACCAACTGGTAAGCTTTTTAAAACGCGAGGACCAAAAATATGTCCTCACATTGAAAAATCCTCACATTGTAGGGAAAATAGTGAAAATGGTCCTCAGTAGGTAGTAAGTAGTAGTTGCAGGACTCCCTTGAAAAAGAGGTTTTGAATTCCTGGGAATAAATAAATAAATAAATTAATTAATAAAAAGTACAAGAACACCCATACACACACACGGTCACACACACACTAACACACTAACACTCACACAATCACACACAAGCTCTCTCTCTCTCTCTCTCTCTCTCTCTCTCTCTCTCTCTCTCTTTCTCACACACACACGCACACAGAGAAACCTGCAGCTCGGTCGAGTCCCAGCAGCGTGATCTTAAGTGATTCACTGAAAAGTAGAAACTGTTTCCCGTCGTCTCACTGCAGCGTTGTTTTGGACTTCTGTTTGTAAACAGAATGAGCAGAAGCTCAGACTCGGGCTCTCACCTGCTTCTGCGATCCTTCCACACAGCAGAGGCTACAGAGGGGCGGGGCCACTGGGGTTTGAGCAGCGCTGCACGTTTTCCCAGGTCATTCTGGGGTTTAGATTTCTGCAGGTTTGGTAACAAACACCCCCGAGCTAATAACATATAGAAATCTAGACCTTACAACCAGGATGGTGTGTGTTCTAGGAGATCTTTGGTTCCCGTTATCATGTTTGAACTATCAGTTTGTTCTTCCACACGTGAAATCACACGGGACTCATCAGTTGTTAGCCTGCTATTAGTCTTCAATCACTGGGTTAATGAAGGTAACAGAGAGAAATCAGCTGACAGGAAGTGGAATCAGAGGAGAGGAAGTATTTGTGTTGATCTTCTGTTTCTGTGCAGGTGTTTACTGCATTGACCGGCGCTTCAGCCACCACCTGGAGCCTCACTGCAGAGGTACAGGGTGACCTGCACTGACCTCCTGACCTCTCAGCCAATCCTCTCACTCGCTCAGCCAATCAGCTCCCCGTGTTTAAATGTCTTGCATGTTGTGGTTTGAATCAATGAGATGTTTCTCAGGTCTGAGTCTCGCCTGGTTTCCTGTCCTGACCGGTGTCTTAGTGCCTCTGCAGGGTGACTCCTCCTCTTCCTCTTCTCACCTTCATCATTCCCTCAACTGCTCTAAAAAAATAAAACCATAACGGACCCAGCTCTTCCTGCCTCCAGATTGGGATCAAGTCTTTATTCTAACAGGATTTCTTCTTTTCAACAAATTCCACAAAAGGATCAAATCCATCAGACACCGTCTGAGCGATTCTGGTTCTGATGATCCGTACTCTGACCCAAAGGTCGGAGTGACTCATCAGTCTCTTTTCAGAATTTAAATGGGTTTTATACAAATAAATAAAGTTTTTGGGAGAGTTTTGATGTTTTAGTGGAAGTAGTGGAAGTGGATCTGGATTTTGTCTGTTTTTAGGAAACAATTGAAACCTTTGAATGACAGATTTTAGTTTGAGGTGTTTTTACTCCTCTGAGGATCTTGAATCAGTGACTGATGGAAACGGTTCAGTGGACTTTGTCCTTGTGTGGGACATTTCTGTGTCTCATTTGTGACTGGGTCAGGGTTTGGGTCTGTTAAAATGATCAGAACTTCTGATGAAAACGGAAATGAAGAAGCAGCTTCCGGGTTTTTATGTTTGTTGGTTTAAATGATTCCAGATTGAAGTTGGACCAAGTTTCAGCATCAGTGTTTCCTCCTGACTGTTGGAGGAACTCAGAGTTTCTTCTTCTGTGTTTCCAGACTACATGAAGGGCTCCATGTCCAGCACCTGCTCCCTGAACAGCGAGAACCCATACGCCACCATCAACGACGCCCCCGCCTTGTGCAAACACTCCGAGAGCAGCTACGTGGAGATGAAGTCACCGGCTCACCGCGAAATCTCCACGCACCGCTGCTCCGCCGCTGTCATCAACAAAAGCAGCAGCGGCGTTCCTGCTAAGAACGTATACGACATGGGTACGTTTCAGCGCAGACCCGGCTGGACCGGACCTGGAGACGGTTCCGTTGTAATGATGGCAAACTTAAAAGTAAAAGGCTTAAACCCTAAAAACCAAACAATGTGAGAGCGGGTGGATCTCTGAGGGTTAAAGTGGACAGAAAGGTTTTATTCATTTATTAGAGAGAGGCTCCGCCCCCAACCCAGATCTAGACGTTTGGACCTGCTGTGATCACCATCAGTTAAATAAAGCTTAAATATGATTAAGACAACAGAACAAAGTATAAAAGAGCTGAATTAATTTCTGATTTCTTTGCACAAAATAAATAAATTCACTTGTTTTGTCTCAAGTGAGACTTACTGAAAACCACATTTTGTGTAAAAGTTGATTTTCTTCTCTGATCCAGTAAACTTTTAAGTATTTATTCATTACTGTCCTCTGATCGAGACCTTTAGTAAAGTTCTAATTGGCCCGGTTCTGATCCAAACCTGGTTTTAATACCAGTTTCTAATCCGTAGCTCTAATATGTTGATTGTTTTTATTTGATTGAAAGTAAAAACAAACAATTTTATTTCTGCTCTCCGTCCATCAGAACCCACCATCAGCATCATCCAGGGTGCCGGACCAGTTCTAGTTCCTGGTTACCCCCAGAACCCATATGACCTGCCCAGGAACAGCCACATCCCGAGTCACTACGACCTGCTGCCGGTCCGACCCAGTCCGGCCCACAGCCACACACCCCCGCTGCCCGGCAGCCCCACCAGCTCGCTGCTCTGAACCAGAACCACAAACATTTACGTCTGTGTGTGCACGCGTGAGTGTGTTTGCGTTTGTGCGTAATTGTGCGAGTGTGTGGTGCACATACGAGTGCGTGCGTGTGTTTGGAGCTTCTGTAAGATACTTTTTTACCTCTGAAGATCTCCTGATGACTGAAGTCTCGTCAGACAGGAGGAGGTGTCCTGATCTGAGGATCTAAAACTGAAACGATGGACTAGAGCTCCTGGAACTGGACCTGAAACTGATCCGGGAGCTCCTGGTGAGAGAGAGAGTCGTCTTTTTCAGGTTTGGACTCTTAACAGAAGAACTGTTCATTAATCAGATCTTCTCCTGACACAAGAACTGTTCGTTCAGATCTTTTTCTCAACGTGAAGGATTCCCACTCTGTACAGTTCAGATATTTTTACACACTTTCTTATTCCCTGTTTACATGTTGAAAGGATTTTCTCTCTGGAAACGTATCTTTTTGTATTTTCTGTGGACAAAGTAACGTAAATATCGTTGTGCTTTTATTTTGTGGAGTCTAAAACATGTGCATGCCAAAGCGTTAGTCAGAAAAACACGTGTCTAGTTTGAATTTTAATTAGACTGCAGGTTTTTTTAGAATTATTGTCATGTGACTTAATACGTTTATGTTTTTGTTGCTTCTTTTATTTACCAAATGAATTCTCTGAAGTTTAAAAACCATCCATCCATCCATTCATCCATCCATTTTCATCCGCATATCCGGAGTCGGGTCGCAGGGGCAGTAGCCTAAGGCGAGAGGCCCAGACTTCCCTCTCTCCAGCCACTTGGGCCAGCTCCTCCGGGGGAATCCCAAGGCGTTCCCTGGCCAGGTGAGAGACATAGTCCCTCCACCGTGTCCTGGGTCTACTTTTAGGTCTCTTGGGTCTTTAGGTTGGACGTGCCTGGAAAACCTCACCAGGGAGGCGTCCAGGAGGTATCCTGACCAGATGCCCGAGCCATCTCAACCGGCTCCTCTCGATGTGGAGGAGCAGCGGGTCTACTCCGAGCCCCTCCCGGATGACCGAGCTTCTCATCCTATCTCTAAGGGAGAGCCCAGCCACTCTGCGGAGAAAACTCATTTCGGCCGCTTGTATCTACGATCTCGTTCTTTCGGTCACTACCCAAAGCTCATGACCTTAGGTGAGGGTAGGAACGTAGATCGACCGGTAAATCAAGAGCTTCGCCTTCTGGCTCAGCTCCCTCTTCACCACGACAGACCGGTACAACACCCGCATCACTGCAGATGCAGCACCAATCCGCCTATCGATCTCACGCTCCAGTTTTCCCTCACTCGTGAACAAGACCCCGAGATACTTAAACTCCTCCACTTGGGGCAGGACCTCATCCCTGACCCGGAGAAGGCATTCTACCCTTTTCCAACTCAAGACCATGGTCTCAGATTTAGAGGAGCTGATTCTCATCCCAGCTGCTTCACACTCGGCTGCGAACCGCTCCAGCGAAAACTAAAGATCACATTCTGATGAAGCCAACAGGACCACATCATCTGCAAAAAGCAGAGACCTGATCCTCAGGCCACCAAAACGGATGCCCTCCACACCTTGGCTGCACCTAGAAATCCTGTCCATAAAGGTTATGAACAGAATCGGTGTCGAAGGGCAGCCTTGGCGGAGTCCAACTCTCACTGGGAACGAGCCCGACTCACTGCTGGCAATGCGGACCAAGCTCTGACCCCGGTCAAACAGGGACCTAACAGCCCGTATCAGAGGGCCTGGTACCCCATACTCCCAGAGTATCCCCCACAGGGCCCCCCTGAGGGACGCGGTCAAACGCCTCCTCCAAATCCACAAAACACATGTAGACTGGTTGGGCAAATTCCCACGCACCCTCCAGGATCCCCCTAAGGGTATAGAGCTGGTCCAGTGTTCCACGGCCAGGACGAAAACCACATTGCTCCTCCTGAATCTGAGGTTCAACAATCCGACGGACCCTCCTCTCCAGAACCCCTGAATAGACCTTACCAGGAAAGCTCAGGAGTGTGATCCCCCTGTAGTTGGAACACACCCTGCAGTCCCCCTTTTTAAATAAGGGGACCACCATCCCGGTCTGCCAGTCCAGTGGGACTGCACCCGATGTCCACGCGATGTTGCGGAGCCGCGTCAGCCAACACAGCCCCACAACATCCAGAGCCTTAAGGAACTCCGGGCAGATCTCATCCACCCCTGGAGCTTTGCCACAGAGGAGCTTTTTAACCACCTCAGTGACCTCAGCACCAGAGATTTGAGAGGCCAACCCAAAGTCCCCAGACTCTGCTTCCTCACTGGAAAACGTGTCAGTGGGATTGAGGAGGTCTTCGAAGTATTCTGCCCACCAATCCACAACTTCCTGAGTAGAGGTCAGCAGCAAACCGTCCCCACTATAGATAGTGTTGGTAGTGTAAGTTTAAAAACGTAAATATTAATAGATTTTCAGCCTGTTGAGACAGGAAACACAAACCTAACCAGTAATTATTTTAGTCAAACTAAACTTTGTTTTTATATTATATTATATTTTTACTTTTGTTCCTCCTTTTAAAAGGTCACATAATGGTTACTACAGGTGATGACCCCTGAGAGTAACAACCAGGCTGCTGCTCCTGAAGATAGTTAAACCCAGTACAGATACACAGTTTCTAGGTTTCCATCCTGGAACCAACAGCACCTCCTTCATCTGGACCTCATGTGTAAAATCTTTGTGAGTTCTTGGAGAAGAGGCAGTCTTTGAATAGGAACGGTCTGGTAGCTCGTTTCTGCACAGATGAGATTGAGACCTTCTTGTTTGTAGATTGCAGAACCAGATGAGGTTCCTGAGAGGAACCCAGTCGTCCAGGCGGACTCCAGAAAAGCATCAAGCGAGAGAAGCTGAGGACCAGAGTCAGGTTAGGGTTTGTTTGTGAATAAAACAAATAAAAGAAACAGCTGTGTGTGTTGCCACATTGGCTCCAATATCACAATGAAGTATTTTAATTAAATATAAATGCATAAAGTAAAATCTAAATGTTTTTGGGGTGGGCCACTTTTACTGAAACCCCGATTGCTCTCAGGACACGCCCCCTACTGGTTCACCATAGGCTCATGGGAAATGTCATGTTTATGCTCGATACACACATCTTATGTTGGTTCTTTTTATCGTATTTATTAGTTTCAGAACCACTCAATTTATATCTTAATAATAATAATAATAGCAGCTTAAGATTCAAATTTCAAAGATATTATTTTTGTTTTATATAATTTCTGAGCTGCGATGGACTGGCTCTCTGTCCAGGGTGTACCCTGCCTGATTGCCCATTGACCGCTGGAGATAGACACCAGCACCCCCCCACCCACCCCCGCAACCCTGCGTGGTCAAGCTGGTTCAAATGATGGATGGATGGGTAATTTCTGAGTAATTATTTTATGTATGTCATCAATTTGTTTATCATCACTGGGCCAGCTCTATACCCTTAGGGGGGTCCTGGAGGGTGCGTGGAAGTTCGCCCAATCAAACTACATGTGTTTTATGGATTTGGAGATGGCGTTCGACCGGTCCTTCAGAATGGGGAAGAAAGGTGATTTAAGTGACTTTGGACGTGGCATGTTTGTTGGTGCCAGATGGGCTGGTCTGAGTATTTCAGAAACTGCTGATTTTCTGGGATTGTCACACACAACCATCTCTAGGGTTTTCAGAGAATGGTCCAAAAAAAGGAAAACATCCAGTGAGCGGCAGTTCTGTGGGTGAAAATGCCTTGTTGATGCCAGAGGTCAGAGGAGTATGGCCAGATTGGTTCGAGCTGATAGAAAGGCAACAGTAACTCAAATAACCACTCGTTACAACCAAGGTATGTGCGGAAGAGCATTTCTGAACACACAAGTTGAACCTTGAGGCAGATGGTCTACAGCAGCAGAAGACCACAACGGGTGTCACTACTGTCAGCTAAGAACAGGAAACTGAAGTTACAGTTCCCACAGGCTCACCAAAATTGGACAGTAGAAGACTGTAAAAATGTTGCCTGGTCTGATGAGTCCCAATTCCTGCAGCGACATTTGGATGGTAGGGTCAGAAATTGGCGTCAACAACATGAAAGTATGGATCCATCCTTCCTTGTATCAACAGTTCAGGCTGCTGGTGGTGGTGTAATGGTGTGGGGGACATTTTCTTGGCACCCTTTGGGCCCCTTAGTACTAACTGATAATCTTTGACACAGCCTACCTGAATATTTTTGCTGATCCATCCTTTTATGACCACAGTGTACCCATCTTCTGATGGCTTCTTCCAGCAGGATAATGAGCCATGTCCTAAAGCTCAAATCATCTCAGACTGGTTTCTTGAACATGACAATGAGTTTACTGTTCTCAGATGGACTCCACAGTCATCAGATCTCAATCCAATAGAGAGCCTTTGAGACGTGGTGGAACGGGAGATTTGCAGACGACAAATTTGCAACAACTGTGAAATGGCATCATGTCAATAGGGACCAAAATCTCTGAGGAATGATTCCAGTACCTTGTTGAATCTTTGTCACGAAGGATTAAGGCAGTTCGGAAAGCAAAAGTGGGTCCAACCCGGTACTACCAAGGCGTACCCAATAAAGTGGCCAGTGAGTGTATATACTGTTTGTACTACAGGATAATTGTTGGTCAGTATTTTTAATGTTACAATTAAGAGATTAAGTTGTTTGAAATGAAGCTGAAAAACTGACTTTAAAATGCTAAATATAGTCATTCACCTTTTGACGTATAACTAACTGTACAAGCAGCTAAAGATGGCGTTTCCTCAGAGTCAAACACGATGATTTTGTTTCAGAATAAAAACAATTTCATAAAAAAAGCCGAACGAGCACCGAGCCCTGAGGAGCTCCAAAGCTGACCGGATGTAAAATGGTTTGTTTCTGCTCACGCTTTCATCCGTGAACCCGAGAAAAGCTTCGGTAGGTGTAACGAGTCTGAACTGAATAAACCTGTCAGAACTCAGATGAGTGGTTTTATGGTTTGTTAGTTGCACAGACACCGCAGAAAGGAACCAGAAATTATACTGAAATGTTAGCACCTTCTAAACCCCACGGCGCTTCACAAAATCTAAGTGTCTTGCTCAAGGACACAACAACTTAAGTGAGTGGGATGCAAACTTACAACCCTCCAGTTACAGGGTGGGCACTCAACACCTCTGCCCCCACCACCCCAACCTTGTTCTAGTCAACAGCAGCTATGGTTCCTACTCAGGTCTGCAGAACCACAGCAGCAGAGGACTGCACCAGGTGTCTCTCCTGTCAGGTAAGAACAGGAAACTGAAGCTACAATTCCCACAGGATCACCAGAACTGGACCAGGAGAGACCGGAGAAAACTTTCCTGGTCTGGTGCGTCTGGATTTTAGCTGTCAGGTCAGAATTTGGTGTCGCCAACACGGAAGCATGGATCCATCCTGCCTTGTATCAACCCTTCAGGCTGCTGGTGGTGTATTAGTTGTTGGGGGTGTTCTAATCCCACTTTGGACCCATCAGTACCACCTGAGCTTGGTTTCAACGCCACAGCCTACCTGAGTCTTGTTGGTGACCATGTCCATCCCTTTGACCACATGGACCCATCTTCTACTTCCAGCAGGATCATGCACCATGTCACAAAGTTCACATCTTCCCCAACTGGTTTCTAGAACATGACCATGAGTTCACAGGTCTCCCAACGACCTTCAGATCTCAGACCAGTCCAGAACCTTTGGGACGTGGTGGCACCTCTAAACTTGGAACTTGGTGTTTAACAGGAAGTGAAAGTCTGCTGGTTTATGACTGGTGAGCTTTATTAAGATAAACTGATAACTTAAGTTATTGACACATTGTACAATTCATCGATCTGTACAAACATAAAAGCGTTGGTTTGGACCCATTTGGACCCGTTCTCACATTAACCTCCAACTAGGTGAAATGACATCATTTCATTACAGTCAGTTACAGAATCAACCAGATAAAAATCAAAACACTTCTTTAAAAAACAACAATGGAATCAACTGATCTGGATCAGAACTCATTCTCTGTCAACCAGCTGCTGGTTCTGGAGAGGTCAGGCTGGCGGTGCTGCGGGTCCAAACAACCAGCCAGGCTCACAAACTCCAGAGCTACCCTCTGTAACTAAACACAAACACTCAGGGGTTTGAGACATTAGCGAGGCATCGGTTTACAGACCGGACCGAACCGGGTCGGGTTGGACCGTGCACGGTTCTGACTACTTGATGACTGAATGACTATGTAAGGCGATATGAGGTGGAGCCGTGCGCTGTGTGGAAGTCAGAGGCAGCTCGGTGTATGTAGGCTTTATGTGACGGCACACGAGGATCGGGTCGGATCAGAACATGTGGGTCGATGGCGGCCAAGCAGCAGGAGGTACTGCGAATCAGCTCGACCGATTCCTCTAGTCTGGTTCTAAAACAGTGGTTCTGGTTCTGCTAAAAAATCTAATCTTTGACCAGAACAAAGTTACAGATGTTTAGTGCAGGAATCGGACCTCCGCGTGGGTCAGTCTTTATCTTTGCAAGCCAGCGGTTCTGTGGGTCAGAGGAATGTCATGAAGGGATTCACCTGTTCTGTTTAGGGTGGGATCAGAAACCCAATCAGGTCTGCTTTAGATCTGTGAAAATTAAATCGCTTTTGTTTGGGTTTCATCACATCTCAGCACAGGCATCGGAACCGGAACGTTCAGGAGTCCTGCCCTTGACCCAGATCCATGTCGTTTCCCAGCATGCAGTGCAGCAGAGCGATGGTCACTGCATGAGAAGCGGTGTATGGACAGCCGAAAAGGACAAAAATATACATATTCAAAAACGGCCCAAAAACTGTCCGATTTTAAAAATTGTTTTATTTTCATCAGATGTGTTTAATTATTTATCTTATTTATCTTTATATTTTGTGTTTATTTGTTCTGATTTCTGCTTTAATTTTATTCCCATTTCCTTTTGTGACGGAGTCTGTTCCTCAGAGCTGGCTCAGATCTCCTGACGAACAGAGATCCTGAAACGGAGCCAGAAAAGGACAGAAACACTTCCTGTTTAGCCTCTAAGCTACAAGGCTAGCTGCCTTGAGCTAAAATAACACAAAAGCTCCAAATCAGCTGTAGTTCTGACACCAGAACGGCCAACAGGCCTCGTCATATTTAAGCTCATGAAAATATAAAAGATAGGAGAAAATGAAAGAAAACATCAGATTTTCAAAAGTGCAATAATTTACTTAAAAGGTAAATTAAAAACAAAATACGGAAACAAATAAGAGCTCTAAATACACTGATAACAGAATGAAGTTTAAATTCATACAGAAGCATCGATAAACATTAATACTGTTTTGAGCCTTTTAAATGTATTTTTTATTGATTTTTGTCCATTTCAGGCCTCCGTAGACACCTGATGCAGAGGTGATGATAAAACCGAGTCACGCCCAAAGCGAACAGAATCACAGACATCAGATCGAACGGCGCTCGTGCGCTCGATACATCCACGTGGTTTCCAGACAGTACATTGCACTATAGGAGGGGGCGGGGCTATAATGACAGGAGACGAGTGGACAGAGGACTATGCTTCAGAGCGAATTCGATGTGCTTCAGATTTATATATTTATATATAGTAAGAAGATACGAGACGAGTCATTAAAAAAGTGGAGGAATGAAGGAGGGGAGCTAATCACATTCAGACGTTTCTGAGACGAGTCAGCGCTTCTACAGGAAGGAGATCTAACGAGGGAGGAAACGCCTGCTGTCCTGCAGTAGCCTAAAGACATGGGGCTTTGCTGGGGGGGGGGCACTTAGTCTTACAATGGGGGTGGGTGGTTAACTAAGGTGGGGCAGGTAGAGTTCAGGTTGCAGGTTTGACTCTGCGGTTTGATGTTTCCATACCGAAGCAGTCTGTTCTCTGGGGATGGGGCGGGGGTAGCAGCAGGTCCACGGCGGCGCTAGATGTTCTGACAGCACTGCATCTTTGGTTTGTTTTCAGTGGGCTGCACCTGGATGTTGACCACGTTGTTGCTAGGCGACATGTCGCTCTCCTGGCGCTCAGACATCTGCTTCTGGGACACAATGCGGTAAATCTCTGGAGGAGAAGAAGATTCAATCAGGAAGTTTCAGAAACATCTTCTGATCAGACTTTTAAAATGAAACTCCAGGTTGCCTCAAGTAGGCGTCACCAACTCCCGTCCTCGAGGGCTACCATCCCTGCGTTTCCTGCTCTACCAAAGGTGTCATCCGCATATAAATGTATATGAGAACAGGGTTTGGCATCGAGCATCGATTGGAACCGGTTCTAACTGTTAGTTTTTCCCGGAATCGTTTTTCTTTTTGATTCCTAGAATGCAGACGGAAGAGGAATCCGTGGCCTTTCTCCGTGAAAAATAAACGTGATCTGCAATTTGTGATCAACGCTTTTCAGAGCTGATCACACCAGCTGTCTGTGTGCAGCACCGAGCCCCCCGTACAATAACCTGTAGAATAATTAAAGTCATCATGCTAGAAAAGCTTCTCTGTGGTGGACCACACCAGCTTCTGCCACAATAAATAGTTATAATAATAATAAATAACATTTTTTATTTCCTTTTTGAACTATTTCTGTTGAGAGTTTTAATGTTTAAAATCTGTTAGATTGTTACTGACAGCAGCTACATTTAAGTTTCTGCTCTGACTGAATGCTGCTGCAGGTAGGAAAACAGCTGGACGTTTCTGGAGACATTTAGCCTCTCATCCCAGAGGCTTCTTCCAGACTTTGGTTGTGGTCAGAAACAAACACACTGGTTGTGCTGCAAGTCTTTTGGGGGCGACGGTGGCACAGGAGTTAAGTGCTCGCCCCGTAATCGGAAGGTTGCAGGTTCGAGCCCCGCTCAGTCTGTCACTGTCGTTGTGTCCTTGGGCAAGACACTTAACCCACGTTGCCTGCTGGTGGTGGTCGGAGGGACCGGTGGCGCCTGTGCTCGGCAGCCTCGCCTCTGTCAGTGCGCCCCAGGGCAGCTGTGGCTACATTGTAGCTCATCCCCACCAGTGTGTGAATGTGTGTGTGAATGGGTGAATGACTGATTGGTTGTAAAGCGCTTTGGGGCGTTCCAGGACTCTAAAAGGCACTGTATCAAATACAGGCCATTTACCATTTTTTTCTCTAAAACATGTTTTTGTCTAAATGAAGGTGATGTTGTTGTTCATAGAATTAAAATCCATGTTGAAGTTAAGATTATTTCATCAAGTAGGACCTGTGGTTAGCTGGCTCACTTAAAACATGGAATGTCTTGAAAGAATCGCAATCGGGAATCAATAGGAACCGGAATCGAAAGGAGGAATTGGAATCGGAATCGTTCAAAATCACACGATGCCCAACCCTAATGAGAACTGCGAATAGCATGAACAATGTTATTAATGCAGATTTTGAATAAGGTTGGGCCCAGTATCGACCCTTGAGGAACACCCATAGATAGAGGTAGAGGAGCAGATTGGTGACAACAACAAATGGGATTAATGGAGTCATTCCGACGTGTTTCTGTGTAAAACTTAGAAATACTTCAAGTCTTACTCTACAGCTGCCTGAACAGCCTCTGCTCATAAAAATAGAGTTAAATAGAGTCCCTTTCTCTGGCGCTCACAGGGAGCAGACGCTTCTGCCTTTCCTCCCTTATCTGTGTTTTCCCAAGGCTCTTTTTGTCCCGTCTGCCTACAGAGCGCTTCTCTGCATTTCCTCTGCAATCACCTTTTTATTTTTCAATATGGACTTAATTAATTGGTCATTCAACGCGATTGATAAGATTTTTTCTACAATGAGGACGGAGGAGGGGGCTCACGCTTGTCCTCAGGGGACACATGCAGCGGGATACATGTTCGATTCCTGGAAAAAGTGGAATATCATCTGTCTCTCTCAGCTGTCCATTGAGGACGTCGAAGATATGTGGATATTTGGCCTGATGATCGTTGGATTTCTTCTGATTGGAGTGGGAGGATATCTGGCTTTCCGTAAAATTGGGATGATGGGAGCGATTGGAGGGCGACCCGCATCCATGGACGGCACCGTCCGGGTGGATACCTCACAGACTGGGACGTTGCTCGAGGTGAATCGCAAGCTGGACAATGTCTTGGCTGCGTTACCGGTGTTAGCGTGCAGGATTGATAACATCTCGGAAAGGGTCACCGGACGGTGTGGAGATGTTTAATCACTGAATTGGCTTCACTGGAGGACTTGAATGATCAATACAGACTTAAGGCAGAGAGGAAAAATTATCTCTGTCTGACCCAAAACAAAGTTCTGTTATCGAATCTGACGCCATAAGCAGCCTTGGAGTTGCATGCAAAACCCCCATGCTGGAAGGAATGCAGACAAATGCTGTGAATCTCTATCCCCCCCCCCCCCCCCCCCCCCCCCCCTTCAGATTGTGCTCTCTACCGAGGTCATGAAGCTGAAGGACTCACTGCTCTCTGTGCTTCCCCTGACCTCCCTCCCACCTGCGGAGCCAGCTGGTTGAGCGCCACACAGGCCGCCCCCGCTGATGAAACCAGGATCCCAGCCCCACCCCCCTACCTACCGGGTCTCATGTTGTGAACTGTGACGTTTGTTGCTTACATGTCGGGTGTTTTTTTTGCATTGGAGCGCTACACCCTGCTGGTGTAACCCTGTTAATGCCTTTTTTCTCCCTCCCTGAACTTCCCTCCTGTATTCCCTTACTCATCTACAAAGGAGCGCCGTTATGGCTGCTCCCATGGTCTGCCTGTATCTGTCTTGTCTATATGTGTGTGTGTGTGTGTAACCTTGGTCAGGTTGTACTGTGGAGTCAAGTTCCTACGCTCTGAAAGGAGCGCTGGCAATAAAATTCTTCTGATTCTGATTCTGATTAAAGTCTGACAGAACCAAAGAACGCATTGCTAGTTTGTAAATGAACACAGATTTTCGTGTTTATAATCTGGTAGCATGAATTGTTCGATGCATCGGGATGCGGGACATAAACGATTCTGCATCGTAGAAGAGTACGCCATAATCGATTATAATGGAATGTAGTTTGTCCAGCGCAGCATCCAAATCTGTCAGAGTGAGCGTCCTCCACATTTACCAACTGGTTCCGCCTTAATTTGGTACTGCAGGGCTGAGCGCTGGAGTTGTAATCTGAGACCGAACCGGAACCGAATCAGCCCGACCGGTTCTGTTGGATTTGGGCCGTGAATTATGTTAAATGAGCAGGATGTCATGCGGCGTGCTCCGCTCGCTCGATCAGCGACTGAGAGAGACACTGCTCACACGAGAGGATCGGAGGACGCTCCTCCAAACCGATGCTCCAAACACGTTATTATTTTCATAATTTAATTATTATTTCTCCTGGAAGCGCTCAGTCAGACCGAGTGTTGTGATGCTGGGAGATCCGGTCTTGGGGAGGGGGCGGGGTCAGTGATGGCGGCTGCAGCGTGATCGTCTGTCTCTTTTATGTAGGGACACGGAAAAGTTAAAAGGAGAGAGAAATAGAAGATAGAAGTTCTTGTTCCACTTTATTCTTTTGTTTCATGAAGATAAACTGATGTTAAATTCATCTTAAAGAGAAACTGGGAGGAAGCTTTGGTTCCTTTTAAGTTACAGGAGATCTTGTCTCCTATCTGCTCCCCCAGAGACAGCATGGACATGAGGGTCACATGGTGAGGGTCACACAGGTCAGGTTAGTGGAAAGGTTTGTAGTTAGCTGGTTAGTGGAAGAGATCCATCAGCTGGGTAATTTAATCCTAATCCAGCCCACAGCCTTCTGCTGGTGTTATTATCAGGAAGAATAAAACACACATCTTAAATATTATTGGAAGTGTAGAATTTGTTTTATGTTTTATTGTTTTCTGCATCAAACAGAACTTGATTCATTCTCCAACATTTCAGAAATGAACCACTGGGTTCAAATAAAATAAACTAAGTCAAACATTTAATTTGGTGTTATTTCTGACACCCTTCAACTGTGGCATAAATATTTGACTCTAGAGCTGCTCAGAGACACTAAACACTCATATATGAACCCATTATGTATTTTATTATTACATTATGTGTCCTGTAGGTTTTCAGTACTTTTTTAGATTTTGTGAGTTTTTGCAAAGCGTGTTTTTCTCAGCCTGAGGCGTGGTGGTGAACGAGGAAACAGATGTTTTACTTTGTTAAATCTTCTTAAATGTTTAAATGTTTTGTCCTAACCTGTTGTGAATCGAGAGCTTTTGAGGGATGGCAGGTTGTGTCAATTATGTTTCTGATTAAAAAAAAAGCAATTATCTGACATCTTCTATTTATCGATGAAAACAAATCAATATGAAATAATCGTGATGCATCGGGATATCGAATCGAATTGAATCGTTGACCCAATAATCGTTATCGAATCGGGAGACAAGTGAAGATTCACACCTCTACTGGGAATGTCGCTGTTGTAAGACGACAGGAACAAACATTGATGTCAAACTAGCCGTTAGCACATCAGTTCTGAAGGACAATAACCAATTTCTCTGAGCAGAGGCTGTTCATGAAGCTATCTGAGTAAGGCAGAAACACTTATACATTCTCTTAAGTTGTTGGTTCCACGCCCACACTGATACAGGTCAGAACAGAACCTTTCACTCCAGACCGGACTTCCTCAAACCTGTCGACATCATAAATTAGGACCCGACCAAGCCCCCACAATGCAGCTCAAAAATTTGAGCAATCCCGGAAGTACCAAAAATTGCAGTTCCACCCTCATCCACTAGGGGCTGGTACCAGAAGCGAGCAAATCCTCATTGACTCCCATGTTAAAAAAACAAATTTCACAGCAGAAATAAACATGTTTACAGCCTGGTTCCAAAACATGTTTTTTGTTTAAATGATCTAGTTTACACTCATGACAACTCTGAGGGGGGGTGAATTTTTTCTCACTCTTCTGTTTAAGTGTATTAAAAGCCTAAAATTCTGTATAATTAATGAGCATCAGACCCACGTGACCACAGAGCTACCTCCGTGGAAAGGCCTCAGTAGAGCCTCGGTCTGGCTTGGAAACTGTTCCGGGATTTTGAGTCTCTCTGTGTGTGTATTCTTTTTTGGATATTATTTGTGCAACTGTTGGACAAAATGACTTGCTGTGGCATTAATTGCACTAATAGAGCGTCCAAGGAGTCTCCACTTCATTTTTTTCAGTAAGTAAAATTATATGTATGTATTTTAGGTCACTGCCGAGCTGAGCTTAGATTTTAACATGTACTGTTTAACCATGAAATTTAAATGTAATAGGGAAAAACCCAGTACATTTAACATAATGCTGCACTTTAGAAAATGGGTTAAAATATAACATGTTGGTGGAGCTGGGTTCCGACTATCGGCTTGTGGAGCTCTCGGGAGACGGATGTTTCCCACACGTTTCTCTCCTCCCCGCAGCTCGGCACATCTCTGTCTGATAGCGGCTTCTGTGTGCTGTGCGGGCTGACGGCTTGTGGAGCTCTGGGATGGAAACCTTTCCACCCGGTTCTCCCCAGCGGCAGCTCTGCGCATCTCAGATCACAGCGGCGCTTGTCTGCTGTGCGGCTGCCGGCTTGTGGAGCTCTCGGGAGACCTCTGTGTTCCACCCGGTTTTACCCAGCGGTCAGCCCGGCGTATCTCTGACTCAGAAGCTCCGGTGTTGTGCACAGTTAACTCCGGTTGTAGCTAGGTTGCTACCTCCATTAGCTTAGCTCCCAACTCCGCATTAGCTTTGGGTTAGCTTCAGGTTAGCTTGTAGCTAGTTCGACTGGGTGTCGTCAGTTGATCCCAGCCTTACAGCCCCACCCTCAGCTCCACCTCTCTTCCCTTTTATGGAATTGTCTGGGCTTGACGGAACCTGTGACACGGTCAAAATGGCGGTGGTGGCCACCTCCCATTTTAGCACAAAAACTTATTATTGGATTCTATGGAAACCCATTGTCCAATATTTATATGTCGATGGACCCGACCGATATATCGGCTGGCCGATATTGGGGTCATTAACAGTATCAGCTATCGGCCAAAAAGACGGCCGATATTGCGCTACCTATCCAGCAGATGGCGCCAGCTTTATGAACTCATGTTGTGTGGCTCCACTTCTTTGAACTTTGAACACAAATTATTGTTTTGGAACTTTTTTAATTTATTCTTATTTATGTTTCTTATGTGCAATTATTTCCTGCCCAGGGTGAATGAGTTCACCAAGTTAACTTCCTCAGAGTGTTACTTTGTTACAAAGCACACGTATTACGTTTGATTTATTGCTGAATTTTTATTATTTTAATATTCTTATAGGGATCTTCTGTCCCTAAACGTGTGTGTGTTGTTAGATTCCCCAGAGTTAGCTAAGTCAGAATAAACATGTTGTAACCAGTTGTTTTAGCATACAGCAATGGAAGGGAAGGCTTGCATTCACTTACATAAAAAAACACTACAATGTATGTGAATTCACTTACATTGTTTTTTGCTAAACTAAGAAAACCAGCTGCTGCCAGATCATGTTGGGCTGGTTATAAAATGCTTTTTCTGACTTGTCTAACTCTGGGGAATCTTAACAAGACACCGTTTTACTGAGTGGTGGAATATTCCTTAAAGTTAAAATGTATTTGTGGAAACCACAGTTTACAAGAAAAATCTTCAATGTTAGATTTATGCTGTGACTAAGGCCTAGTCCGCACGTAGCCGGTTTTTTTAAAAACGAATATCCGCCCCTCCAAAAACTTGCATCCACACCACCTCGTTTTTAAAAAAAAACTGTCCACACGTATCCGGATAAATACGTTGTTAACAGTGGCGGCTGGCCAGTAGAGGGCGATAGTACACCGCCCTCCCAGTTTTTAATTTTTATTAAAAAATAAATAAATAAAATTAACAATAATTACATATTCTAAGTTAATTGTGTGTTTTGTAACAAAAATAAATCATATATATATATATATATCTATATTGGTCTCTGCCGACCTCTGCCGAGCGGTGGAGGCTGTGTGTGCTGTTTTTCAATCGCCCAAACAGGACGAGACCAGCTGTCCAATTGCTGACAAGAATATCAAAGGGTACGAATGGGAATGTATCCAATCAGCGTCGACGTTGTTTCAGAACGTTTCAGTAGCATGATGGGCGATGGAGCTACCGCCAAAGGATTCGTTGGTGTTCAGTAGAACTCGGCAGAGTCGTTTTTGGTCGTGACGCAGATGTAACATGGACGCCGCCGGTGACTAGAACCAGCATACACCGGATCTCAGCAGCCACTGAATTCAGTTCGGTCTCTTCTCCAGTATCCGTTCGAGAGGAGAACTATGGTGGAAAAACTTAATGTCAAAGAGCTTGGACCAGATCAGCCCGACGTATAAGCCAGCAGGAGAAGGAGAGAGGTAAACTGTACACACTAGGCTTCTCCCGAAATTGGTACACCAAGAAGGCTTGGCTAGCTGGATGCAATCACGCTAATGCGTTATTTTGCTTTCTGTGTTTGTTATTCAAAACGGCTGGGACAGATAAGGCATGGATGAGTCAGGAGTTACAGACATGAAACATTTTTCTGAGAAGGGGAAGAAACACGAGTCATCCCGGGCACACATGGACAACACGGTGAAGCTAGCCATGCTAGGCAGCAGAGCTAACGTTGCCATGCAGGGAACAACAGCAGCTGGGTGCAGAGGTAAGCTGTACATTACATTTCTGTGAACAAGACAATCAGAATCAGAAATCCTTGGTTGTCCCACAAACCGGGACATTTGTTTAATAACATGTTTAATGTGCAATAACTGTAAAAACTAATTTCAACACACATACTTATTATACATATTTAATCACGTAAATGTGTATTTCATGTAAATTTTTACATACATCAATCTGATTCCATTTTACTTGTTACACTTCTGCTGCAGCAAACAAATTTCCCAGCTTTTGGGACAATTAAACATTTCTGATTCTCAATTAGATGTTTTTACCTCAAATGTAAAAACATCTGATTGAGAATCAGAAATGTTTTATTGTCCCAAAAACTGGGAAATATGACATTTGTAAGAGGATACTGATGACATTATTTCCTATGAAAGTGTTTCCTATGTACTCATCTGTTGTTTTTTATTTATCATATGACAGGTTTTTCACACCATCCTGAGCCATGCAAAAGAAGATTCTTGTCACCACACCCATGACCACAGCCGAAACAGAAAGGTGCTTTTCTACTTTAAAGAGGATTAAGACTTTCCTTGAGGAACACCATGACACAGGATGGGCTGAATGCTCTTGCCATGCTCTCCATGGAAAAAAAAGCTTGTCACAAACATTCCTGACTTCAATAAAAAGCTAATCGAGAGCTTTGCCACTCAGAAGGACAGAAGGGCAAAATTTCTGTACAAATGAGGTATCACACACACACACACACACACAAATGCATCCACTTGATCTTTGTATAAAGTTGACCTTGGCACAACACTCCAGAAATATTTAACAGTGTAAATTTCTGGCATTTTGTCTAAGTGGTGTTTACTACCATTACTGTAACAGTGACCTGCTCATAATTTTTGGTGTTCACTCAAATGTTGAAACTAAACAAAATGTTTTTGTTACTTGCCTCTTGCATTGCCTATTTACCATTTATGGTCATGTTATTTTATGTGCAATTTAATGCAGTATTTTTCAACCTTGGTCTGCAAGGCAGCGTGCCAATAGTCAGACACACCTGGATTAATCAGTTTGTCCAATGATGTAAGACAGGAAATAAAAGAGCTGTGCTTAATTCAGGAAATAGTGAAGTTGTGCACAAAGCTCAGAAAGCACAAGTTTGTTTAAAAAAAAAATAGCACAGCCCCACCAAAAATATTTTTCACCAGCCGCCACTGGTTGTTAAAGACATGCCAGACCTGTAGGCGGCAGTACTTCCCCCGTTCTTAACCTCGTCCTTCGTCTGTGGTCCCCCGCAAGGAGCAAAAACAAACACGCAGAAAGCGCTTGGACAATTGATAAAGCGAGCGCAGCTCTGAGGGCATCCATGCTGTCGGCTAGTGTAAACACAGGTCGCACGCGTGATGTCAGCATTTTTTTGTCGCGGAAAGTGACGTTGCGGACCTTAAAACTCCGGTTTTGTCTGTCCACACGCAGACACCCAAAACGGAGAAAACGCAGATCTTCACTTTGGCCGGAGTTTTCAAAAAGATCCGTTTTCGTGTGAAAAAACTCCGTTTTCGTGTGGATGACAGGCCAAAACGTAGAAAAATATCTACGTTTTGGCAGATCCCCAGCTGTGTGGACAGGGCCTGAGTTTGTGTGTTCTGTTGTTTTTGAGATCTGCTAAATAAATCTTATTTGCATGACTTGGAAGCCCTAGTGAGTTATGGAGACAGTTCTTTGGTGTGTAATAGAGAAATAAGTTTGCATCAAAAAGGCAGAGAATGAAGGGTTTAAGCTTAAGAACATTTTCATTTCTTTTTTTTGTGAGGGAGATTTATCGGCCATTATATCGGCTATCGGCCTTTGTTAAAAGTTTTATATCAGTATCAGTCCCAAAAAAGGCATATCGGTCGGGCCCTATCATAAATGTCTGATAAGAAAAACACCTGCAAACGAAAATGAGAGAGTAAAACACACACACACACACCTGTCAGAATGGTCTGGAAGGCCGTCTCTACGTTGGTGGAGTCGAGAGCCGACGTCTCCAGGAAGGATAAACCATTTTTCTCTAGAGGGAAAAGTTCCAGACATGAAACCAGCAGCATTCCTCTGATAACGGCCCGTTTGACCCGCTTCACCACACAGAACCACTAAATGTTTTCACAGAGACTCCCTCCCACCACATAACTTCTTATCTGTTCAGCTGATGACTCAAAGGTTCTTGCCGTGATCAATTATTTACTTTTATTCACCACAATGTGCAGCCTTCACACTTCTGTCCTTTTCCCTCTAAATAAAACTCCTACAAAATAAAACTGCTGACGCTGTTGTAGAAATACAATTCCAACTCTAAAAATACAGCATGAAGGACTAACTCTTGATTTTTGTGATAAAATTCTAAACTCTGAGTCCTTTTAGGTTTTGTGAAAACAACAAATTCAACATTTAAATCCAAATAAATTAGTTCAGTTTAGCTAAATTCATTCACTTGAGTCTTTATTTGTTGTTGTCGAAAATGTTGTAATTTGTTTATTACGATGTTTGAAATGTTTTTTTTCTGAAGGACGCTTCCGACTTCCTGGATTTTGATCGATAAAATATCAACTCAAATGGATGGATCTGATTGGCTGGTTCTATGAATTGAATTTCCATGTTGTTTCTGGCCACAGGTTGCAGACCCAACTCAAAGTTTGGATGTTTTACACGTCTCTAGCCTAAAGGGGATGGAAGCGAGACTGACCAGCGAACGCTCGGGCCTCGTCGGTGGGAACGGCCCTCAGGTGGCGCAGGTCGCTCTTGTTGCCGACCAGCATGATGACGATGTTACTGTCGGCGTGATCTCTCAGCTCCTTTAGCCAGCGCTCCACGTTCTCGTAGGTTAGGTGTTTGGCGATGTCGTAGACCAGGAGAGCGCCCACCGCCCCTCGGTAATACCTGCAGCACACGCACCAAACATCAGCAGCTTCCAACCAGGAAGGAGATCAGACTTTAAGCCCAGGGTCTCGTGACCTGGTCAGGTCTAAAACTTGTCTACGGACCAGTTTAATCTGAAAATGTGCATATTTTTGCATGTTTGTGTCTCCGGCCAGTCACCCACAGTGAGATTCTGGAATTAGGGGTAAAGGCAGCAAAACATAACCAATCCTGTCATAGTAAATTAAAACCGATTCCGTGTGACATCAGTGCTGGTCCAACCCAACCAGACCTGTGGTTCTGTACTCACGCTGATGTGATGGCCCGGTAACGTTCTTGTCCAGCTGTGTCCCAAATCTGAGCCTTCACCGTCTTGCCGTCCACCTGGATGCTACGCGTGGCGAACTCCACCCCGATGGTGCTCTTACTCTCCAGGTTGAACTCGTTACGAGTGAAGCGAGACAGCAGGTTACTCTTTCCTACACCCGAATCACCGATGAGGACCACTGAGGCAAAGCAGGACAAAGGAAACACATCAGACATCCTGAATCTAGAAAACCGCAGAAATAAAGATAAAAACAGTTTAAAGTCCAAGTAACAAGAATGAGGAGAAACTAATGGATGTCTATTTTATTTATGATGCAGGATTATTGGTGCTCCCTGACCCACTATCCTTAAAGAACCTTTAGAACAACATCAAGCATCCAGAACCCGGGAGCGGTTCTAGACCTTTCTGGCTCTGGTACAAAAGTTTCTATTATAGCCATTTATTTTAGGGGTGCACCAATCTATCGGCCCCAATCTCGGGTTCTTTTCAAGCCAATCATTGCTATAGAATAATTTTTGAACATGCGTGTGAAAACGGGTACAAAAGTTTTGTTTTCAAATTTTGAAAAATGAAAGTCTAAAGGAACAAATATGATTTTGTTGTTCAAACAGCAATGCTAAAGACGTTCATTTATGCTTGAAAGTAGGGATGCACCGATACGATACTGGTACCAATACCGATACCAGTATTGGTAAAAGTTAGCCGATACCAGGAACTGATACCAATGCAGTTGCTTGAAAATGGCTTCCCTGTAACTTGTCATTTCTGTTCACCTAATATTTTAGTTTTGTGATGATTTCCATTCATATATTTTACTTTTTATCTACTTCACAAACTTTTCCTGTTGAAAATCAAATCTGTATTCCAAATCATCGCATTTTTTTTGTTTGGTAGAAGTATCGGTATTGGTAATCGGGATCGGGGAGTACTCAGATCCAAGTATCGACATCGTATCGTTTTGGAAAAAAGTGGTATCATTGCATCCCTACTTGAGAGCATTACCTCATGTCCAGTTGAAAATGGTATTGTTTCATGAGTATTCATGTTGGTTTTCACAATAAAAGGAAATTGAAACATTGACATAATCTGCTTTTAGTTGAGACAAAAATCAGTATCAGCAAGTCTGTTTTTATTTTTTTCAAGATTGGTGAACAGTGATCAGCCAAAAACTGCAATTGGTGCACCCGTAATTTATTTATATTTTTTTATTTGTCTCTGGGCGTTTTTTACTCAATATTTTTTAAAGAGACAATTTGAAGTTTTTACCATAAATTTCAGGAAATATCCATCAAAATGTTGTTGAAAATGAATGAAATAATTCCCAGTTGTTGCTTTGTAACATATAACCATAAAAATCTGGTCTAAAATACATAGGAGCGGGATCGTTTTATCAGGATGTTAGGAGTCCCACCCCCTTGGCCCCGTCCACTGACAGGTGCCATGTTAAAGAGCAAGTCACCCCTACCAGAGTCTCACTCCACTCCCATTTCCTGTTTAAAAAATGCTGCTGCCTGGCAGACCGAAAGGGCAGAGCCGCTAACACACACACACACAGGCTCACATTGGCCGTGTTCAAGATGATCCAGTTCTGCGCAGATTCGATCACCGGTGATCGGCGCGCAGTGCATGCTGGTTAGATTTGTGTCTGACTTGACGCCGACTTGCTCTGATGTCATGCCTACGTAGGCAACGATAACCTCGTGAGATCAAGGCGGCCGCAGATTTTGGAGCAAGGCGCTGCAGTTGCTCTCCGCCGGTTGCAAAACCTAGGGCGTGACAGGAAACGCCTCGCTCTCACCTGATCTAAGATGACAACTATATAGGCCATAAAGAGAAATGTGATTTGTGTTTTTATTGTCACATTTCCTATGAGCACACTAAAACTCTACAGCTGCTAACCTTTACTTATTATTACTTCATATGCACATGTCAACATTACATGATATTGTCAGGATGTGTTTCAGTTGCTAACAAGCACCAGAACTTTAATTACAAATTAAACAAGTATGAATGAATGTGATATCTTTATCCATCATCACCTGCGAGCTACATGTAGGGAAATTTGATCATCTTAAGCCTGGTTCATGCTTCTCCGTCAGCTCCGCAAAGGACAGACACGCACGGATTGACGGAAGCGTTTTGCTCTCATACTTCTCCGTCTCCTGGAGAGTGTTGCAAAGCAATTCCCCAGCAGGACAACAGAGGACGTAGGCTGTTCTGTGGTATCCTGTCATGCATCCGGTCCAAGATGGTGTGTTTATATTATGTTTTTTTGTATATAAGAGACTTTTTAACAGACAAATTTGTCTCTCATTCTCCTCCACCTCTTCATGCGCTCGCCACCTCTAAACCCACGTTTCCTGTCATTTCCATCCACTAATAAAACGCTTGCTGCGCATCTTTTCACTCCTCCTGTCACTGGGGAATTAAACATTCATATTTTAGAGTTTTTTCGCGAGGTATTCTTCAAGCTGCTCCGTGTCTGCCACTAGTTATCCTCGGCTCTCTTTATGTTTTTGAGGGCGCAATGGCGGCGCTGTAGACAACAGCGGCGTCCTGACCAATCACAAGCTTGCGTTCTCCGTCTCGACTGACGGATGTTTAGAAAAGAGAGCTCGACTCCGTCCGTCCTCGCGGAGCTCTCTGACGTTGCGTGTCTCAGCACTGACGCAGATGGAGGAGCATGAATCAGGCATTAAACGCCGGCTTTCAGCCACTCCCCCTGCTGCATCCGTCTGCTTTCATCTGTTTTCCAAGCGAGGCGCTGCTCAACTCGAACAAGGCCAACAACATTGTGATCTCATAATGTACCAGCTGACATCATAGTGTACTTCTCAGCCAATAGCGATGGCAGATTTAAATTTGAATGCAGTGCAGAGTTTTTACCTGACAACATTGACAGTTTTAAGCAGAATATTTCAATTTTAACTAAGATGCACTAAAATAAATCGCTTGGGGGGGGGGTTGAAAAAGACAAATACAACCGTTTTACTTCTTATTCAGGAGTTATTTTAATGATACTTGATTATTTTATGTTCTCTTTGGTGATTCTGCTCCTTTCAGGATTTGGTGTTTTTATAAACTGATAAATGAAGTTAAAACTCTCGGGAAAACAGGAGGTTAGTGGAAGAAATGTGAGAATACGAAACCGGAAGCTCACGTGAGAGTGGAATATAAATAACCCACAGATGAACAACCTGATCAATAATCTGATATTAATAACCTGATCAATAAAGCAGTTAAGAGTTTTTCGTCCAGTTTCACCTCAGCTGGACCAGCCCGGTTCTGCCTCGGGCTCTGAATTTGCTGTTAAACGTCGTCTCGGGCCCGTTAACGGTGCTGCTGGCAGATCGGTCCGGATCGCATCAGGAGGATCTGATCATGTTAGGTCTAGGTGTGTCCCGCTGGCTGTCGGCAGGCTAACCCGAGCTAACCGCTATCCCGAACCAAGATGCGCTTTAGCACGAACAACAAGCACCGGATGAACAATTTCCTACCCGAACGAGTCAGACATGGTTCGTCGGGAGTTCGGAAAACCGATTCAACGCGCTGACTCACGTCAGAGAAGTTTGTTGAGACCCGAACACAAAAGGCTGACGGCGGTTCCGTTAGCTCCACCGCCTAGCCTGCCAAATAACAACAAACACCGCTTTACCTTTGAATAAATAGTCGTATTCATCATCTCTGGTGCCCATCGTCCCAACACTGGAGAGCGGGTCCAAAAATGATTTTGTTAAAACAGAAAAGACGAGATTTTACTGTCCGACGGGAATTAGATGGGAGATAGTTTCTTCTTCGCTGGAATCCTGACAGCGGAATGCAGCGGATACTCTGCCCCCCAGCGGCCACAGGACGGAGCGCAACCTGGAGGTGTGTGTACCGAAAATGCCAGCCGAGACATTTGCATGCATTGTTACGGGAACGCGCATATTGAGGAAGACATTAATTTGGAGGCCTTAAAACTCATAAATACATTATTTTTTCATTAAATGTAGAATACTGTATGCTCACCAAGTGTCAAATAAATAAAGTGATTTCAAACTTAAAAGTTATTTATTTTTAGGCATCAATACATTCATTAATAACAGTATAATTAGGCTATGAATAAAGTATAAAAATGATGCTAACCTGAGTGTTTATCTCTTCAGTTAGTTAAAGTGACCTGCACATCTCGCTGTAGCAGGGCAGCTGTGGCTACATTGTAGCTCACCATCACCAGCATGTGAATGTGTGTGTGCATGGGTGAATGGCTGGTTCGTTGTAAAGTGCCTTGGGGGGTTTTAGAATCCTAGAAGGCGCCACAGGCCATTTACCATTTTGCATAACTAAATCTCAACACTTCTAGGATGGAGGGGTTGAAGGGCTTCTGGGGCTAGTGTCCCATGTCCTTCAGTCCCAAAATAAACAATACAGATATTAAGCTCACTATAGTAGCCCAGCATAGCCTATACATGTGAACATGTAGGATAATGTCATTTGATCCACAAGAGTTTAATCTTCTAAGACATTGGTTCTCAATCCTGGTCTCCAAAGGGCGGTATCCATGTTTTCGTTGTTCCTCTATACTCTACATAATTCAGTGGTTGAATCACCTGTTCAGAAGCTCCTCAGGCTCCGTAAAAGCCTGTTAATCACCTGCTGATTACAACCAGGTGTGTTGAAGCAGGGAAACAACTAAATCATGCTGGCTATCGGGACCACCCCTGCTATAAGATAACAGGGAGGATTTTCTGGGCCTGCTGTAATTTGTGGTGGTCAGTATCCCCCTCTTTTCACCCCATAATTGATCATGCAGGTATGAATCTCACTCCAGGAGGCCTGTTTTTATTTTCATCTCTTAGAGATTCTGAATGAAGTCTCCTGACGTCAGGAGGAAGCCCCGAACTTGAGAAACTCCACAAGATATATTTATTTCTTTAAGAAGTTCCTCCATTTTATGTTCTGTAGAGACAAAATTATTTAAAAAAAAACGTCAGATTATTTATTTACTCTCTGTAATAAAAACCAGCACATGACGTTGCATCTTACATTTTTGCCCCAGGTGCTTTTGGGTTTCTTAGTCTTCATGTCCTCCAGAGACTCGTAGGTGTTGCTTTGGACTTCAGTGGCCTCTCCAGGGACCAGCTCATAGGTGTCTTCTGTCTGCGTAGTTGGTGCTGAACCCTTAGAAACCTCAGCGTACATGACACCCCGCCGCTGAGCTGCACTTTCTCCAGGTACCCTGGAGGGCTCGTACAGAGGGTTAGACCTCAGCTGGTCCTGGTTTCTGATCTGCTGCTCTGACATGAAACTTCTCAGATCTCCTTCGGGGGCGTGGAGGGAGTAGGTTTGACAGGTGACCCTTTTTGGAGAAGAAGGTGCTTGAAGGGAGAGGCTGCTTAACTGGTTGGAGTATGCCTCCTCCTCCTCCACTTTGGTGCCCAGGTAAGGCAGAGACTGGCTCCTGGTCTCCACCTGGGTCAGATCGGGACATTCCAATTCTAAAGGTCTAAACAAATCCCCATTGATCTTTTGAGTTGGGTTGGTTCTGAGTCTCTGAGCTTTGTTGGACTCAAACTGGGTTTCACTAGGATGTGGTGTCGTTTCAGGCAGAGATCCACTCAGGCTGAAGGCTGGAGGCATTCCCCTCTTTGGTACTGGAGGCAGAACCTGGAACACAACGTGGGGATTAGGGTCAGGTCAGAAACACAGGTATAGAAGATTTTTAAAAGGTATCTGATGTTTAGGTAAAGTGAGCCGTTTTCATGTTTGCTCTTTGCAGCGTACCAAATGGCCAAATATTTCATCTAAATGACCAGAAATGAACTTTTAACTTACAGACCAAACTTCTTCATACAGGTCTATCTGACACCGTGGTGCCGACATGAAGTCTATGTACGTCACGAGTCCTCATGGCTGCAGAGGATGCAGGACTTCTTATCTATCCTCTTTGAATTCAATTCAAGTTTATTTATATAGCGCCAATCACGACAAGAGTTGAATGAAGTTTATCTTCCCTGGCTCCAATGACTACATAAGTTTACAAGTTTTCATAATCATATTTTGTTGAATGGACAATATGTTTAAATCCAAAGTGTTTTAATAACATGTCTAATAATGAATGATGGGAAACATGGACGCAGAGCTCAGATTTGATTCTCAAGTAAATGGAATCGTGAGATCTCGCTATTTTCATCTCTGGCAGATAATGAAGATTAAGCCATTTCTGTCACGTAGCCATTTGGAAACTGTAATCCATGCCTTTGTTACCTGCAGGCTGGATTATTGCAACTCGCTATATGCGGGGCTTGGGCAAGCTCCAATAGCACGCCTCCAGGCAGTTTAGAACTCTGCAGCTCGGTTGTTAACATGTACCAGGAGGTCTGAACATATTACACCAGTCCTACGTGCCTTGCATTGGCTCCCTGTCTCCCATCGCATCAGGTTTAAGGTAATCCTGTTTGTGTTTAAGGCGTTAAACTGGGGGGGCACCTAAATACCTGTCAGACATCATCCACCGGCATGTCCCGGTGCGTTCCCTTAGGTCAGCTGACCAGAGACTAGTAAGTGTGCTCAGGTACAGCTTGAAGTCTCGTGGGAGCCGTGCCTCCTCAGTGCTAGGACCAAGGCTCTGGAATGAGCTGCCAGCCGATATGAAGCAGGCCCAATCACTTGAGAGCTTAAAAAGCCGACTAAAAACCCATTTGTTCTCGATGGCGTTTGGACATTGAAGTTGGGTTTGGGTGGGCAGCGTCACTTTGAATGTTTCTGGATCTGATTCTGGAAACAGGGCTGATATGGACTGCAAAACTGTACTTGGGAATTCTTATTGTATTTTAATGGTTATATATGTCTGTTTTATTGCTGTGTTTTTTATTGGTGTACAGCGCTTTGTTTGTCTGCTTTGGGCATGTGAAAGCACTTTATAAAGTTGATTAGATTTGATTTGATTTAAATCTTCCAGCCTTCCTTCCAGCCTGATCACAGTCCCTTGACCTCGTTTCCGCGCCTGACCATCACCAAGAACTCTGCCTGCCACCACGACCCTAGCCTGTCTACGACCACGTCTCCAGCCTGCTCCCTGTACCTGCTTAGCTCCGATCTGGTTTCTACCCACGCCTGCCTTCGACTCTGCCCTTACCTGAGTTTTTTCCGGTAAGACCTCCTATTAGCTTCTGGCTAATAAAGACTGTTAAAAATGTCTTACTGTGTTTGGTGTCATCACGGGTCCACCAAGTTCTGTTCATGACAAGTTCACTTCCTGGACTAGTCAGTTCTCAGCCAGCTTCCCGGTTCGGCCGACCGGGTAAGTAAAGCACTTGGAACCATCCTCTCTCTTGACTCAAGGTCAAAGCCTCTTTGCACTTGAAAGTGGCATCAGACGCATCAACCCATCAGACGTGGAACATCTAACTAGCAGACCCTGGTAGCATCTTATGTGATACTTGAATTCAAAGGGAGCTGCAACTCTTTAAGATTCCAGGAGCCACTCAATCCGGTGACATCACCACTCTGGCTTCCTCTCCTCCGGACCGCAGAGAGCTGCCGACACACAAGGGTATCATAGGTCTGCACACTGTCGTGGGATGGCTTTTTCATGAATAACTAATGGCTTGTTAAACCATACTGTAGGACTGATTTTACAACCCAGACATCATCCCAATGTGCAAAGACCTGGTTTGGATGTCCTACAGACATAGTCTGGACCAGGGGTCGGCAACCTGTTCCCATCAAAGAGCCATTATTACCCGTTTCCCACAGTAAAGAAAACACTGGGAGCCACAGCAGCCGCGGCGTTGTGGGCGGGGCCTACCCTCAGACAGCAGAGAGCTGCTTTAACCAATCACAACAGGTGACAGCAGCCAGTACCGGTCGCTCGTGTACGTCAAAGTTATCTTTCATAAGAAGATAATCAATAAAACGATTTATATAAAGTGGATCCAGAAGTCGTAGCCCGTCTCTGCCGACAATATTTTGATATTTTTCACCCTATTGGTGGTTTTACTGAGCAGGTGCCACTTTTGTCACACGCTTCTTTTTAAAACATGTTTAGACTGTTCAGAATACAAATCCAGGCTCTGTCACGTTTGATTGTTGTAATTAAACTTTGTAGGTGGGGAAGGTCAGAAAAGGATCCGATCATTTTGTTTTTCCCTCATTTACAGTGACGGAGATAACGGCGCAGTGCGCCAGGCTCTGGTGTTAATCAAGTTAAATTATATCTCTTTGCAACAATTTTCACAAGAAAACAGAACAGTTAAAAGCAGGGCTTGTGTTGACCGGACAGTTCCCATATTTGACCGTTTATTTTAACGGAGAAAGAATAGAAAGAATTACCCCGACGCATGCAGACGAACTGACATTTTATTCGTTATGCACATCACTGATGTAGCTAAATCACTCAAGAAAAGATTTCTTTCTGAAGATCTGAGCTGGACACTGCTCAGCGCAGCTCACTGTCAGCGCGTACATAAGGTGCACAGCGAGCTGAAGATGTGGAGAGGGGCTTGGAGCGCGTCGCAGAACCAGAGCGCATGCAGGAAGATTCCTCCGACTGAAGCTAGCATTTTCCAAACCCGGTCTCTCAGAGAGACTTGTCACTTAGAAAATGTTCCCTGATTATGAAACTTTGGCTGAATAGCGCTTGTTCCTGTCTCCAATGTGGCGTCACATCCATGAGCCTGTCTGTGGAGAATCCCAGAATCTCACATCCTCTTCAGCTCAGAAAGCACCTATGATTACGCACAAGCGTGACGCATCAACCCGGTCTCACAGTAAGACCGGGTTGGAACTGTTCAGGTTTACGCAGACAATCTTTACATTTAGAATTAGCTTACAGATGTAAAATTAATGCAGTAAAATATAAAGCTTTTTATTTAAATATCCATTCATTGTTTTACAAGCACAGAGAGCCGCATCAGATGGATGGAAGAGCCGCATGCGGCTCCAGAGCCGCGGGTTGCCGACCCCCGGTCTGGACCAACAGACTCAATATAGACATTATCTGCACGTCCCTGTGACGTTGACTGTTTGCTGTTAAGATCTCACAGATATTTAATAAGGTTTTGCTACAAAACATCTGAGCTTACATTCCATCATTCATTGTCTGTAATCTTGTCCATCCATCATTCATCATAATTTGTTCTGTGTCATTATTAGTTTAGAAATATAGAATTAAATTCATTCGTATAATCTATATCCTTGATTCTGACTAAATGAATATGAAGTGTGTGTTCCCTGAATAGTCTAAAGAATCTTAGTTAATATTAAATCAAATATTCAAAAACCAATCAGATTGATAATTCAATTTTATATGGAATTTCACATCTTAATGATCATTTAATAAGTGTAACTTCTTCCGTCATGGTCTGGCCTAATGTAATTTAGGCTGGTCCATTCTTTATTTAGGTAAACAAATTCAGTTTATTTATTTATTTGTTTATTTATTTATTTATTTATTTATTTATTCCCCCGTGTCCTGTCTGGCTGTGAAGCAAACAGAATTGATGTCTGAATGCTGGTGACAAGCCTTACAGATTTACTCTCAGGTGGAGCATCAAAGCGTCTGCTTTTAATGTCACGCCTGATACTTAAAACTTTATTGTTGTTGTTTTTGAATGCTTTTTAATTCCGACCAGACACGGAGAAAGAGGTGAAAGAGAAGGGAAGAGACAAAAGTTGGGGGGGAGGGGGGGGGGGTCCACAAAAATAAACAATAATGAACAAGAGTCTGCTTCTAGACCTGCAGAAAGAGAGAAAAAAAAACAAATACACAAAAAACAAACAAAAAATGGGACACAACAACAATACAACAAGATCAAGCTATCACTGCATCAACTTGATGAAGAAATTTATAATCAACATTGTTTAAGAGAAAACAATCACACGATAATAAATCACAGTGCATTAAGTGCCCACCATAGTCTTAAGACCTGTGTTTAATGTGCCCAAGTCTATACTTATGAGAGCACCATGTGAGCACCTGTGTGTGTACACGCACTTGTTTATGTAAGATTTCTCTATAGGAGCGTTCAGTAGAGAGTGTGAGGGACCACAGATCTGCCTCCTAAAGATGTGCAGGAGACGGAGGGAGCTCCAAGTCCCAAAGATCCAGGAGCTGCCCCAGAGCACAGGAACCCCAGGGAGACTGCGACCAGAAAAGCCCCCGCCCCCCTCGAGAGGCGCAGAGGATCGCCCCGGGGGACCACAACCAGCAGCCGGCAGAGGCCCGGGAGATATCGGCGGCAAGCCCACAGGCCCGTCCTCAGCCTCCCACCCCCTAGCCGGCTGAGCCCGGGACCCAGCGACCCGAGACCCAGGGGCCACCACCCCGCTGGGGACCCAGCAGAGCCCAGGGACCCAGACCCCACCAGGCAGCCACTGGGATTGGTCAGGCAGATGCCAAAAATCTTAAACTCCCTGACCCGGGAGCCACGACCCAGGCAGACCAAGGCACCGCACTCCACACCAGGTGTGGCAGGGAGAGGGGAGAAGAAGATCTATATCATCAAAAGAAGTCCCAGGAGAAGGGAGGAGTCAAAGGCCCCACCTGACATATACAGTCATACACAAACACAGTCACACACTCCCTCCCTCATGCTCACACATACACATACAACCAAAGACTTACAAAAATGCACGACGGACACCCACTCATGCTCCCCATACACACCCTATTCACTCTGGTCCCGGTACTGCTGCACATGGGGTACAACCATTACAGGTTCCCAGAGTTCAACCCTTTCTGCTGGGGTGCTGATGAGCAGGCTCCCCCGCCCAACGCAACCCACCACCCCAGACCCCAACCGGATGGCCGGATCTCCTTCCTAGCCTCCAGCCCCAGGAAGCCAAGCGACAACAGAGGTGTGCTAAGACCCCTAGTCTCCCTCTGCCTGCTCTAATATGGTGTTAGTGAGTGTTAATGAGGCCAGATACTCCAAACTCAGACCCTCCACCCCCTCACCCACATCATCCTGCAGCTGGAGTTTGGGCTGACTTCGAGGGTTGTTCGGGTGGTTGGTTGATGGCCTGTACAGGTCCGGTAAGACAGCGGCCCGGCTTCTCTTCGGAGCAGCCTCGGTTGTTGCGGGCAATGGGGAGGAAAGGGACGAGTAGGGCAGGAGGGCCGGTTCAGTCTGTGGGGGTGGCAAAGAGGGACCGTGGGAGCGGCAGTGATGTGTCAGATGATGACTGGGATGCGCAGCTGAAGCAACAGAGGCTGGAGGAGGGTGGCTTTGTGATGCGAATCAGGGCGGTAGGAGGTGCACGTTTTGCCACCTCTAACCCGCTGGCGGTGTCCCGGGAGCTGAGTGCCGTGGTAGGGGATGTGCTAGATGCTACCATGGTGTTCAGTGGGCTGTGACGGAATAAGTCCCTGTGCCAAAAAGCACTGCAGCTTGAGAAGTTCCTGGGGGTGGACGTGATGGTTTCTGAGTCGAGGTCTGGTTGTATGATTAAGGGTGTGGTGTACGGTGTTTCCAACGAGGTCTCTGAGTCGGAGGTGTATGGTTCCCTGAGTGGGGCGGCGGTGGTGGCTGTTCAGCGTCTGGGGTTTAACGCAGGTGGGTCCACTCCGCTGCTGATTACTTTCGACGCGGTGGAGCTCCCTGCTCGTGTCCAGTTGGGCTTCCTAAGTTTCATGGTGAAGGTGTATGAGGAACCTCCTCTGATGTGTTTTAGGTGTCAGGGATATGGTCATGTGGCTGGTGCCTGTGTGGTGGGGGTGCGTTGTCGGAGGTGCGGGGGTGACCATGATGGCAAGAGTTGCGATTTACCGTTCTGATGTTGTAACTGTGGTGGGAACCATCAAGCGGCGTATATGGGCTGTGTGGTATATAGGGCGGTGGTGGAGGTGGGGAAGGTTCAGGCTGAGCATAAGGTGTCGTATGCTGAGGCAGTGCGTTGTATGGGGGTGCAGAATAGTGGTGCGTCCGGGCCTTGTCATGCTGTCAACTGGTGGTGGGGATGAGGGGGCAGGTGTGGTGGTTGTGAGGGATAAGAGGAAGTTTTTGGCATTTCTAGTTGAGGCCTTTTGGAGGGTGAAGAATGGAGTGTCCAAGTCCAATGTAGCTCGTGAGGTGACAGCAGTGGTGGGGGCCTTGTTGGGTTTTTCTGACATGTCCCACGAGGAGGTGTGGGGGCAACGTGTTTGCGGGGTGTTGGGGGTTCTGAGTCTGCTGTGGATTGTGGGACACCCTTGGTGGTGGTTGTAGATGGTGAGGGTGGGAGTGTGAGTATGGGGTGAGCCTCCATGTGGGGTTGTGTGTTTTCACTGGGGTGTGAGCTGGTGGTGGGTTTTTGTTGGTGGTTCTGTGGGAACACGGTGTGGGATGGTTCGCGTGCCTGTTGTGTCAAAGAAGAAGAAGAAATATTTTGCTCCATTGTAGTCCCGGCAGGTCTGAGAAGTGCTAAGCTTGGTTTATGCTTGATGCATTCACTTTCCACTTGGTGATGCGGCTCGCAGATGGAATGCGCTTCACAACTCGCAGCGTTTATGGTTCATGCGGCTTGTCTCTGCGGTGAGCCAATATTCTCCCAAACTGAAGGGGGCAGCATGGAGCTCTACAGCATGCATCCAACACTACACCATAGTAGAAGTAGAAATTACTGTTGTTTACAGCATGGCATTCCAGCATTTTTAACAGCGTCCTCGTCTTTTCCGACAGTGCGAGCTATTTCTCTCCAATAATTATTAACAACATGTTGATCACGGTGATCTTTGACAGCTGAATCATACAAATGTCTTTACGAACCTCTGCCATACTAGTTCTTGCTGGTCCGCCATGTTTTTCCACGTCCGAACGTCCGCGTGGTTAGAAATTTTCCTATGTGCGCATTGCGGACAAAAATGGATGGAAGGATTTTTACATGTTTATAGTACTTATAGAGGCAGTAGAGACTCACACAGCAGCACAAAAGGATGCAAAAGGTGAGTTTAGCATAATAACTTCCCTTTAGTTAAATAGCTTTTGTTTCCTGTTTCCAATACTTTGACAATTTCATCATTTGGACCTGTGGCTTGTTTGTGTTTGTTGTTTCTGCAGGTTTAGAGGAGCTGGAATTGATAAACAACCCTGGTTCTTATTCTTGTGCTTTGGGTTTTGATCAGTATGGGTCGTGTTCTGATCTGGTCTTGTTCCATTTGAAGGTGTATTTTTATTAGAAATAGACTAAACCTGTCGGGGTTTTACCTGTGAGAGAGACGTGGTATCTACAGACATGGTTTCTGTCAGTTTTTTGGTTCTGGATTTCGGTGGCAGTGCAGGAACAGAGTCCCTCTGATGCTGCTGGATCCTTGGATTCCCACCAGGACTAGTCTGGTCCTCTTTCTTCTGGTCCCACATGGTCCTCAGAGCCTGAACGCTGACCCCAGAGTTCTTCTTGACATTCACCACATCGTACAGGTCACCGGTGTCCTCCTGAAAACAGACACCCAGTATAAAAAGGTTCTGCTTTGGTGGTCTGGAATCAACAAAAACCAGATCACAGAAGGTTTCCAAAGGGGGGTAAACCAGAACTTGAAGCAAATATCTGACTTGTAGGAGTTAAACTTTTCTCTGTTATTTAAAAAATGCTGCATCCTGGGATTGAGCGAGTCACATTCTGCCTCGTCTTTGAAAAAAAAATAAAAAATACACTTTGAGAACCTGGAGTTCTTCCAGGATCAAATCAGTTGTGAGACTCACCTGGCTGCAGGTGGAGGTTAGGACCTCTCCAAAGGGCTGGATGGGACAGAACCGGTAGTGATTGATCAGCTCGCTCAGGCTGTTGAACAGCTGACTGTCTCCAGTAATAGCAAACTGTCCCTCGCGGTTTTGGGAAATGACAAAGTGGCGACATCTGTCTTCACCTCTGGGGGGGAGGGGGGTAGATTAGTCATACGGGGGTGAGAAGAGCATTCAGTTTGAAGGACTTGTTTTGTCTCACCTGTAGGACAGGATGTAGCCGATGGTTTTATCACTGAGGCGGATGAGAAAACAGCCCAGAGCTTTATCTCTCAGGAGATCTTCTGCATCCCTGCAGTAAAGTTGGATGGAAGCTTTTAGACAAATCTGCAGGCAAATTAGGTCTAAAAATGTTAGTGCGGTCAGAACGGAAGCTCGGATGGTGCGGCTCGTTGGTTTCAATGGATCAGAGCTTCAGTCCGACCCAGAAACCGAGATGTTCTCCTCCTGAACTCATGCAATCGCAGATGAACTACGAGCAGCATCCTTCTGGTCCTGGACCTGAAAACTACGGGTGGATGCTTCAGTCAGAGGTTGGCTGATCATGTGGGATTTATCCCATCTGGTTTCAAACACTCGTTCACTTTTCAATGTTTGGTCTTCCTATTTTTACCCCAAATAAAGAAAAATATAAAGAAAAGCATTTTTAAATATTCTTGTTCTTGTTGTTGAAGTTAAAGGGTCAAAAGAGGTCAAATGATCACCAAGACCAAAGGACAGCATGTCCACAGAAGCCCGGCTGTCTGGCAGAGAGTTGGATCGAGTTTTGAGATGGTCGGGTCCAACAAAGTCTCATGAACTGGACACAAATCTTAAACAACAACCCAAAAAGGTCATCTGAAAGTCATAGGTCAGAGAAGTGGCAATGAAAGCAAGAGTATCATCTCAGATTGTGCAGGGCTCAGGTAGCAGCTTAAAGGTCAAAGGCCATGGCAGGACAACAGCAGCTCAGTTGGTTATAAACTTTGAGATTTCTGGAAGATCGGGGTGGAGGTGTTTACCCATAATGCACTGCAGTACAATCAGCTGATCTAAGCTGTCTGCACGGTGGTGATGGACTGATGGTTTGGGCTGGTTCTTGCTCGACAGAACTTGCTGAGTCCATCGGGAACTCCTCTAGATGAAGGTTCTAGAGTCTGATGTGAGAATTATCCTGGCACTCGCTGAGTACAGACGCTTCTCTTTTTACTCCCTTATCTTTTTTTCCCAAGGCTCTTTGTCCTGTCTGCCCACAGAGCGCTTCTCTGCATTTCTTCTGAAAAACTCTATTTTTAACTATGGATTTGAGGAATTGGTCATTCAACGCCATTGATAAGATTTTTTCAACAATGAGAACGGAGCAGGGGGCTCCCACTTGCCCGAAGTGGACACACCTGGCGGGGTATATGCTGGATTACTGGAGGGAGTGGAAGATCGTATGCCTCTCCCAGCTGTCCATTGAGGACGTCGAAGACGTGTGGATATTTGGCCTGATGATCACTGGATTTCTCCTGATTGGAGTGGGAGGATATCTGGTTTACTGGAAATTTGGGAAGACGGGAGCGATTGAAGGGCGGCCCGCACCCAAGGAAAGCACCATCCGTGTGGAGACCTCACAGACTGGGACGTTACTCGAGGTGAATCGTAAGCTGGACAATGTTCTAGCTGCGATACCGGTATTAGTGCGCAAAAGGGATGTCATCTCGGAGAGGGTCACCAGATGGTATGGACAAGTTTTAAAAAACTAGATTGGCTTCACTGAAGGACTGGAATGATCAGTAAAGACTGAAGGCAGAGAGGAAAATTATCTCAGCCTGACCCAAACAAAGTCTTGTTATCCGAATCTGACGCCAGAGCAGCCTCGAGATGCTAACAACAAACCCCCACGAAGGAATGCAGACAGATGATGTGAACCCCCACCCCACCCCCACCCCCACCCCCGCCTTCAGATTGGTGGACTTCAGCCTGGTGAGGTCATCAACCTGCAGGAGTCAATGTGCTCTGCGCTCCTCCCGAGAACTCCCTCCCACCTGTGGCTACAGTGGCTGAGCACCATACATGGCTGCTCTCGCTGGGGAAACAGGATCCCAGCCCACCCCTTGCCATCCTATCGGAGTATCTATGTTGTGTTGTCTGAAGTCTGTTGCTTATCTGTCTGAGGTGTTTTTTTTTTTTTTTTTTGCAGAGCAAAGCTGGTGGGAGAGTAGTTATGAAGTGCCTTTTTTCCCCTCCTCCAATTCCTCATGTTACCCTCTTATCTCTATTAAGGTAGCGCGACTCAGGGTTGTGAATGACCAGTCACCAATTCTTGTCATGTGTCTTGCCCATGAATGTCTGATCTCTGAATTGTGTGTACTGAAACTCTAATTTCCCTCTGGGATTAATAAAGTATCTTTGAATTGAATTGAATTGAAACTAACTGAGATGCACTGGTGCTTCAGAAGAAGAGTGGACCAGAACCACGAGACACTTTTGAGGTCCTACAGAAGACTAATGGAGGTTCTGGTCGTGTGGGCTAGGTTTTTGATAAAAAAAAATCTGTGATGCAAGTTGTTGTTTTTGTAAATTCATTTTAAACGAGTCAAAATCCTGAGGATCATAATGTACAGATTTAAAATAAGCTCTGCAACTTTTAGTTTGAGCAGGATAACTAGTCTGGGTGATCACTTTCATAAATGATGTTACAAAAAATCAGCCTTGAGCTTCTGAAACTGGTAAAAACACAGAAACGATTACAAACCTGCATCAGCAGACAAAAGTATTATTAAACCCCGAGCCCAACCTCTCAGGGTGAAAACCTATTGGTCTGTTCATCTGAGATGGTTTAAACTGAAAACTGACAAATACATCAAAAACAGATGTTCCTTTCTAACGTTCTAGAGAACAAACAATCCTCTGGATGGAATACTGACTGCCTGCAGAATTAAATTCATCCACTGATCATATTTTAGAAAGTCCTCAGAAGCCACTGTCCTGCATGTTGTAAATGTTTCACCGCTTAAATCCTCCTGCTAATCAGCCATCAATATAAATCAGGAATGGGGTTCTCCCTGCTGTTCCAGTAGACCCACAGCTTGATGCCCTTACTTTCTTCCAGCCAGGCCTTGGAACCAGTCGGGGAAGTTTCCGTTCTTCAGGATGAGCGGTGCCTGGGTCTCAGAAAACCACCTCACCACCAGCTCCTTCACACCTCCTGCTCCCTTCTCCATCTGCAGGTCACCAGCGGACTTCATGGCCATCCTGCCTGTCTGCAGAGCCGTGGGAACAGAGCTGCAGCAGCATGCACAGGTGGCTGACTGTCCAGAGGAAGAAGAGGAGCTCATTTGACTGTTGCAAATGGGCGTTGCTCTGGAGTGAATGATGGCATTGTTTCAGTTCATCCAGCAACTTCCAGCTCTCATCACTCATCACCAGTTTCATTTTAATATCTCTGTTCCTCATCCCTTCCCATTTTAACTTTACTACTGGGCTATCATGAGACCTTTGGTATCACAGTTCTCTAATTTTAAAGTTGCTGATTTATTGAGGAAATGCAAATACATATATATTATACATATATATATACATATATATATATATATATATATATGTGTGTGTGTATATATATATATCATGGAGGGGGCCATCATTTGCACACTACTAATTACTTAAACATTCTCCCTCTCCTGATAACTGTCACACCCTGTCCTGTCTCCCCATTTGGTTCAGCCTATGTCTCTGTTGATTGCTCCCACCTGCCTCTCGTTTCCCAATCACCCAAGCTCCCAGTCCTCCTGTATTTAAACCCCTCCAGTTCTGTGTCTCTTGTTGCCTCATCGTTTCCATGTCCTGTGTCCTGTGATCATTAAAAACCTTTTAAATTTTCCAGTTTGTCTGCCTTCCTGATCCCTCCCCAGCGTTTGGATCCTCACCTCCGCTCCACTCACCAGCGCGTTGTGACAGAATGAGGCAACCCAGTAAAGGATCCAGTGGGGAGGTTCTCCCTTGGGAGTGCTTGCCCCAGTTTTTAGCTACGGACCACTGGCCGGCTCCTCTTCCTCCGGCATCGCCTCGCCGCGGACGCCGCCGCCGAGCCCGGGCTTCAGCGATCCTCTCCACCCTCTCGGAGCCGGAAGGAGAGTTGGACGGGGAGGCGCAGACGGACCGCTCCTGCTATGTGGGCACCAGACTGGCTATGTGCTCCCCCGGAGTTGGCCCACGGCGTTTGGAAGGATGCCGGGCTCCACCGTCACCCCTTGTCCCCGGACGGAGCCGCGAGCTTGCAGCTGCCCCGGCTCGGTGCACCGGCTTGGACCCGCCTCCAGTTGGATCAGCTGTCCCGTCTCCGGTCCAATCAGCGCCTCCGTCATCTGCACGCGGAGGAACCACGCCTACAGCCCAGCTGACAGAGCTCGCCGGTCTCCGGGCGGAGCTTGGCCGGATCCATCAGCTCGTCAGCCTCCGGGAGTTCCAGCTGGACACACTGTCCTCCAGGGGAGGGTTTCTGTCCAGCCAGCGGCCCCGCCTCCGGTCCAGTCGGCAGCTCTCTCGTCTCCAGGCCAAAGGACCGAGCTCGCAGTCCATCCAACAGAGCTCGCCGGTCACCGAGCTGAGCTGGACCGACTCCGTCAGATCCTCAGTCTCCAGGAGTTCCAGTTGGACAATCTATCCTCCCTGCTTTTCCAGTTACCTGCTCCACCAGGTCCCGCGCCACCAGTCCAGTCAGCGCCAGTTCCAGCGGTGGTCCCGGAGGTCGCGCCGCATCCAGTCCAACCTGTCCAAGCGGTCCTGTCTGCAGCAACTCCTCCTCCACTCCAGAAGCCGGCGGCCCAGAAGCCAGCGGTCCAGGAGCTGATGGACCAGTAGTCGATGGAAGTCGACGCCCCTGGGCCAGAAGTTGACGTCGACGCCCCCAGGCCAGAAGTCGACGCCCCCACTCCAGTCCAGAGGTCGATGCTCTCTCCAGTCCAGAGGTCGACGCTCTTTCCAGTCCAGAGGTCGACGCTCTTTCCAGTCCAGAGGTCGACGCTCTCTCCAGTCCAGAGGTCGACGCTCTCTCCAGTCCAGAGGTCGACGCTCTCTCCAGTCCAGAGGTCGACGCTCTCTCCAGTCCAGAGGTCGACGCTCTCTCCAGTCCAGAGGTCGACGCTCTCTCCAGTCCAGAGGTCGACGCTCTTTCGTGTCCAGAGGTCGACGCTCTTTCGTGTCCAGAGGTCGACGCTCTTTCGTGTCCAGAGATCGACGCTCTTTCGTGTCCAGAGATCGACGCTCTTTCGTGTCCAGAGGTCGACGCTCTTTCGTGTCCAGAGGTCGACGCTCTTTCGTGTCCAGAGGTCGACGTCCCCTCTAGTCCGACATCTCCACCATTTCCAGTCCCATGGTCGATGCCGTCTCCAGTTCCAGCGGTGGTCCCGGAGGTCGCACCGTGTCCAGTTCCAGCGGTGGTCCCGGAGGTCGCACCGTGTCCAGTTCCCGCGGTGGTCCCGGAGGTCGCACCGTGTCCAGTTCCCGCGGTGGTCCCGGAGGTCGCACCGTGTCCAGTTCCCGCGGTGGTCCCGGAGGTCGCACCGTGTCCAGTTCCAGCGGTGGTCCCGGAGGTAGCTCCGTGTCCAGTTCCAGCGGTGGTCCCGGAGGTCGCTCCGTGTCCAGTTTCAGCGGTGGTTCCGGAGGTTGCTCTGTGTCCAGTTCCAATTCCAGCGGTGGTTCCGGAGGTCGCACCGTGTCCAGTTCCAATTCCAGCGGTGGTTCCGGAGGTCGCACCGTGTCCAGTTCCAATTCCAGCGGTGGTTCCAGAGGTCGCACCGTATCCGGTCCAGCCCTTCCACAAGGCTCCAGTCCAGCCCTTCCACAAGGCTCCAGTCCAGCCCGTCCAAGAGGCTTTGTCTCCGGTCCAGCCCGTCCAAGAGGCTTTGTCCCCGGTCCAGCCTGTCCAGAGACTTTGTCCCCTGTCCAAGAGGCTTTGTCCCCAGTCCAGCCTGTCCAAGAGACTTTATCCCCTGTCCAAGAGACTTTGTCCCCGGTCCAGCCTACAGAGACAATGCCCATAGATCCATCCAAAGGGTCCACGTCTCCAGTCCAAGAAGATGATGTCTTCCCCTCCTCAAGAGTTCCAGTCTCAAGAGTCTCCTTCCTCTCGGGAGTCTCGTCCTCTCAAGAGTCTTGGCCCCCGTCTACGTCCTCTCAAGAGTCTCCAGTGCCCCATGTGTTTCAGTCTCCTCTGTCCTATCCTCGCCTCCTCCTCTGCCGCAGATGCAGGCCCCCCAAGAGCCCATCGTCACCTCCTCCTCTGCCACAGACGCAGGCCCCCAAGAGCCCATCGCCGCCTCCTCTGCCACAGACGCAGGCCCCCAAGAGCCCGTCGTCGCCGCCTCCTCTGCCCTAGACGCAGGCCCCGGGACCCTGCTGGTCCCTGCCTCCTCTCCATCGGCCCCTCGGTCCCTCTTGGCCCTCCCTCTGGGTCCCCCTCCTCCCTCCCTGCTCTGTGTTCCTGTGGGCGTCTGGAAGCCGCCCTTTTGGGGGGGGGGGGGGGGGGGGGTACTGTCACACCCTGTCCTGTCTCCCCATTTGGTTCAGCCTATGTCTCTGTTGATTGCTCCCACCTGCCTCTCGTTTCCCAATCACCCAAGCTCCCAGCCCTCCTGTATTTAAACCCCTCCAGTTCTGTGTCTCTTGTTGCCTCATTGTTTCCATGTCCTGTGTCCTGTGATCATTAAAAACCTTTTAAGTTTTCCAGTTTGTCTGCCTGCCTGATCCCTCCCCAGCGTTTGGATCCTCACCTCCGCTCCACTCACCAGCGCGTTGTGACAATAACGGCATTTTACTTTCTTTGACATTGAATGTACTACTACTAGTTTACCCGTTTAATTATAGATTCACTAGGATAAATACAATAAAGTTTATCTCTCACTAAATAGAGTATTTACTAAGAAATCACATTGCAACTATAGAAACACTACTTGGTATATATGGTGTGTGTGTGTGTGTGTGTGGGGGGGGGGGGGTGTTGGTGTATGCGTGTGTCTGCTCTGTCTTCTCTATCCCCAGTGAGTTGTGGCGGATGGCTGCTTATTGAAGTAAAATACATTTTTGATGATGATCAATAAGATGTGATGATTCCATAGAAATATGAAATATCAATCTGATTGATCTTTGAATGTTTAATCAGAAGATTCTAGGGTTCTTTGCTTCTGTAGTAACCATAAACAAACTTCGTATTAATTCAGACAGAGTCAAGTATATAGTTTATAAAATGAATTAAATTCTTTTTCCTAAACTAGTAATTTATACATGACAAGATATGAATAAGGAGATGTGGTTTGGTGGATGTGAGGTGTTGTGATGGAAGCTCAATGTTGTAGCAACCATTATGGGATTAGATTTGTGCCAATAAGATCAAGGAAAAACACATTGGAGATCAAACAAATTTTAAGACATTGAGAGAAAAAACATTCGTTTCAAAAGAAAAACTTACTATCTGAATCAGATTCTTAAAATGATCAAGATAAACACTTTGACGGTCAAACAAAAATTAAGAAATTGATAGAACAAAAATATTGACTAAAGGAAAAAACATGTTTCGACTAAAGGAAATAACATGTTTCAAAAGTAAAACTTGATATCTGAATCAACTTCCAGAAAATCTATCTATCTAGAAAATTCCAAGATGGCGGCACCCTGTGAGAGTAATGCTTTTCTGTCTCCTTTCTGTCTCTTCAAGGGGAACTTTTTTTTCTCACAAAGGAGTTAGGAAACAAAATTAAACAATACAACACTGAAAGAGAAAAGATGCCACCCAAGAGAGTATTGCAGACGGAATACGATATGGGGGACATCCGTAAGTCAATAAACAGCATGTCTGAGGAGCTGGCTAAGGTAATGCAACAGCTTCTTAAGCTCACAGAACTTTTTGAGGAAGTAAAGCTTTTTATGTGTGATCTGACAATTGATCAGCCATTGCTTAAAAATTAAATACAGCTTAGCCGGTTAATTGCTGTGATCCTAAAACATGTAAACGGCAGCACACAGAAACACGAGGCAACGTTTTACGTGATGTTTACTTGTTGCTATGAGTAATAAGACGGAAAAAGCCATGCCAAAATAAGTTTAGGAAGCCCACTAAGAATCGACGTTCAGTGACTCCAGTGGTGGTGGCACAGAGAAGTTGGATTGGATTGCTGATTGGCTGCACCTGGCGGTAAGGCGTTTCCTGTTTTCAGTGTTGCACTACGTGTAGCTGTTTGGTGTTTGGGGCTCGCTAAAGCTGATTTAATTTCTCTGTACTAGGATATCTCTGAGTTATTGTAGCACAAAAGCACGCTAAAACACACATTTTCTGTTGTTCCACCTAGCTTTTAGGGAACCATTTGAGTTTGCACGCAGTTTATTTGGTGTTGAACAGTTTGCTCGTCCAGTTAGCTTAGCCTCAGCACGGCTATGGCTACTTCTGTCTCTGCTTCTCCATCTCCTATCTCTTGCTCTCTGTGTCAGATGTTTAGTTACTCCTCTGCCTCCTTTAGTGATAATGGTACGTGTAATAAATGTAGCATTTTTGTAGCTTTGGAGGCAAGGGTGACGGAATTGGAGTCCCGGCTCCGCGCTGTTGAAAAACCCGTAAACAGCCGTAGCTACTTAGCTAGCGCGGGGCTAACTAGCTCAGAACCACCCCGTAGCGGTCCTCCAGCAGAACCCGAGCAGCCGGGACTTCAGGCCGGCTGGGTGACGGTACACAGGAAGCATACAACTCAGCCCGTGGGCCACCACCAACCGGTCCACGTTTCTAATAGATTTTCCCCGCTCAGTGACGCACCCACTGACAAGCCGACTCTGATCATTGGCAGCTCCATAGTCAGAAACGTGGCATTAGAGGCTCCAGCAACCATAGTTAAATGTTTACCAGGGGCCAGAGCGGGCGACATTAAATCTTATCTGAAACTGCTGGCTAAGGACAAGCGTAAATACAGTAAGATTGTTATTCACGCTGGCGGTAACGACACCCGGTTACGCCAATCGAAGGTCACTAAAATTAATGTTGCTTCGGTGTGTAAGTTTGCCAAAACAATGTCGGACTCCATAATTTTCTCTGGCCCCCTACCCGATCAGACCAGTGACAACATGTTTAGCCGCATGCTGTCCTTCAATCACTGGCTGTCTAGGTGGTGTCCTGAAAACAACGTGGGCTACATTGATAATTGGAAAACTTTTTGGGGAAAACCTGGTCTGATGCGGAGAGACAGCATCCATCCCTCTTTGGATGGAGCAACTCTTCTTTCTAGGAACATGACCAGTTTTATTAGTCCTTCATGACAACCCAGGGTCCAGACCAGGAAGCAGAGTCGTAGTTTAACCCACCCCTCTGCAGCTTCAGTACTGTTACCCACCCACTACCCCATAGAGACAGTGTCCTGCCCACGGCCAAAACCACACAGATTAAATATCAGGCTTAATAAAGCAAATCATGGAAATCTCATAAATATTAGAACAAATTCAACTGAGCAGAAAACTAGAAAAATTAAATGTGGGTTGTTGAACATTAGATCCATTTTTTCTAAGACTTTGTTAGTTAATGACTTGATTTGTGATAATCAGATCTCTTTGCTCTCTCTCACAGAATCCTGGCTGCAGCAAGAGGACTATGTTAGCTTAAATGAGTCGACTCCTTCAAATTATTTAAATCATCATATTGCTCAAAGTACAGGGCGAGGAGGAGGAGTAGCAACCATTTTTCATTCTGACTTATTAATCAGTCCCTTACAGATTAATAGTTACAGTTCGTTTGAACATCTTATTCTTAGTTTTCCTAATCCAGATTGCAAAACTGTAAAACCACTCTTGTTTGTAGTTTTATATCGTCCACCAGGCCCTTACTCTGAGTTTTTGGATCAGATCTCTGATTTTTTATCAGATTTGGTGCTAAATACTGATAAGGTCATTATAGTGGGGGATTTTAATATTCATGTGGACATTGAAAACGATTGTCTCAATGTAGCCTTTAGTAATGTCCTAGACTCAATTGGTTTTACTCAAAGAATACATAGCTCCACCCACTCCTGCCATCATACATTAGACCTTGTGCTCACTTATGGCATAGAGTGTGAGGAAATAACGATCTTTCCACATAACCCAGTCCTCTCGGACCACTTTCTGATAACCTTTGAGTTTTTTATAACTGAGTTCTCGAGACATGAAAGTAAATTTCACTATAGTCGGTCTCTATCTGACAACGCAGTTGCATCTTTTAAATCAACTGTTCCATCTTTACTGTCCTCAGCATCTCAGAGGCATGTAGCAGAGGGCAATATGTTCAGTTCTCGCCCCTCACAAATTGATGCCTTAGTTCATCATGTTAATTCCTCTTTACGTGTGGCATTAGATGATGTTGCCCCTTTAAAAAAGAAGGTAATTAGGGACAGGAAGTTGGCTCCCTGGTTTAATTTTCATTTACAAGCCTTAAAACAAAACTTGGAGAGAACATGGCGCTCTACGCACCATGAGGAGGCCTACCTATCCTGGAAAAATAGTCTTGTGCTTTATAAAAATAAGCTTCGACAAACTAGAACTGCTTATTTCTCAGCATTAATTGAGGAGAATAAGCATAATCCTAAATTTATTTTCAATACAGTTGCTAAACTTCCACAGAATCATAGCTCTGAGCCATCTATTCCCTTAGCCCTCAGCAGCAATGACTTCATGGGATTTTTTACAAGTAGAATTAATTCTATTAGAAACAAAATCTTTAGCATCCTCCCTAATGCGATTTCTTCTTCCTCAGTAAGCGAGGCAGCATCAGAGGTGACTGTAGAACCTCATCTGTGCTTGAACCGTTTTGATCCAGTTGAGCTTTCAGAGTTATCAAAAATATTAGCTTCATCTAAACCTTCAACTTGCATTTTGGATCCAATCCCAACCAAATTATTTAAAGATGCATTTCCTTTGGTTACTACCCCCATTCTAAATATAATCAATCTATCCTTAGTAAATGGATATGTACCACAGGATTTTAAGGTTGCTGTAATCAAACCTTCACTTAAGAAGCCTTCTCTGGATCCAGATGACCCAATGAATTATAGACCAATATCTAACCTTCCATTTTTATCCAAAGTCCTGGAGAAAATAGTGGCCATCCAAGTATGTGAGCATTTAAAAACTAATGCTTTGTTTGAGGAATTTCAGTCTGGTTTTAGAGAGTATCACAGCACTGAAACTGCATTAGTGAGAGTTACAAATGATATTCTCATGGCCTCAGATAAAAGAATCTTGTGTCTGTTCTAGTCTTGTTAGATCTCAGTGCTGCCTTTGACACAGTTGATCACAATGTTCTTTTAGAGAGACTTGAACATGTAGGGGATCAAAGGAACAGCGTTAGGCTGGTTTAAATCCTACCTGTCTGACAGATTTCATTTTGTAAATGTACATGACAAATCGTCTTCATACTCCAGGGTTACTTGTGGAGTACCACAGGGTGCAGTGCTTGGACAAATTCTTTTTACTATATATACGCTCCCAATTGTTAAAATCATTAGACAGCATGGGATAAACTTCCACTGTTATGCTAACGATACTCAGTTTTATTTATCCATTAACCCTGATGAACCTAATCGCTTGGGTAGATTACAGGCTTGTCTTGAGGACATAAAAAATTGGATGACTCTAAACTTTTTGCTTTTAAATCAAGACAAGACGGAAGTTCTCATCTTTAGACCAGAAATCCAGAAAAGGAAATTGCTTAGCCAATCGCCTGACCTTAATGGCATTACATTAATCTCCGAGAACAAAGTAAGGAACCTTGTGTCATGGTCTGCGTCTGTCTTCCCCATGTGTCTCCTGGTGTCCTCCATCCCTCTCTAGATTCCCTCTTGTGTCTCTTTGTTCCCCAGCTCCTCTTGTGCTCCACTCCATGTTCTCCCCTTGTGTTGTAGCCCTTTAGCGCCCTCATGTGTCCTTGTCTGTATCCCTGTTGTGTGTCTTATGCTGTAGCTCTTTGGCGCCCTCATGTGTCCTTTTTCTGCGTGTCAGTTTAGTGTCTTATGTTTATAGTCCTTTAAGTCTAGTCCTCCCAGGTTTTGTGTCATCTCATTCTTCCCCAGGTCCTCCAGGTCTCGTTTACATTCTGTGTCCTTGTAGTCCCCAGCTTCCTTGTCCCCAGCTCAACGTGTGTGTGTGAGATCCAGTCTCCTGCTCAGTTTGTGTGTTTGTGTGTGTGTGTGTGTGTGTTGTTCTGTGTGTGTGTGTGCTTGTCCATTCCCCTTTCCCGTTTATATATTAGTGCCTTGGTGTGTGTGTATTAGTCCTTCCCGCAGCCTTTAGATTTAGTTTTGGTGTCTTAGAGTTTCTTAGGTTTATTTGGCCCTCCTCTGTTTCTGTTTGCCCATTTTGATTATTAGGTTCACCTGTCTTCCCTCCAGCTCTCACTTCACACACCTGCTCCCATTTTCCCTAATCACTTCTCCCAGCGTATTTAAGCCCTGTCTGTCTCTGTGTTCTTGGCGGTCCATTGAATGTTTGTTATTCTGTCAGTCTCGTCTCGTTTGGATTACCAGTGTTCTTTGCCCCTTGGACTTTCTAGAGTTTTTGATCTCCAGAGCTTATCTGGAATTTTGGACTTCTGGCTCGCTGCCTGGATTTACTTTTGTTCCGCCTTCAAAATAAAGAATTTTACTTTTTCATCATCTCTGCCTCGTGTCATCCTGGGTAACTGCATATTTGGGTCCTAACATCCTCAGAACGTGACAGAATGGACCGACCAGAACAGGACCCAGCAGGAACTCCAGGTACACAGGAGATGTTCTATTATGACGGTGATCCAGACCTTTGTATGGGTTTCATTCGGGACTGTGCCCGTTGTTTGGACTTGGAATCTTCAGAGTTCAACAAGGTGTCGTATATGGTGCTCTGGTTGAGGGGTAAAGCCATGCGGTGGGTTGCTGACCGGTTCGACATAGAGGATCTTAAGGCTGTGTCTTTTTGGGACTTTGCTGCATTGCTCCTCCGCACTTTTGGCCGAGATCCTCCTCCACCAGTCGCTGATGCCACCTCAGCATCTCAGATGGGTCACACCGCCACACCCTCACCAGGTCCTGACAGGGCCACCACTTCCTCTCCGATGTGTCACACCGCCACACCCTCACCTGATCCGGACTGCATCAACTCCCCATCTCAGACCATCAGAACCGGATTCATTTCAATCTCTCCTATGCATGTTGATGCCACCTCAGTTTCTCAGATGGAGTACACCACCACACCCTCACCAGGTTCTGACAGCGCCACCACTTCATCTCCGGTGGGCTGTATCACTTCCTCCGCACCTGTTGAAGTCACCCCCGCACCTCCTAGGAGTCGTGCTCATCGTAGACGACAACGCCATCACCAGCACTCTACTGAGGCCAGAGTGGTGCCGCCTATCTCAGAGGCCCCTACTCGGAGACCTGCGTCTGAGTCACACCTCACCTCAGCGGTGGTCCAAGGGAACGCATCGCACCTCGCCTCAGCGGTGGTCCAAGGGGACGCATCGCACCTCGCCTCAGCGGTGGTCCAAGGGGACGCATCGCACCTCGCCTCAGCGGTGGTCCAAGGGGACGCATCGCACCTCGCCTCAGCGGTGGTCCAAGGGGACGCATCGCACCTCGCCTCAGCGGTGGTCCAGGTGGACGCATCGCACCTCGCCTCAGCGGTGGTCCAGGTGGACGCATCGCACCTCGCCTCAGCGGTGGTCCAGGTGGACGCATCGCACCTCGCCTCAGCGGTGGTCCAGGTGGACGCATCGCACCTCGCCTCAGCGGTGGTCCAGGTGGACGCATCGCACCTCGCCTCAGCGGTGGTCCAGGTGGACGCATCGCACCTCGCCTCAGCGGTGGTCCAGGTGGACGCATCGCACCTCGCCTCAGCGGTGGTCCAGGTGGACGCATCGCACCTCGCCTCAGCGGTGGTCCAGGTGGACGCATCGCACCTCGCCTCAGCGGTGGTCCAGGTGGACGCATCGCACCTCGCCTCAGCGGTGGTCCAGAAGCGGACGCCACCCGGCTCGAGCCCCGAAGCAGACGTACCTGGCTCGAGCCCCGAAGCAGACGTACCTGGCTCGAGCCCCGAAGCAGACGTACCTGGCTCGAGCCCCGAAGCAGACGTACCCGGCTCGAGCCCCGAAGCAGACGTACCCGGCTCGAGCCCCGAAGCAGACGCTCCCACGTCCCCGGGCCCCGAAGCAGACGCTCCCACGTCCCCGGGCCCCGAAGCAGACGCTCCCACGTCCCCGGGCCCCGAAGCAGACGCTCCCACGTCCCCGGGCCCCAAAGCAGACGGTGCTCCCACGTCCCCGGGCCCCAAAGCAGACGGTGCTCCCACGTCCCCGGGCCCCAAAGCAGACGGCGCCCCCTCCGGCTCTGAAACAGACGGCGCCCCCTCCGGCTCTGAAGCAGACGGCGCCCCCTCTGGCTCTGAAGCAGACGCGCCCGGCTCTGAAGCCGACGTCGCCCCCTCTGGCTCTGAAGCAGACGCGCCCGGCTCTGAAGCCGACGTCGCCCCCTCCGGCTCTGAAGCAGACTCGCCCGGCTCTGAAGCCGACGTCGCCCCCTCCGGCTCTGAAGCAGACTCGCCCGGCTCTGAAGCCGACGTCGCCTCCTCCTGCTCTGAAGCGGACATCTCTGTCTCAAGTCTCCCCACACGTGTTCCAGTTCCCCAAGCCTCAAGTGTTCCCATCTCGAGTGTTCAAGTCTCCCAGCCTCCCGAGTCACAAGCCTCCCAGTCTCTAGCCTCCCAGTCTCTAGCCTTCCAGTCACCTCAAGCCTCCCAGTCTCTAGCCTCCCAGTCTCTAGCCTTCCAGTCACCTCAAGCCTTCCAGTCACCTCAAGCCTCCCAGTCTCTAGCCTTCCAGTCACCTCAAGCCTCCCAGTCTCTAGCCTTCCAGTCACCTCAAGCCTCCCAGTCTCTAGCCTTCCAGTCACCTCAAGCCTCCCAGTCTCTAGCCTTCCAGTCACCTCAAGCCTCCCAGTCTCTAGCCTTCCAGTCACCTCAAGCCTCCCAGTCTCTAGCCTTCCAGTCACCTCAAGCCTCCCAGTCTCTAGCCTTCCAGTCACCTCAAGCCTTCCAGTCACTTCAAGCCTCCCAGTTTGACGTTCCCCAGTCTATGTCCCCTCAAGTTCACCAGTCTGAAGTTCCCCAGTCTATGTCCCCTCAAGTTCCCCAGGCTGACGTTCCCCAGTCTACGTCCCCTCAAGTTCCCCAGGCTGACGTTCCCCAGTCTACGTCCCCTCAAGTTCCCCAGGCTGACGTTCCCCAGTCTACGTCCCCTCAAGTTCCCCAGTCTGAAGTTCCCCAGTCTACGCCCCCTCAAGTTCCCCAGTCTGAAGTTCCCCAGTCTGTGTCCCCTCGTAGTCGTGGTCTTGATCCTGTGTCCCCTCTTAGTTTTAGTCTTGGTCCTGTGTCCCCTCTCAGTCTTAGTCTTGGTCCAGTTTTCCCTCTCAGTCTTAGTCTTGGTCCAGTTTCCCCTATCACCACACTCCTACAGTCCAGGCTCCTGGTTCCCCGTCGCCGGCCCCCCAGACTCCCACAGTCCCGGCTCCTGGTTCCCCGTCGCCGGCCCCCCAGGCTGACACAGTCCAGGCTCCTGGTTCCCCGTCGCCGGCCCCCCAGACTCCTACAGTCCAGGCTCCTGGTTCCCCGTCGCCGGCCCCCCAGACTCTTCTGTTCCCTCCTCGCCCGCCCCTTTTTGGGTTGTGTTTTGTTTGCTCCCTCCTCTCCCTCCCTCTGGTTGTTTCGTGTCTGGTTTTGGTCTTGTCTTTTGCTTGTGGTGTTTGTCTGTCTTATGGTCGTCTGGTATCCGCCCTTAGAGGGGGGGGTACTGTCATGGTCTGCGTCTGTCTTCCCCATGTGTCTCCTGGTGTCCTCCATCCCTCTCTAGATTCCCTCTTGTGTCTCTTTGTTCCCCAGCTCCTCTTGTGCTCCACTCCATGTTCTCCCCTTGTGTTGTAGCCCTTTAGCGCCCTCATGTGTCCTTGTCTGTATCCCTGTTGTGTGTCTTATGCTGTAGCTCTTTGGCGCCCTCATGTGTCCTTTTTCTGCGTGTCAGTTTAGTGTCTTATGTTTATAGTCCTTTAAGTCTAGTCCTCCCAGGTTTTGTGTCATCTCATTCTTCCCCAGGTCCTCCAGGTCTCGTTTACATTCTGTGTCCTTGTAGTCCCCAGCTTCCTTGTCCCCAGCTCAACGTGTGTGTGTGAGATCCAGTCTCCTGCTCAGTTTGTGTGTTTGTGTGTGTGTGTGTGTGTTGTTCTGTGTGTGTGTGTGCTTGTCCATTCCCCTTTCCCGTTTATATATTAGTGCCTTGGTGTGTGTGTATTAGTCCTTCCCGCAGCCTTTAGATTTAGTTTTGGTGTCTTAGAGTTTCTTAGGTTTATTTGGCCCTCCTCTGTTTCTGTTTGCCCATTTTGATTATTAGGTTCACCTGTCTTCCCTCCAGCTCTCACTTCACACACCTGCTCCCATTTTCCCTAATCACTTCTCCCAGCGTATTTAAGCCCTGTCTGTCTCTGTGTTCTTGGCGGTCCATTGAATGTTTGTTATTCTGTCAGTCTCGTCTCGTTTGGATTACCAGTGTTCTTTGCCCCTTGGACTTTCTAGAGTTTTTGATCTCCAGAGCTTATCTGGAATTTTGGACTTCTGGCTCGCTGCCTGGATTTACTTTTGTTCCGCCTTCAAAATAAAGAATTTTACTTTTTCATCATCTCTGCCTCGTGTCATCCTGGGTAACTGCATATTTGGGTCCTAACATCCTCAGAACGTGACACCTTGGTGTTATCTTTGACCAGGACATGTCATTCAAATCCCAGGTTAAACAGGTTTGTAGGATTTCCTATTTCCACCTTCGGAATATTGCTAAGATTAGAAGCATCCTTTCCAGGAGTGATGCTAAAAAACTAGTTCATGCATTTATTACATAAAGACTGGATTACTGTAATTCATTACTCTCAGGAAGTCCACAGAATGTAGTTAAAAGTCTGCAGCTTGTCCAAAATGCTGCAGCTAGAGTTCTGATGAGAATTAAAAAGAGATCATATCTCTCCTGTCTTAGCTTCCCTACATTGGCTACCTGTTAAATTCAGAATAGATTTTAAGATCCTTCTTCTCACATATAAAGCTCTTAATAATCAAGGTCCATCATACATCAGTGATCTGATTGTTCCATACGTTCCTAACCGAGCACTTCGCTCTCAGACTGCCGGTCTACTGGTGGTTCCAAGAATATCTAAAATTAGGATGGAAGGCAGATCTTTTAGTTATCAGGCTCCTCTCCTGTGGAACCAGCTCCCAGCCTCAGTCCGTGAGGCAGACACTTTGTCTTCTTTTAAGAATAGGCTTAAAACATTTTTATTTGATAGGGCCTATGGTTAAAATCTGATGTTAGCCTATATCTGGACAAGTGGGGGAGTACAGGGAGGTGGAGTGTACAGTCGGTAAAGATGGCTCTCCCTTGCCCTGACTCCAACATGCCTCCATCTAAATAGGATAGATTATCCAGAGTTATCTCTGTAGTTATGCTGCTATAGGCTTAGACTGCTGGAGGATACACTGACCACTTTTCACACTCTACTGCTTTCTTCTACAGTCTGCTCTTTAACTGTACTATTTTCTGCAATTTTAGCTGTTAACTTTATTTTCTCTCAAAGTGTTTTTCTCCCCAGAAGAAGCTACAACAATGTTCTGCTGAGCTGTGGTGGCCTCATGGAGGGGGCCATCGACTAGTACACTGCTGCTAACCACTAAAACATTATCCCTCTCCTGATAATAACTTTTTGCTTTCCTTGACGTTGGACGTGCTACTACTAGTTTATCCGTTTAATTATAGATCCACTAGGATAAAAACAATAAAGTTTATCTTTCACCAAATAGAATATTTACTAAGACATCATAATATAACTATAGACACATTACTTGTCTTTGTGTGTGTGTGTGTGTGTGTGTGTGTGTGTGTGTGTGTGCTGTATATGTAATTCAGAATGTATTCAAACAATAACTAGAAAAAAATTGCATTTATTGCACAAATGCTGTTTGAATGCTGGATAGCTGAAACTGTAAGCTGAAGCTGCTGAACAGCTGAACTGAAGCTGAAATTAAGCAAAACTGTCAAAATGAGCTGAATGTCTTGAAAGATGTAGAAGCAAAAAGCACCAAGAAGCAAATAAAGCACAAAATGTAAGTGAAGAATAGAGAAAAATAATGCTAAATAGCAACAAAAATCTGTGAACATTGTATAAAAATCTGGACAGCTTAAATGTCTAAACACCTGTTATTTCAGTTTGCCAAGTTTAACAGTTTAATCTTTACATTTAGCTGAACTGTGAAATTAGCAGTTTATGCTAAATTTGGTAACTGATTGCTGAAGTTGTTGAATAGCTGAAGTAAGCTGAAACTAAGCTAAACTGTCAAATGAGCTGAATGTAGTGAAAGATGTGAAAGGAAAAAGCACCAAGAAACAAAAAAAAAGCACAAAAAGTAAGTGAAGAATCAAGAAAACTAATCCTACATAGCAGAAAACTCAAATCTGTGAACACTGTTTAAAAAAATTGGACAGCTAAAATGTCTAAACACCTGTTATTTCGGTAGGACTAGTTTAACAGTTTAATTTTTACATTAAGCTGAACTGTGAAATTAGCATCATATGCTGAATTCAGAAACTGATTGCTGAAGCAGAAACTAAGCAAAACTGTTAAAATGAGCTGAATGTTTTGAAAGATTTAGAAGCAAAAAGCACCAAAATGTAAATAAAGCACAAAAAGTGAAGAATGGAGAAAATAATCCTAAACAGCAGAAAACTGAAATCTGAACATTATTTAAAAATCTGGACAGCAAAAATATCTAAACACTTGTTGTTTGAGTAGGACTAGTTTAACAGTTTAATTTTTATATTTAGTTGAACTGTGAAATGAGTAGCATAAACCAAATTCAGAAACGGATTGCTGAAGCTGCTGAATAGCTGAAGTGAAGCTGAAACTAAGCTAAACTGTCAAAATGAGCTGAATGTATTTAAAGATTTAGAAGCAAAAATCACCAACAATTGTAATAAAGCTCGGAATATAGGTGAAGAATGGATAAAAATGCTAAACAGCAGAAAACTTTAATCTTTGAACATTTATTAAAAACTCGAAATTTGAAATGTTAAACAGCTGGCATTTGAATGAGAATTGTTTAACGGGTACATTTTTACAATTGGCTGAACTGTGAATTTAGAAATATTTGCTGATATCTGAAACTGATAGATTAACATATGTTCAGATTTGATATGGGATGGATGAATGGTTGGATGAATGAAATAACGGATGGATTGTTGGATGGATGTTAGATGGTTTATTGGATGGATGGATGGATGGATCGATGGATGGATCGATGGATAGAAGCATGCATGGATTTATATGTAGATGGATGGATTCCTTAGGCCAAGCCGATCGATTTGATGTCTCACATGCGTGGGTGTGTAATTCCATGTAGCCAGAAGATGATTGACCTCTCTCAACCAATCAGGGAGCTGGGAGGGAGCGGGGCACTTTCCCAACTTCTGACGGTCAATCAAATTGAACTTATTTCTAGTTTTAAGTACAAACAGTTCAAAAAGATCAAAAACAGGAGTCTGTTAATGGCTCAATATTCAGCTTTTTATATTCATTCCTATGAGAGCTGGTTAAAGTGATTTGAAGTTCCTTGTGTTGCCATGGTAACAGATGACAGCAAAACAATGTACAATGTCACATGACTCTTTTAAACTTTGAATAACATTAAAGAGCAAGTCAACCCCTACCAGAGTCTAACTCCACTCTCACTTCATGTTTGAAAAATGCAACAAATGCTGTTGCCTGGCAGACCGAGAGGGCGGAGCTGCTAACAAATACACACAAACACAGGCTCACGACAGCATTGTGACATCATAATGTACCAGTTTACATCATAGCATACTTCTTAGCCAATAGCTGTGGCAGATTTAAATTAAAATACAGTGCAGAGTTTTTACCTGACAACGGCACAACACTGACAGTTTTAGGCAGAATATTTAAATTTTAACTAAGATTCACTGAAGTGCCAAATTATTGACGCCACGTGTCTGCAGCACGACTAGACACTCGTTTATATAGTTTATCAGCAAAAAAAAGTTTATTTGGGGGTGACTTGCTCTTTAAAGTATTAAAGTATGTTGATACAGTTGTGTCTAAAATGTTGTTAAATGTTGTTGCTAAGCACATTGCCATGGTGACGCAGAACACAATATCAAGTTGATACAAGACGCCTGGGACCAAGCAGGTTGAATTGATGTACCATATGTGTGGGTGCACATTTCCTTTTAGGCAGAAGACGATTGAAAACTCTCAGCCAATGAGAGAGCAGTGAAGGAGGAGGGGGCGGTTCCTGCCTTCTGACTAGTGTTGAAATGTCAGCTATGCTGCTAGTTTTAAGTGTATAGAGCTGGTTGGTTGGTTGTTTTGTTAATTTTTCTGAAAATTTCAAGTCGTACCTCAACTTCTACCTGCGATTTTAGAAAAACCGTAAAAGATATCAAAAAGCCTCTTTAATATGTTAAACAGGAAAGTCTTGTGAGTTTGTTGAACTTTGAATGAAGTATCTAAGTTAAAAGGAACCCAATAGAGTTTGAGGTCAAAAAAGTGATAGGAATTTGCTGAAAATTGACCAATCCCATTAATTTCAATGGGAAATTTTTCTCAGAAAAAGCTTAATAACTCAAAATTTTTTAAAGATATCAATGCCAAAAATGATAGAGCTTGACGAGCTGAACGTTTTGATATAAAATTATTGAAATAGCTCAAAATTTGAAGGAGAAGAAGAGGTTCAAAAAGTGTACGGAAGCAGAAGAAGAAGAAGAAGAAGAAGAAGAAGAAAGAAAAACAGGAAAACAATAGTTTGAATGCTTAACAGCATTCAAACAATTAAAAGGAATCTTGACTTGACAACTAATCCAAATAAAGTGTTCATTTATTAGAAATATATTTAAATTTTGTAAATAGGCTAGTTAAAATCTACAAAAAAATCAAAGTGAAAATATTGTTAGATTATACATAAACTATTAATAAATGTATAGATTAATATTCAGTTTTTAACAACAATGCTGATTTTTCTCACACAACTTGTGTAGATTACATTTTTATGAAGCAAACTTTAAAAGTTTGTTCTTGTTTTATCTGTTTGTAGTTTAAGAAAAAATAACACTTCTGCAACAGCTGCGCTCGTGCATGGGCAGCACAGATGGTCGGTCAATCAGGGCGGGAGCGCGCGGACATGTTGGCGCCAAACCGCGTTTATGAATCAGTGAATTAAAAGTTTACTCACATTCTTGTCAATCTGTACTCTGTTTTGAAAATTTCTCGTTGTTTTCTGAATTGTTTTAAAGTTGTGAAACTATCGGCTTAATCTCTATCAGCTAAAACCTTTTTATTATAAAATCTAACGTATTTTTATATAATAGATTTTCAGTTCCACCTCCCAACAGCGCAATGCTTAACACTAAGTTTTATGTAGGAGGTTTTGAATGGCGCCGAAGACTAAGTGTCTGGATCCTCGTAGTCCGAACCGAACCGAACCTAGACCGATCAGGAGGACAAGACGACCGCGTGAAGACTTTCTACACTGGTGATTTCTGCTGATTAGAACATTTATTCTGACGTATGTTTAAGGTGTTTTTATGGTTTATTTTTAGCCTGGAGGTCATCCTGACAGTTATATTTACCCCGTGAGGAACGCACGCAGCAGGAGGCATGGAGTTATTCAAGCAACAGAATGTGGAGGACTTCTATGAAATTGGTGAAGAGTTGGGCAGGTACAGATGTGCAGCATAATATTAACAAGTTCAAAAACTGGTTCTGATCCAGTCTGGTTTCATTTTGGGTCACCTGTGGAGTCTGACTAATGTTCAAACTTTTGACCCAGTTTGGTTTAAAATATTTCTGTTTTGGTTTTTGTTTTTTGTTGTTTTTTTTTTTTTGTATAAAAATCTTTAGTTTGGTGTTGGTGAAAATCATTTTCCGTCTTTTTAGTTGTGTTAGCCAATAATATAGGCTAGTAGAGACATCAGAAGCCATCTCCTCCCCTTACTACAAAAAAGAAAAATAAATATGAGTAGGCAATAAAAGTTTCTGGTCCACTTTGCCTTATGTATTTGCCCTGTATCCCACATAGGCTTGTGCGGACTGTATTTTGACTATGTCTGACTGTACATAATTAGAAATGTATTTGCTTGTAAAAAATTCATAATTAAAAGACTACAAATCAGAAGTGGCATATATGACATCACCACAGAATCTCTTCTCCCACCGCAAAGCTGCTACTTACAGCATGGCCACATTTATAGTGGTTTTCTCCACGTTTAATGCTGCTCATGTTACTTCAGTGAAGTTGGCAAGATAAAACGTTGCAGCTTGTTCACCTTGCCACGAGTCCAGATAGGTATTTCATGTTTCGAAACATTAGTCTGTTCAGAAGGTTTTTAACTGCAAAAGTTGAATCTGTGAATATCTTGCTACCTATACTGAAGTGCTCTAGTTGTCCTGGAAGAAGGATGCAAACTCGCAGCCATTTTTCTTCTTCTCTTTGTCTGGTTTGATGACATAAATTTAGTGAGCCGAGCAGTTGTAGTCTAGTCCTTGCACATAATTTCACTGAAAACTTAAAGGAAGCTTTGCTGCCACGAGCGTCAAAATGTGTCTTTAAAAATTGCTGGTGAAGGTTCTCAGTCATCCAGCTCATGGTAATCTATAAGGGTTCAAATGAAGGCAACTGGACTTCTTTGGTTTCTTGAAGACATTTGGCTTCTCATCCAAGAAGCTTCGTTAATTCTGACTAGAATGTGGGAGAGTCAAGCTTATAAGCTGTAGCTGTCTGTTGTTATTTAATGAACCGAAACTACTGTGGGTGCCCCTCCTCTCTACCCCCTGATGAGTTGTTAGTCTTTAAAATTCACAGACATCATATGTTAAATCCATGGCACATGCCAAACAGGATCAGAAAATAACTTATCACTGCGTAGACAGTCATTGATATGTTTTTACGTTAGACGACCCATGGACTGGAAGTAGATAGGCGTGACTTGGGCTCCCCATCAGAGGGTGGTGTACACATTTGAGCACATAATAAACATCTGAATAGGCTAAAGAAATAGTCTGTTTACACTCTGAGATGTGTTAAAGAGGCGTGTCAGTGAGTTAGCCCTGCCCATGTTGGACTCCACCCCAAACGTTACCCAGCTGTTTCCAATAAGACCACTGTCTCAAAGGTGTGAATCACTGAAAATTCTTTTTTTAATAGAATATACTAGAATAGAGTAAAACAACGGCCATTTTAGATATTTTTTCCTGATAATTATCAGTCCCTCTTAGTTTTTTATGCAAGCTGAACATGAAAATAGTCTCCTACAACTATCTCCTGCATCTGCCTCTGATAGAAAATAGACGAGGAAACTCTAGGGTTTGAAAAACCTGACAGATCTACGTCACACTGTCGTTCAACATATGAGGACTCACCCATCTCGACTCACGACAGGGAAGGCTGTTGTGGAGTTAGCATCCAGGAAGCAGCAGAGAACATCTCAATGGGTAGAAGCTAACTGTTAGCATTAGCAAATCCACCACATGGCAGAACTCCTTTGGGCTTGTGTAATTTGTGGAGATAAAACATGAGTGTTGCAGATCAAACAGACTCAATGGTAGAGTCGTGTCCAAATATCAAGAAGTCCTGTTTTAAATGTAATTCTAGTGAACTGATCTTTTTTTAGTTTCCATTGCTTATTTTGTTTACAGTGCGGTATTCTAGCGAGCTGCACTAAAACCTGAAAAAAGCCTCTGCCTGAGGTTTTTACATGATTAATGTTTTATCAGTTTTCCATGAATAATTTAATTTCAATAAAAAAATCAAAATGTGAAAAATGATTCACTTAAATCAAATCTTTAACTAGCACTATGATTTCACCCTAGTTTTAAGCATTAACTTTAGAAATGTATTTATTTAGGAGAGGTTTAGGTGTTCTGAGTGTTTAGCTGTGTCTTGGTGTGACATGGAGGCAGCTGTTACCGTCTATCTTTAGCAGCCAGCAGGTTTCTGTCTGACTGGCTTCCGACCAAAACCCGTTCTGTAGAAGTGAAGCAGAGGAAGTTGTAGTCATGACCTTCAACTTGTTTGTTTGTAAGCCTGTGGGACATACAAGCCTGACTGAACTTGAAATTGTTTCATAATCAGCAATTCTCTAAAACACACCATGGAGGAATATTTCCTGTGTGTGGCTGGTATCCCCCCAACCCCCAGTTACTCCAGATGTCTGGGCCCCCTGGGGCCCGCGGGCCCCTGCAGAACCTATGTGGCTGCTGTGGGTGTCAGGCTGATATTGAGCAGATGCAGCTTGTTGCAGAATATGCAAACCTGAAAATAGCAGGAATGCGAATGACAACATTAAGAAACAAACAACCCCAGTTTCAGAGAAACCAGCCACGTTCATTCTGGTCCTGCTTTAAAACTGGACTTTGGTCAGATCGGATAAAAACAAGAAAGTTTAAATGATAAAGGGTTTTAGGTTTCTTCCTGTAAATGTGCAGCGCCCCCTTCAGGCCTCCTCTGGACCTTGCGGTCAAAGCTACTGAACTGGTTGGGGCAAAAGTCCAGTCCAGAACCCCAGATCCAGACCTCACCTGCTCCCTCTTTTTTCAAAGTATGCAGACTTTCTTACAAGCCTTTAAAATGGTTCTTAATCAGCAATTTTGGTGAAATAGGTTTCCTTCAAATTACAATTTTCCATGTTTGTGTTTCAGTGGACAGTTTGCCATCGTTAAGCAATGCAGGGAGAAAAGCTCTGGTCTGCAGTTTGCTGCCAAATTCATCAAGAAACGCCAGAGCATGGCGAGCTCTCGGGGAGTCCGGAGAGAGGAGATCGAGCGGGAGGTGACTATCCTGCAGAGGGTCCAACACCAGAACATCGTCACTCTACGCGAGGTCTACGAGAACCGAACGGACGTGGTGCTGATCCTAGAGCTGTGAGTGGCACATCAACTCCAGCATCCTTAAGAAGGGTGTGTGTGTGTGTGTGTGTGTGTGTGTGTGTGTGTGTGTGTGTGTGTGTGTGTGTGTGTGTGTGTGTGTGTGTGTGTGTGTGTGTGTTTGTTTGAGCAGAACTAGTCAACAAACAATCCCTACACTTGGGGCTGAAGAGTGTCTTGACCTGGTGGTACCTTCAAGAACTGACCTCAGATACACAGAACGTATGACTAGAATAAACCTTCTGCTCAGATGTTGTACATTTGTCTTGTTGGCATCTCCAAACAAACGCTGATTTTTCAGACAGACACCGTGTCAGTAGGAGCTGTACCTGAAGGTTCTCGTCTGTGTACTTCAGATTCCACCTGATTTTGGTCACTTTGGACAGAAACATGAAAAAACACGTAGAAAAGATTTATCTTGAAAGAACAAACTCAACATCAGGTCTCCAGACTGGGAGCAAACAGCTTCCCGGTGAACAAACACATGTTGGGGTTTGGCAGGAGCTCCAGGAGATCTGCTGATGGGTGTTTGTGTTCCAGGGTCTCCGGTGGAGAACTCTTTGACTTCCTGGCCCAGAAGGAGTCTCTGAGCGAAGAGGAGGCCACCCAGTTCATCAAGCAGATCCTGGAGGGGGTGAACTACCTCCACGCCAGAAAGATTGCCCATTTCGACCTCAAGGTGTGTCCAAACACAACAGAGGTGCTGTCACAAAGGTCAAAGTTCACTTAAAATCAGATTATTATCAGTTTAAACGGAATGGATTCAGGTTTTATTTCACTCAAATATTGTGAACTAAACTAAAAAAATAAAATACACATTATTTTCTTAAGTTTCTATTTCGTATTTAATTTAATATTTTTTATCTATTTAAAACCTGGAATATGAAATAGTAATAAAATATTTGAGTTTATTGAAACTAAGCTATCTATTGTCTACTGTTAATATAAAAACTTTATAATAAACTGGTGTATTTTACTGTGTAATTAAAACACTACAACAGTAATAAAGAAATGCCCACCTGTAGACCCTCCACCGGAGGCAGCCATCTTAGATGGGACTAAATTCTCCCCCCAGTTCGCTCATTTCTATTGAGGAAGGTGTCTACCCAACTAAAAACACATTTTATCAAGCTTTTTCACAAAGTCAGATACATCGCTTATATATATATATATATATATATATATATATATATATATATAATTAAAATAAATTGAAAGTAAATTGAAAAATAAAATCCCACCACGTGGGTTAGAAAAGCCACTAGTAATCCCACATGATCAGTTTTCAATAGCACGCCAGTTGTTGCAACAAAAGGCTGCACAAAAACGGGCATAGCTGTCCACTTAGCATTGTCTTTGGAGAGTGAAGAAGAAGAAAATATCATTTCTATAGCGCCTCTCAAGATAAAAATCACGAGGCGCTTCACAAAAACAAAAATTGTAAAAATATAAAAAAGCTTTTCGAAAATGTTTAAAAATATATTAAAATGAGCAAAAATAGACAAATGTGATTAAAAATGTTAAGAAAGAGAGAGAGTGAATAGGAAAGAGGAAAATCAGTGGATCCTGAGGAAGGTGGAATAGGTGGGGAGAGCAGAATAAAGAGAGAGTGGTGAAGAAGGTCATACAAAAGCCAGCGTGAATAAGTGAGTCTTCATGCTTTCGTTCTTTTTTAAACACAGAAACGAAAGCATGGATTTAGAAAGACACAGCAAGAACACACCTAAGATGTTCAAAGTGAGTCTTCAGCTGCTTTTTGAAGGAGACCACTGAGTCCACTGATCTCAGACTCAGGGGGAGAGAGTTCCAGAGTCTGGGGGCCACAGCAGGAAATGATCTGTCACCTTTGGTCTTTAGCCTGGTGCTGCACAACCAGTAGGCTTTGTTCACTGGACCTCAGGGACCTGCTGGGGGTGTAGGGACTAAGAAGATCACCAATGTAAGATGGTGCTTGTCCATGTAAGGCCCTATAGACCAGAACCAGGATCTTGAAATGAACCCTGGAGTTGACTGGCAGCCAGTGAAGCTGGAGGAGAAGCGGGGTGATGTGGGTGTATTTGGAGGACTTGGTCAGAAGTGTGAGTAGACCCATCCAATATGGCAGCAAAACTGTTATGCTCTCAGTGCCCAGTTGGGCGTCTACATATTCCTGTCTATGAAGGCACCACTCTTGATACTCCATTAGGAGATCTTAAAGAGGTGTGTCCAAACTTCGTTAGACGGGTCAAAATCATTGTCTAAGTCTTCTAAAATTAATATTTTTTAATGAAAAAAATAATTTGTGTTCTATTTCTATTCCTCAAAATAGCAACATAGACATTAGTGAAAATCAGAACATATAAATGTTAGAAAGTGTCGCTGTCCATCAACAGCCTGCTGGAGACAAAATACAAAATGTTAGGAATGCATGTGTGACCTACACAAAATCACTCTGAGGGCTGCAACAGGCCCCTAGGCCACATGTTGAACACACCTGTTTTAAGGTCAAGGGCTTTGGTGAGGATTTGGTCCAGAAAGAGTTGAATGTTTGATGTAATTCTCTAATAATAATCTTCCGCCTAATCTAATCTCTGATCTCTGAAGCTCTTTATGATTTTTATCAGTTTGTTTTTCTCTGCTTCTCTCTGCTGTTGACTCCATTTATATCAATTCTTTATAAATCTGCCCTCTTTCACATATTTTTCTGAATTTATTCTCAAAGTTAACAACCCTGGAATGCTGGAAATTTCCCAGGAATGTTTGTATCTCAGTGGATTTAAAATGAGGTAGATTTTTTATTGATTAATAATTTTAAAAATATTTAAGCACATCATCAATTATTAGAATCTGATAAATGTACCTATGCTGCCACCTGGTGGCTGCACGTGTGCTACAGGTGTTCAGAACATCAACCAGAAAGGTCCAGTTCCCATGCAGAACTGCTGCAGACGGGTTCTGCTGCTTTTACAGCTGGCTGGTCTCATGACCATCAGACTTGGTTCACTAAACAGCTCAAGGATCTGATGCCTTATCACCTAACCTCACTCTTATTTTGAAAGGACACTTCATTTTTTTGCAGTTTTTAAAACTTGCATTTTTAGCTTAAAACTGCCACATTTATATTTATATTTGATTTTAAGGTTTAATTTTATTATTTTACGTCAAATACTGATTCAATTATGTGTTGTGCTTTAGCCAAACACACCCCCAGGCTCTCCCCTCTGATCCAAACATCTGAGATTATTTCTCTTAGTTCTTTAACAGAAGCAGTTTTTTTTATAACAAGCTGTCATTAAAACTGGCTTATTGTGCACTTTATTTCACATTTTTTCATCTTTTATCAGACAAATCATCTTCAGGACGAAAGTCCACCTCAACAACCCTCACTTATGGTCACGAGCTTTGGGTAGTGAGATCGCAGATACAAGCGGCTGAAGATATTTTTCCTCCCTGTTAGAGGAAGGGTGTGAAGCTCGGTCATCCGGGAGGGGCTGGGAGTAGATCTGTTTCTCCTCCACATCAAGAGGAGCCAGTTGAGGTAGTTTGGGCATCTGAAAGAAAATAAAAGAAAATGATCTTTTACATAGCGCCTCTCAAGATAAAATCAGGAGAAGTTTCACAAGAACAAAAAATTCAAACTATTAAAAAGATTAAACAAAATTTCTTTTAAAAAATATGGTTAAAATGAGAAAAAATGTGATTAAGAAATGTAAGGAAAGGGAAATCAGTGGATCTGGGGAAAGGCGGAGTTGGAAAGAGCAGAATGAGGAGGGTGGTGATGAAGGTCACGCTAAAGCAAGCCTGAACCGGTGGTTAGGATGCATCTCTCGTGAGGTTTTCCAGGCACGTCTAATCGGGAAGAGGCCTGAAGGAAGACCAGCGTGTCCTGGATGTTTCTCAGCTGATCAGAACAAATAAGAACTGATTTGTTAGTTTTTTGTTTTATTGAGAGGTTTTCTGCGTTTTTGCTCCTCTGCAGCCTGAAAACATCATGCTGTTGGACAAAAACGTTTCTCTGCCGAGAATCAAGCTGATCGATTTCGGTCTCGCCCACACCATCGATGCGGGAGTTGAGTTCAAAAACATTTTTGGGACGCCGGAGTTTGTAGGTGAGACACGTTTGTTTTAGCTGAACTTGGCTGTCGGCTCTCCGAACAAATCCAGTTCTTGTTCCCCTTTAAAGCTCCAGAGATCGTGAACTACGAGCCGCTGGGGCTGGAGGCAGACATGTGGAGCATTGGTGTCATCACCTACATCCTGCAAGTGAACCACAAACGATCATGAGCAGAACTTCTGGGCGTCGATCTGGCTCCTTACGAGTCAAATGGGCTGGTGTTGTTTGTTTTGCTCTAGGCTGAGCGGAGCATCTCCGTTCCTGGGGGAGACCAAGCAGGACACTCTGGGGAACATCTCGGCAGTAAACTATGAGTTTGACGAGGAGTTCTTCTGTCACACCAGTGAGCTGGCCAAGAGGTTCATCAGCCAGCTGCTAGAGAAAGATAAGAAGTAATAGATGCAGTTTTGTCTTAGAGGCTTTAAAGCTCTGGTGCTCATGACTGATTTTGTTTCCCAGGAAAAGATTAACGATCCGAGAAGCTCTCAGCCACCCCTGGATCACGGTAACCTTCAACACTCTGGTTATGTCTCTCAGCTGAGTCCTCAAGCTCAGTCGTACAAAGTCCAGTGAACCATAGGAACCATGAACCTGCTGCTGGTGTGTCTCCTGATGTTTGTTGTTCTTCTAACCTCCTTCAGAACAACGAGCACAAAGAGGAAAGGGCCCAGGAGCCGAGGAAACGGGAGCGCCGGCAGCTGAAGACCAAACGTCTGAGGGAGTACACCATCAAGTCCCACTCCAGCATGCCACCCAACAACACCTACATGAACTTTGAACGCTTCGCCCAGGTAGTGGAGGACATTGATCACATGGAGAGCTCCTTCATCACTCTGGCAGCAGCTCACGACTCTCTACAGGAGGACATCGATGCCCTGGTCTCCATCTATAATGAGAAGGAGGCCTGGTACAAGGAAGAGAGCGAGGAGGTCCGTCACGAGCTTTCCCAGATCCGCTACGAGTTCCGAAAAGTGGAGGCCTCCAAGAAGAGCCTGCAGGATGACATGCAGGCGTTTAACTGCAGCCTCGCTGCCGTCGGAGAGCGTTTCCAGGAGAGGCAGGGTCACTTTGAAGCTCTGCACCTGGAACTCAGTGAGGAGCTGAGGTGGGTTCAGGAGGTGGTGGGGTCATTTCAGGTTGACACAGGAGGAGGTGGAGGGTATCCCAACTGCGGCTTCTCCAGTGTCTTCAACAACGACGTGAACGAAGCCCTGAAAGAGCTGCTGAACCGCTCCTGTGGAGGAGAGCTGCTGTCTGGGATCAACCTGGACCTCAGCGAGACCGGGCAGCAACGATAGGAAGCAGAACCCACAACCGGGTCAGGTCTAGGAAACCAGAACCAAACATCTGACACAGATCCACTTAGATGTTCCACACAAGCTTTTAGATGGGTTGGATCAGTGAAGTGGGACCCCTAAATGTTCTGGTAGTTGCAGATGTGGCAGACCAGGGGCCTCATTCATCAAATGTTAGTAGAAATATTCCTAAATTCCTTCCTATAAACAAAATCTAGAATGTTGACGAATGGTCAAAATCCTGATTTATGAAACGTGGTGGCCTCTTGTACGCACGTTCCTTCCCCATCGTCTGATGATGGATCCCACCTGTGAGTACCCAGGTGCCCGTGTCCATTCACGGTCATACAGAAACACCCTCAATTAACCGCATTTAGTCACGCTACGTCCTCAGCTCATGATTACCTGGGTTTTTCCCCCCCCTAAAAGTTTTTAAAAACTTTATTGACAGCGGGATCAAGACACTGGCTGCTGAAGTGCAAAAAACCAAACAATCCAGTCGCTGTTTTTTGCATAAAATATTCAAATTTGACCTAACACCATGTGCCTTCTAGCCTAGTGAACTAGACCAAATTCTTGCTTTGCAAAGTTTGGTCTAGGCATGCTCCATTGGAACCTCAGCAGCTCCTACCAGGACTCTGGCTAGCCAATCACAGCTCTCTAGAGGGGTTTCAAACACACAAAGAGCTGTGATTGGTCCATAATGGTGGGCCAATCATAGTGCTCTATCTGCTTAGTGAACAAATCACAGAGCTTTATCCACTTTGTGGGCCAATCAGGGCACTCTATATGCCTGGTGGGTGGGATGATGCAACAGAGTGAAACAAGAGTATGTCACATTCATTGTCCAGTGGAATGCGGAGATCATTTGAAAGACAACGGTAGAACCCGCCCCACAACCAAGAGCCGTCAATGGAGCATGGCCAGACTAAATAATACATTTATTTAGTCTGGCTTGCCAGGCTATGTGCCTTCTGCAATACCTCTAAAAAATCCCTAGATCACCTCTTGTCAGGGAGTGGCTGAGTCTTACGATTCCAAATCCTCCAATTTTACCTGTTAATGATGTTCTGCTGTCTGTTACTGACTCACCAGCTGATATTTTGGACATGGCGAATATCATTTTCCTCTTGGGAAAATATCACATCCTTTGCTGTAAATTAAGAGGATCCGCTCCTTGTTTCAAAGTTTTTTTTAAATGAATTAAGATCCTTTTACTATTCACTCATGTTAATTTGAACTAACTGTGCAAAACATATATTGTCCAGTGTTTCTTATGTGTTGAATGTTTTGATAACCCGTTTGCTCCATCTTTAATGCCTTTCACAAATCTTTTCTTGGTTCTTTGTTATAATTTCAGTTATGATTGTTCTCCTGCTTTATTATACAATTTTTGTTTGTTACATGTTCCAAAATGTAAAAAAAAAAATTGTCTCAAGAACCCAAAAAGTTGCAGAGCGGTCGGGACAAAGGAGAGGTCCCCATCAGACAACAAAAAATCGTAGAGTGACGGGTTGTCATTTGCATTTAAGAGTCTGTCGTTCAGTCTGGTTACCTTGGCAACTCGTGTGTGTGATCGGGAAGCAGAGGAGGTTCTGGGGGATTCTCATAGTTATATAAAAGTATATTACTTATTGAAAAGCTGTTGTAAATTAATTAAAAGATATCCAGTTGTTGAAAAATATCGGCGGTTTCATAACATATAACCATGAAAATCAGGTCTAAAATAAATGGGAGCGGGTCTAAGTCTCTGGGTGGCGCCATATTGGATGCATTTTATTTCAACAGCACCTTTCTAAACACTCAAGGACACTTTACAGACATAGATAAAATACACAACAATAAAAGATAGAACAGCATAAAATAAACAGACAGATTTGAGCAAAGAGAGTAAGTTTTGGAATGCTAGACGGAACAGGTGGGTTTTGAGTCTGGTTTTAAAGAGAGTGAGGGAGTCAATGTCACGGAGGGCAGGAGGGAGGGAGTTCCAGAGCTGGGGAGCACAGCGATTGAAGGCCCTGCCCCCCCATAGTGACCAGACGGAGTAGTGGGACAGAGAGGTGGATGGAGGAGGAGGACCTGAGGGAACGGGTGGAGGTTGAGGGATGAAGGAGGTCTGAGAAGTACGGGGGGAGCTAGGTTACGGATGGCTTTGAATGTATATAGCAAAATTTTGAATTGGATTCTGGAAATGACTGGGAGCCAGTGGAGCTGCTGAAGAACAGGGGTGATGTGGTGGAAGGAGGGAGTTCTGGTAATGATGCGGGCTGCCAAGTTCTGGAGAAGGTGGAGTTAATGGAGGGATTTGTGAGGAAGACCGAAGAGAAGAGCGTTGCAGTAGTCAATACGGGAAGTGATGAGGCTGTGGACAAGGATGGGGACCGAGTGAGTAGTGAGGGAGGGGCGAAGGCGGTTGATGTTGCGTAGATGGATGTTAGCTGCGATACGGTATTGGTGCGCAAAATGGATGACATCTCAGAGAAAGTCACCGGACGGTATGGACAGGCTTGAAAACCCAAAATTGGCTTCACTGAAGGACTGGAATGATCAGTTTAAAGACTGAAGGCAGAGAGGAAAATTATCTCAGCCTGACCCAAACAAATTCTTGTTATCTGAATCTGACGACCTGGAAGCCTTGAGCAGCAAACAAATAAAACCCCCACGAAGGAATGCAGACAGATGCTGTGAAAACCCGACCCCACCCCGCCTTCGGATTGGGGGGCTTCAGCCTGGCGAGGTCATCAATCTGTAGGAGTCAATGTACTCTTTGCTTCTCCCAAGATCTCCCTCCCACCTGTGACTGTACAGTAGATGAGCGCCGTAGATGGCTGCTCTCGCTGGGGGAAACAGCGATTAGGGTCAAACAGAAACATTTCACTCACTTCTATCGTCCATAACGCACGGGAAGCATGTCCATAATGAGCAAAAGGCTCCGCTCCTCCGTAGCACCAGACATGTTTATGTTTGTTTTTTTACTTGGCAGACGCTTTTATCCAAAGCGACGTACGATTTTTCACCTATAGAGCATGTTGTGATCTGTGCGTTCTGCTTACTCAGGTGGAGAAAACTAAAAGGTTCTGTCTGTAGTTTGCCCACCAGAGGGCACAGCTGACCAGGCTTTCTCACACAGCCGCCTCCAAATGTCAGCTAAGACATTTGTAATCACTGAGAATGTCGAGCAGAATCAGCGTCTGGGTCCTCCTCGAGGAATCATTATAGCTGCAGACCTGGACATATCCATCCAATCCTTTAAAGGTCTCCGTAACAGTGCCCACAGGCCAGAGGGCCCGTGAACGCTGAGAGTCCACGATAAGCAGAACCAGGTCAGTCTTAAGGTCCTTATTGTCAGTCCGCCATTTTTGGCGCTCTTGGAGACCGGGGAGGTATTGGTGGATAAATGTGGTCCAAAAGTTGTCTGCCAAGATCTGACTATGTCGCCATCTTCTCCATCCCAGCAGATTGGATGGTTCATACAACACCTGAGGTAGTGAAGCGCCCTTGCGTCCTATAAGAAGAAGAGTCGATGCTATAGGATCAGGGTCAGCGATGTGCAAGGAGACATAACCAAGTGGCTTGGCGAACAAGATTCCTTCCATCTCCATGAGAAGGGTGTGAAGGACTAGGCTCTGGAACAGACTGCTCTTTGAGGATAACCTTCAGTGCTGTCTTCACGGACCACGTGCCTCAGAATTTATTTATTTATTCATTTATTTTAAAATACTTTTTTTGTTTGTTTTTAATGTATTTACTAGCTTTAATCTGCTCTGTAGGGCTTGAGGATTACAAGCATTTTGTGTTCAGCTGTCTGGGACTTTTGCTTTTTGAAGTTTAACTTTAGTTCATTTTCGCCTTGTTCTTCCGTGTAGTTCGACAGTTAAGCTACAGATATTTAGTGTGGGAGGCAGAGGCTCAGTGGAGCTGTGTTTATAGCCCAAGGTGTCGGTAAGACAGTTCCACCTCATGCCAAGTGTCAGCTCCCGAATGTCAGGTGGTACTGCAGCTGTCTGAATGTGTCTTAGGAGGGTCACGGATTTTCCCAGCTTAGTAAATCACAGCCTTAAAGGCACACTGTGCAACTTTTTCATGTTTTTAATCCTTTTCTTGAGCCAGTAAAGGGTTCATGAAAAGTCATTCCGCTCCCTCCACCCCTTGTGGCCAGAATGCCACACTTGCAACTTCAGAGTCTCCACACTGCTTCCCAAAGTCACGTATTTTGCGAGAAGTAGCAACGCTTTACAGCAATCCATGTTTACACCTCAAGAAATATGATCTATTATTGGTAAATGGTCTGTAGGGTTCCACAAACCCCCAAGGCGCTTCATGACACAATCAGTCATTCACCCGTTCATACGTTGGTGGGGATGAGCTACGATGTAGCCACAGCTGTCCTGGGACACACTGACAGAGGCGAGGCCTGCCATACACAGGCACCACCGGTCCCCCTGACCACCACCAGCAGGCAAGGCGGGTTAAGCGTCTTGATCAGAAAGCCGCCAGCAAGAAGAAAATTTACACAGGAAGTTAGAGAAAGAAAGGAAACTTTGTAAGGAAAAAGAGGAAATGATTTGGATTGTTCAGGATGAAAAAGTCGAGCTGTATAATAAGATGGCAGACCAAGCACGAGCGATGGAAAGACAGTTTGAAATAGAAAAGAGGTATTATATGAAAGATCTGGAGGAGAGAGAGGTTCGTTGTCAGGACCTTGAGAAAAAGTATAAAACTGAGGTTTTTGATAGTAAACGGCAGATAGAAAGTTTACAACAGGAGATGGAAAAAGAACGTGAAGAAGCAGCACAAACTATTTTAACTAATCAGTCTGAAAAAGAAGCGCTTAGCGTCCAAATGGCACAGACTACAGTTGCTGTAGGAAAGCAGTTAGACGTAGAAAAGAGCAAATTTCAGAAAGAACTGAACAAAGGACAAAGTTCATACCGGGACCTTAGAAATAAGCATATGGAGCTGTTCTTTGTAGCAGCAAATAGCTGCTAAATTTATAGATACCACGTTCTGCAATGGATGCACATACGTTCTCACTTAGGTTGGTCCGGCATGCTCCCACGGCTGAGTTTAAATGCTCATTTGTTATATTTAGTTGGTTTATTATAGTTTTTAGATGCATTTTTAGTTCATTAGTTATAAGATCAATAATTAAACTGTTAGTTTTTAGTTCGTTTTTAGATCATTACAAACTAAGAGAACGTCCATCAAGGGTGACTAAATCCCGTCCCTTCCCTGTTACGCAACACCACCTAGTCGTCTGTAAAATAAAAAAAAGACCACACAAGGATTATGTCACAGAAAACACACCTCCACATCATTTCTGTGTGTCCTTGTGTTGTGTGGGGGTTTTCTCTGGAAGCTCCAGTTCACCCCTGACCCAAAATCCTAACATCTTGTCACCCTGGTGGATCTGCTCAGCTTTTCAGCAATCAACATTCAAACTGTATTTTGGAAAGAGATGCATTTATCTAGTTACCACTGGCTCTAATATTAATTAAAGGACCTAACAGCATCTGACAGAGCCCTTATATTCTTCACTGGAGCAGCATGCTCCCCCACAACCAACACTTTTCTAAGCAATCCAATTCAAAAATCTTTCCTCGTGGCTCTGACATATTTTCAGAGCTTTGATCGTCGTTACAATTCAAAAATAAATTCATTTTAAAGTTCAATTTGTCCTGTTTTACCAAACAGCAGGCTTCCCACCATAGGTTTGGTGGGTTTCAGCTGGGAGCTGATGTGTGAGGACTCCCTCCCAACCAAACTACTAGTTGGGGCCCTTCCTGTGTTGGCGCCATTCATTCTGGAAATTGTCAACAGCAGCCTTTCGACTGGAGTGATTCCATCCACCTTCAAAAATGCAGTCGCACATCCACTACTGAAAAACCCTGGCCTAGATGTCCTTAGCATGCTCACTAGTGTATGTACAGCTAGAGATAAGGCATGCCGCAGCATCTCCTGGTTTGAATGCTGGCATGTTCAAGATAACGCCCAGTTCTGATTGGACAAGCTGTCGTGGCTTACCATACTTATATTGGAGTGCCTGAAATGCAGCAATGTACGACTGAGGGTGGTGCATGTATGCTGTAGCTAATTGCAGAGCTTCAGAAAACTAAAAGGTTCAGTCTCTATAGAACTTGCCCACCAGAGGGCGCAGCTGACTAGGCTTTCCAGTCTGTCAACCGGGCAGCCTTTCATATGGCTCAGTTATTGTGAAGTAGCTCTCAGCTTTACAAAGGTTGGTGACCCCTGCTCTGAGCGGACGGAGATGGCTCCGAAAATTTAACGCCAGCCAGCCAACACCAGGAACCTGCTGATAAGAGGCTGGTCTTCTCTACGTCGCTCTGATAAAAACGAGCAGCACCAGAAACCCTCAGACAAAACCAAATAAAATACAGTAAGAAAGAATCTTTTAAATATCCTCCTGAGACCCAAAATTATATTTCTTCTACAATTTGCTCTTTAACTGCAATATTTCCTGGTATTTCAGCTGTTAACATTATTTTTTCTCTTAAGTGTTTTTCTCCAGAAGAAGCTACAATGGTGTTCTGCTGAGCTGTGGTGGCCTCATGGAGGGTGCCATTGGCTTGAACACTGCTGCTAACCACTTAAACATTCTCCCTCTCCTGATAATAACTTTTTACTTTCTTTGACGTCGAATGTGCTACTACTAGATTACCCGTTTAATTATAGATTCACTAGGATAAATACAATAAAGTTTATCTCTCGCCAAATAGAATATTTACTAAGAAATCAAAATGTAACCACAGACACACTTGGTATATATGTTGTGTGTGTGTGTGTGTGTGCGTGCCTGCATGCGTGCGTGCGTGCGTGTGTGTGTGTGTGTGTGTGTGTGTGTGTGTGTGTGTGTGTGTGTGTGTGTGTGTGTGTGTGTGTGTGTGTGTGTGTGTGTGTGTGTGTGTGTGTGTGTCTGCTCTGTCTTCTCAATCCCCAGTGGGTCGTGGTGGATGGCTGCTTATACTGAGCCAGGATCCTCTGGAGGTTTCTTCCTGTTAAAAGGGAGTTTTCCTCTCCACAGTCGCTGCATGCTTGCTTAGTATGAGGATTGCTGTAAAGTCACTGACACTAGTCAGTGACTCGATGCAATTTGCTGGGTTCCTTATATAGGAAACGTTTTACTGTTTGGCTTACTGAACTGAACTGTACTGGAATGTTTACTGTGTGACGTGCCTTGAGATGACTCTTGTCGTGATTTGGCGTTATATAAATAGACTTGAATTGAATATTTGGTGTGACTAAAAAGAAAAAAAAACATATCTAGCTTTTACAGATTAGTCGACTCTCAATATTGGAAACAAAATGACAAAAATTTCAAAAATGTAAAAATGAAATTAAACAGAAACGTTGTCAAATTTCCTAAAAAAAAAGAAAGAAAACAAAAACTTAAAGTTAACATCAAGTGTCTAAATAATAACAAAAGATCTAAGTTCAAGAGAATGAAATAGGAGCCAATGTCCACATATTAGAGGCTAAGAAAGTTACATTTTTAAAAACAATTCCAAAATAAAAGAATCAAAACCACTGTCAGGTCTCTGTACTGTTCAATATTAAATGTAACTTTTGTTACGTAGACATGAATTAAATGTTTATTAAATTTAGAGCCTGCCTGCCTTTGGGAGCATGTTGGTGTTTATTCTATGTAAGGAAAAGCAGTTTTGGTAGCACTATACAATAATGTTCCCTTTACTGACGTTACTTATTGCATTATTAAGCATTAATAAACTATTTAATAAAATATTAACTGCTTAACCATATTATGTAATGCATTGCTAAGCAGACACCCCCCACCCCCGCTCTTTTTCCTAGCCTTAAGTACACTAAGTTAACAATATGTTAATAAAGGGACCCTTTGTCTATTAATGCTTAATAATGCATTACAGGTGATCCCTCGTTTATCGCGGTAGATGCGTTCCAGACCTGGCCGCGATAGGTGAAAATCCGCGAAGTAGGGACACCATATTTACAGTATTTATTTAACAGGTACGTATTCAGTATTCAGAGTTTTAAAACCCTCCCTTTACATAGAAAAAAATTTGTACTTGTTTTTTTTATAGTTTTATTACAAAAAGTGCATTTTATGATGAAATTGATGAAAAAACAGGAATTTCTTGATATTTCGCATAGAAAAATACCGCGAATCGGTGAAAAATAACGCGAATCGGCGAATTTCCCTTGAATAAGGCTCCAAAGAAAAAATCCGAGAAGTCGTGAATCCGCGATAAATGAACCGCGAAGTAGCGAGGGATCACTGTATAAAGGAACCCTTTATTGTAAAGTGAATTTAGGATTCAGCAGCAGAAAACATGTCAATAATAATCTGGAATAAATTATGGGATATGTCAGGATGGGGTGGGGTAGCAGCTCCAGCACACAGGCCCAAACCTGCCTCTCCTCTACCAGCTCCCCTGTGGGATGGATATGATGTTTATGTGACAGGGTGAGCATCCTGTCACTGTCTCCCAATTGATCATGCGCCCTGGCTACGCTGACTGGTTAGCACGCGTGACTCTCACCTGTGATTCTGGGGTTCGAATCCTGCCCAGGCCCTCGTTTCTCCACCTTGCCACATTTATATAAATACATTAAAACTGCACAGTCACTTCTGTACATTTTACATTTTGTTGTTTATTGAGTTTTACATGCAAAATGCTTTCTTAATAAGCTACTGGTGGTCATCATGGTGAACCTAAAGTCACTGGTGGTTACTGTAGTGATCCTAATGAGCCACTGGCAGCAGCTTTAACGTTTCTGTTACTTTAGTTCTCTTTCCTCCTTTCATACATAAACAGATCAGGAGAAAGTTGGTGCCAGAAACTGTTATATTTACCCATTAAAACTGTAGCCTGAGAAAGGAACAGTTATTGGTTCTTACATTTGGAGCCTTTTGAAAACAGCGTAAGGCTTCTTTACTTCTTGCCAGAGGAGTTTCTTTTTTTTAAATAATTAAAGTTTTCATTATTTTCAGAGAACATACAAAAACAAAAGAAAACACACAGGCTTGTGCAGATCCTCGCAAGACATAAAGTTTCCATCTTTATACAGATCTCCAATTTACATATACCACGTGAGTGCCACTGTCCCCAAAACACCAGTACTTTACCAATACATATAGCAGGGTTATTCCAAAGAGACGCATACTTCTGGACATAATAAGCTTCAACATTTTATGTACCTTTGACCAAACCTCACAAGAGTGAATAATAACCGGATTAGTTGTATTTATTTTTTTAGACAATTTGTGTTTTGGATCAAATGGTGAACAGATATCAAACTCAATATTTAACCATTCTTGTTTTTCTTTACCATCCTCCCAGTATTTAACTAGTTCTGCCATTTCAAATGATAGGTAATAGAGCTTTGGGTCCAAAAGTCCCAATCCACCTTTCTCTCTGGGGGCATACAATTTCTCCATTTTTATTCTTGCTCTTTTACCCTCCCACAAGAAATGTTTAACCAAATTTTCATACCTTTTAAAAAAGTCCTGAGGAATAGAAATAGGTAACATTATGAGCATATAATTGAGCTGGGGTGCTATAATCATTTTAATAATATTAATTTTGCCCCACAAAGTCAATTTTAATGCCTCCCACTTTTCAAAACTTGTTTTGATTTTTGACAACACTGGGTTCAAATTTAGTGAAGGCAGTTCACCTAGCTCTTGGCATAATTTAATCCCCAAATATTTCATGCCTTTAGGTGTCCATTTAAATTTAAATTTCTCCACCATATGTGAATAGCACAGACCCGACAATGGCATAGCCTCAGACTTGGACGAATTAATTGTATATCCAGAAACTTTTGAGTAGGATTCTAGAGAGTCCATTAAATATGGTAAACATGTAAGTGGATTAGTTATGGTTGCTAGAATATCGTCTGCATAAAGAAGTAATTTGTGTTCCGTTCTTATACCTTTAATATCACTATTTGACCTAATACTCACAGCTGCCGTTTCTATAAATATAATGAATAATAGAGGACTGAGAGAACACCCCTTTTCCGGTTAGGACTGAGAAACTCCTCTGGCCTCAGTCTCTCAGCCAGAGGAGTTTCTCAGTCCTAACCGAAAAACGCTAAGTGACCAGCTGATCCAACCCTGGACCTGTGTTGGTATCTCCAGTACAAAGCTCTCAACACTTCCCCGGTTAAACGAATATTAGCTTTATTTTCTGTGCTTCCAGAGATCCATAAATGAACTAAATTAAGTTTTGCTGCATGTTTTGGTCAAGTCCTGTCAGCAGAATGTCTGACCGAGTGCTCGGTGTTTATGATTAGAGAGTCGGAGGGTCAGACAACTAGCAGGGAGCGAGAGACAGGCTGGAGCAGCGTCACGGCCCGGGGCTGGGGCTCTGCCAGGGGCCGCGGGACGGAGCGAAGTCACTGCGCTGGAAGCTAGTGGAGAGGCGGGTGGAGATGATGGAAGCACCCGGCTGTCTGTGTCTGCGTTGACCGTCTGAGAGCCGCTGCGACTGGGGGTTGAAGCCCAGCTGGTTGGTTGTGTAAACTTCGCTCAGAAAGGAGGAAGAGGAGGCCTTTTATTAGCGGTAAGTGAGCTTTATCCGGACAGCTAGCCGCTATTCCGCTCGGTGCTGTGATGCAGCAGATAAACATGCTAACTCACTAACCGAAAACGCCCTGCTGCTGGAAAACGGGACCGTTTGGACCGGTGTGCATGCCGGTACCGGAGATTAATGATAATTGCTTCTGACACTGAAAGATGTCACCTCTGTTGGGTTATTTTTAATTATTTATTTATTTGCTCAACAGTTTCATATCAGGCAGCTAGCTAAAGGTTAGCAGCTTCGGTTGGTGCTCCGTCTGTTTTTGTTCCGTATTTAATCAAAGTGCCAACAAACCAACAGAAGCCCTGGCAGTAATAAACGTTAGTGAAACGGTGTAACTGTGATGTGAGATTCACCACCATCGCACTGAGCTGTCACGTTTATGCTAGCTCGTCTGAGTAGGAACCACTGGTCATGGGTCGGAACCAGAACCGAGCCGGTGTGAGCGGCGGGGGAGCCACACTCTACTCTTGTTAGCTACTCGTCTAGCATGCTAAAGGGGTTCTTATGATGAGATTCGTGCTTGTAGTTAAAATAGGCGTCAAATATCAATTAAATGTTATTTAAAGGATCATTTATAAATGTGCTGTGAATGTGTTTAAAAGGTCGTTATATCTGTAAAAGTTAGAAGCTCTGACTGTTGTTACATAATCACCCTGTCAGCAGGTTCCTCTCGGCTCCTGTCAATCACAAATAACACAAAATATCTGACAACACAAAGGTTCGTATTAATCACGGACTTTGTGTGGGTGTGTGTGTGGGTGTGGGTGTGGGTGTGTGTGTGTGCTGCAGTTAGTCAAAACATTACAGCTGAGACCTTTAAGGTCAATTGGTGACACAAACTTTGAAATATGACTGTTTGTTGTAATGATCCTTCTTGATACTGAAAATCTGATTACTCACTTTTAGATGGTAGCCCAGAAGTGTCAACAAAAGCTGAAACACAACGGCAAAAACAAGAGAATTAATAATAAAATAGAAATAATAAAATTAAATATAACAGCTTAAATAGCAAGTCCCCCCCAAATCAACTTACTTTTTTTTGCTGATATACTATATAAATGTCTAATCATGTTGTAGACACGCGTAGTCAATAATGTGGCACTTTAGTGCATTTTAGTTCAAATTTAAATATTTTGCCTAAAACTGTCAGTGTTGTGTGTCTTCAGGTAAAAACTCTGCACTGCATTTGAATTAGAATTTGCCATCGCTATTGGCTAAGAGGTACACTATGATGTTAGCTGGTATATTATGATGTCACAATGTCATTGTGAACCTGTGTGTGTGTGTGTGTGTGTGCGTGCGTGTGCGCATGCGTATTTTTTTGCGGCTCCACCAGGCAACAGCATTTTTTGCTTTTTTCAAACAGGAAGTGGGAGTGGAGTAAGACTCTGGTAGGGGGGTGACTTGCTCTTTAAAGTAAAAGTTATCGTGAACCAGAACTTCTTCTAAAAAATAAGTTATGTATGTTGATCATGCCAAAAACATAAGTAAATATGTTTGCAGGGTATCCGCGGGTCCTTAAAAAGTCTTAAAAAGTCTTAAATTTGCTTTTCCAAATTTAAAAATCCTTAAAAATGACTAATAATCCTTAAATACAATTTCCAAAGGTCTAAAATTACCGAAGACCCAATAAACAAGATTCTTTTGCTTCTATACAATTTGGTGAATTTCTAGTTAGTGTTCAGCATTTGTTGTGTATGATATTGGCATAAGCGGAACCATACACATTCCGTTGGTTGTGAAAGGGGTCCATTTTTAGATGAGCACATTAGCTGGTTAAGCTAGTGGGAGCTTGCGCCATGGGGAAGTGCAAGTTTAATGGTAACTGGATGGCTAATCCCATGTTTGTGACGAAGTTAGCACCGGTTCCAGGCAATAGCTGGAAATTATATCTTAAATTTAATTTAAAAAAATAGCTTAAATTTGGTCAAAGTGGCCTTAAAAAGGTCTTAAAAAGGCTTAAATTTGGCTCCCTTAAGCCTGCAGATACCCTGTGTTTGGGACCATGGCTCTAAGGACCAGTTCACATCAATTGTAGTTTTTTCATGTTTGTTTTGTGTTTGGTTGACCCTTCTGAGCTACCGTACCTTTACTATTAGGGGCAACTTGCGAGGAGTTTTGATCTGTAGGTGGAACAACACAGTTAAGAGTGTGTAGTACCTCTGTATTGTACTCTGTAATGTATTAACTCAAGTTTTTAGCAGCAGATTAAAACACTTCAACCAAATTCAAGTTTACATTTCAGGACAGTCACGCAAGTTCCCTCAGGTATTCAGAGAAACCTTTGAAAATGTAACAGGCTACGTTTTGATCTTAAACGGAACCATAATGGCTGGTTAATGAGTGGAGCTGGCCAAACAGATGAGTGCTTCCTGTAGCAAATGGGAGAACACTAAGCTGTCGTTGCCTGTTGTTTATGTAGCAGTAAAATATTAAACTATTTTAGTGAGTGTGTGTGTATGGTTCGAGTTGGCTGCTGCTGCTGATGGTGTGTTTTTACAACATTAAATTATACACATTTTTTTCAACCGCAAGGGATCATTCTGACATATTCATTCCTCGTTTAAATCATGCTCCCACCAGTACAGGAGCAGTGAGCTGTTTCCATGAGTTTACTGTTTCATACAAACATTAGCAGCATTTCTGTTGTTTCAGGTCAGTCGTTGCTGCTGAACGCTGCAAGGAACTAGTCACACCTCCATTATTATGTCATGTAGCCTCTGAAATTAAATTAATCTGTTAATCAGTGGTAATTATTTATTTGGCATCAAAGACTTAAAAAATCTAAAAGAACAGCAGAACAAAAGAAGAACAGATGAGAGTAGGACTCGATCAGGGCCAGTTATCGCTCCATGACCTGTGTGACTCCTTAGCTTCACACTCACCTGTCTGACATCGCAGGAGAATCTTCTAATAGGGGTTTTCCAACAGCCCTACTTGGCATGAATCCATTCAGTCTGGCTGATTGGCCTTTCTATCAGTAGCAGGTTCATTGTTGACGCTTACTATTTAGTTCCTGTTTCTATGTAGTTCAGAGTGTATCAGGCTGGACTGGACCCCCCAAAGCACTGGAACGAAACCTCCCACAAGAGCCGTTTTTCTGTTGGAACAGAAGAACAACCCACATCATTTAGAGTTGATCTCAGCGGCATTCTGTAAGGAAAAACATAGTCCCTACACCCCCAGCAGGTCCCTGAGGTCCAGTGTCCAAAGCCTATTGGTTGTGCAGCACCAGGCTAAAGACCAAAGGTGACAGATCATTTGCTGCTGTGGCCCCCAGACTCTGGAACCCTCTCCCCCTGAGCCTTCCGTTGAACCGTAGACCCGCCCTGGGACTGGGAGGTCGGAGTTCATATCCCGGTCGGGTCACACCAAAGACTATAAAATTGGGAGGGACCCAATGCCTCCCTGCTTGACACTCAGCTTTAAAGGGTTGGATTGGGGACTTAAACCACCAAATCAGCCACCGATCAGTTTCCCTCTGGGATTAATAAAGTATTTTGAATTTGAATAGAATTGAATTGAATTGAAATAGTTCCCGAGCGCGGCCACAGCTGCATCTCACCGTTCCCTGTGGAGATAGTTCAAATGCGGAGGGGAATTTCACCGCTGTGTGATGAATAATGGGACTTTAGATCCAACCTAATGTGTGTCTCTGCTCCGGTTTCTAGAGTAAGTTTCGTGACTGTATTTGGCGTGGAAATAGCAATAATTCAACAGACAGTAAATCTATTTTCTTATCATGGATGGATGGATGGATGGATGGATTGATAGATGGATAGATGGATAGATAGATAGATGATGGCAGGCAGGTAGTAGGGCTGAACAATTTTGGAAAATAATCAAATTACGATTTATTTCTTCAATATTGCGATTGCGATTTAATTCACGATTATTTTCTAAAGGGGCTTTTCTCATTTTTCAACTAACAGAAGCAAAGAAAAAAATCTATGTAACTTTTACTGAATATAAGCAAGTTTATATATCTACATATTTATCTATGTGTCATATCAACAAGTTTATTTGTCTACACATACATAAACACTCACAAGTGGACAACATTTTGCATTTGAAGGTGCAACGCTTTGCAGCCAGCAGCACATCCCTTGAAGGAGCATAGGTATTAGCATCAATTGTGAAAATTGATTGCAGGAAAGAAGTATGTCCCATTTACTGAAGTATTTTGTGTTTAGAGTTTTTGACGTCTTGTCCATGCAGAGCTTCCGTAGTTCAGTTACGTTCATAGCTGCTAGCCAAAACTCAGTGGAGTTAAAAGTATCTTACAGTTTTCTAGCTTTACTAAAATATCTGTCTGTATTTATTTGATTAATGGCAGATTTACTTTTTATTAAGACTCCAAATGTAATCATCTGGCACGTTCCTAATTCGTAATTTGTAAGAATGTAATCGGGAATATTAGCATTAGCATCCCTATGGCTTTTTCAATGTATATTAGCATTTGGCTAACCACTCGCAGCCAGTCAAGTCGCAGCCTTTGCGATTAGAAAATCACCTTTTGTCACATCGCAATTTAATTGCATATGCAATTACTAGGTAGGTAGGTAGGTAGGTGGATAGGTGGGTGGGTGTACTTTATTGATCCCAGGGTGGGATCAATAAATTGCAGTGTAGCAGCAGCACTTACACACATTTAGGCAGTTAATAAAACTGTCCTATATTAATGTCCTAACCAGTCAATCGAGTTCAGGGCTGGCTTCTGGTGTTATTGGTTATAGAATCTTAACCTCCATGTAACCAGTCAGTCAGAGCTCCAGTAGGGGGTCGTCAGGTAGGTTTGATTTTGCTCTGTGATTGGTCAGTCAACCTCTTTTACTAGTCCTGTGTGTTTTTGTTGGTTTGGAGGTTTCATTGTGAGGGAGAGGGTGCTCGCTGCAGAACTACAAAGGCGGAGCTGCACCATAAGGTGGAGCTGCACCAGAGTCAGCCCCGCCCATTCACGCAAACTCAGCCTAGCCCACTGACTTCCGTTTTTGTTTTCAACTTTATCGCAAACTAACCTGACTCTCATGAATTACGGCTGTTACTAGTTTACAGTCGTTAATGCTATGTTCTGTGCTCCAATTAAACAAGATAAATATAACTTGCTACATGACAAAGTCTGAATATATCCCGAAATGAAAAGGTTTCTTTTAGCGAATATCTGCCCACAGCCGCTCCAACAAAAGTCCTGTACAACAACATTTGACATTATTATGTGAGTTCTGGTAGTCCAGTGGCAAGATTGTTTGACTTAAGTTTTGCTTTCCGCTCAGCTGATGCTGGTTCGGTTCTCGGTGGGGTCGGCAACAATCTATTTTGCCAGCTGAAACATTTAATTTGTTCATATTTTAGTTGTAATGTTCATTTTCAGCAAAATATTTATGTCTCTACAAGTTCTTTGAATTTGGTCGTTCCTAAACAGCATTTTAGTTGAAACTCTGCTCACAAATGGACTCACACTGGCTAAATAAACGAATGAATAAATAAAAAAACACATTAGTCATTATATGTTAAACGGCATACCAATAAATTGTTGTAAACATAGTACTGGCAAGTGTAGCTAGAAATGAGGAAAAGGGGTTATAGAATATTTACACTACTGGGAGGCGAACCTGCGCAAAACTGCATGTCAACCTGACACCAGAACCACTACACCACCACATCTTATAATACTTGTGTGGCGTTGCATGTTATTGTGCCATCCAGTGTGTCTTTGTAGACGGGATGTATGATTTTTCTGGCGGTGTCTCAGTAGAAGTCATTTCAGAAATAATTTGTCAGAAAATTCACAGAATATCCAGATTTGAGAACCAAGACCAGACCCGCTTCGTGGGAGGAGACCAAATTGAAGCTGAGATGGGAAGAAACTGCATGAATGAGGCCAAACATGGCTTTGGCGTGTTTCGTATGAGGAAATGACAATATAACATGATTAAAAGTTCCAAAAGTTAGATTTTTAATTATATGGAACCTTTACAAAAACTGTTCAATTCACTTCTCAACTCCGTCCCCAATCCTGCATTTTTTAGCTATAACACCCTCTTTGGTTCCAGAATGCTATAAAGTCTGACAACTGGAAGGAATTGGACTGACTCTGATAGAATGGGCGGGGCTGATTCTGGAATGGGTGGGGCTGACTCTGGTGCAGCTCCACCTTCTGGTGCAGCTCCGCCTTTGTGGTTCTGCAGCGAGCACCACTTGTTGTGAGGGCCTGATCTATCAGGAACTTTTTGTTTTGTTCTTAAAACAGCTGATGTTCTCCATTCCTTCTCATCTAATTCATCAACCGTACATGTTTACTAGATCCAACAGTCGTCTTGGTTTTTATTCGGTTAAACCCAATGATCACCTTAGTGAGATACAGATCCTACATTACCCAGTCAACCCATTAAATCCTCTTTATCTTATAAACACCAGTGTTACAGAATCTTAGATTAAAACTTTGGTTTTCCAGATTCACAGCTGATCAGATAAATGCGGTAACTCAGATAATACTAACTATATGTTTAGCTTTTTATACTCAAACACAAACTAAACCAGAGCTTTAACCCGTTTGTGTCGCCCTGCTTTCCACACAGAGACTCAGACCAAAGGGCAGCTTTTATGCATCCCAGATCTAACTAACTTTCTGTTCAGTATGTTTATGAAGACTCATTTGAAATGAGTCATTTCCTGTTTCCATTTCAGGACTGATGGCTCCAGAGTAACATGTCATGGCTTTAATGATTCCGCCGGTGAAGCTCAAATGGCTGGAGCACCTGAACAGCTCATGGATCACGGAGGACAGCGAGTCCATTGCCACGCGGGAGGGCGTGTCCGTGCTTTACTCCAAGCTACTGGCCAACAAAGAGGCGGTGCTGCTTCCCCAGCAGGTCCTGTGCCTGAAGGGCCCCCAGCTCCCAGACTTCGAGCGTGAGTCCCTCTCCAGCGATGAGCAGGAGCACTATCTGGATGCTCTGCTCAGCAGCCAGCTGGCCTTGGCCAAGATGGTCTGCTCTGATTCTCCGTTCGCTGCTGCCTTGCGGAAACGCGTTCTGGTGCTACAACGCATCTTCTACGCCCTCTCCAACAAGTACCACGACAAAGGGAAGGTCAAGCAGCAGCAGCACTCTCCGGAGAACAGCTCTGGCTCCGCGGACCTGCACTCTGTTAGCGAGCGGCCGCGCTCCAGCACTGATGCCCTCATTGAGATGGGTGTCCGGACCGGCCTCAGCCTTCTGTTTGCTTTGCTTCGCCAGAGCTGGTTGATGCCCCCTCCTCCCAGTTCCAGTGGAGGTCCCGGGGGCAACATAAACTTATGCAATGATGTGATTCACACAGCCATCGATGTGGTCAGCTCCCTGCCGCCCCTTTCTCTGGCCAACGAGAGCAAGATCCCCCCAATGGGTCTGGACTGCTTGGCCCAGGTCACAACCTTCCTGAAGGGGGTGACCATGCCAAACTCCGGGGTGGATATTTTTGGCCGCCGGCTAGCCTCAGAGCTGCTGCTGGGCTTGGCTTCACAGAGAGGGTCACTGCGCTACCTGTTGGAGTGGATCGAGATGGCCTTAGCTGCCTCTGCTGTGGTCAGTGCCATGGAGCAGAACCTAGTTCTGCAGAACCAAGAGGGCCTGGTCGGCTATGACTGCTTCATGAACATCCTTCTGCAGATGAGACGCTCTCTGGTGAGTTATCTGTCAGGGGAGGAGGTGATTCCTGCTGCTGATAAATCCATTCGTCCTGAGGAGTTTATTATTAATTTGTGTGGTACCAGCACTGATCTTTATGTGTGTGTCTGTGTGTATCAGGGCTCTTCAGCGGATCGGAGCCAGTGGCGAGAACCCACCCGGACTCCTGATGGTCTCTGCTCTTTGTATGAAGCAGCTCTGTGTCTGTTTGAGGAGGTACAACACTAAAGCTGCCTTTATCATTGTTCAGTTATCTTACCAGCTACCTGCTATAGTGAGAAGATGTCCCCAACTGAAAGGGACGTCAGGGAGAGTATAGCGGGCACAGCTCAATCTTGGTCACTCCTTTACTGACGTTCGACAGGACAAGATACAACATATGCTTCGCCGTAGCAGCCCAAGGTCTCGCTACCCCCTTTTAGCACAACAGTTGCGTCCTCGATTCATGTCTCAAATTAGCTTTAATAGCAAATATTGGTAGCGACTAGGGTTGTCACGGTAACCGGTATAGCGGTAAACCCCTGTAAAAAAGTTGACAATAAAAATAACCGTCCAGTTTTTAAAAAACTATATTATCTCGGTGGGTTTACCGTGGCCGCGGTTTCGGCGCGATGACCCTTACCAGCCACCGTCGCTTCAGCTGAAGTTCCCGCGGCGCGCACACGCACTTTTTAATTTGCAACGGCACCAAAACTTTGAAGCTGAAATAATGGCCGAAGGAGGAGACGGCAGCGCCCAGGACATCCATCAGCCCTCAAAGAAGACTAAATCGGAAGTATGGGCATATTTGGGATTTCTGAAAAATGCTGAGGGACAGTTAATAGAAGACGGCTATCCCGTTTGCAGAACGTGCAGGAAACAAGTGTCTGCAGAAGGCAGCAACACTTCAAATCTCATGGCACATCTGCGTGACGATCACCCACGTCTCCACAGCCAGTGCAAGGTAAGATAACATTAGCATTTTAGCTGAAATGCATGACGTGAGGACTTTTGGTTGAAGGAGAATGCAACGAGTCACTATATACTGCAGCCGCAGCGTCCTCTGCCAGCATTTAAACCGTGTCACGGACACCCTGTTGCTGGATGAAGCATCTTATTTGTTGATGATGAAGAGAAATATACAATTAGTTCCTTGTCATGGATTTGTTTACTTATTCAATGCCATTTATACTTGAACATTTGGATTTGATTACATAGTGTAGTAGTTATTTTAGTAATTTGTTTAAAGTGGATATTTATTTTAAATACATATTTTTTAAGGTTGACTTGTACAGTGCTCAAGTCAAGTGTGGACTGGAGTTTTAGATTTTCATTTTGATAATGAAGAAAACAAGTATATGAGAAAACAAGTGGTGTTTCTTTGATTTGTTTACATATTGTTTATGTTTTGAATGTTTGGATTTGTATAATTTAAACCTGCACTGACTACTGTAACAAGTTCCAGAAAAATAAGCTATTTGTTCCTTTACTTGTGAAAAGTTGCACTTTTGCTAAGGCTTTATGTTATTTTAGGTTTAATAAACACTGTTAAACCTTTTCAGAACTATTTCAGTTTGTGTAGAACAGGACTATCAATGCTTTCTGAACATATGCAACACCGTTTAAAAAATACCGCGATAATACCGAAAACCGTGATAATTTTGGTCACAATAACCGTGAGGTTAAATTTTCATACCGTGACAACCCTAGTAGCGACTAGTGATTAGGTTGTAAACCTGCAATGAAACAGACACACACACGGGCACACGTATTAACAAAAGAAATGACTAACTAACAATACAAGCAACTATCGTACTCACCGGCGCTGCATCTCAACCCTGACCATCAGACGACTAACAAAACCTAGGCTCTGCGCATGTGCACTAAAGTTTGGCAAGCCAATATGAGCAGTAAATATTTACATCATGTACAAACTTATAACACATTTCACCGTACGTAATTAACCTGAACTCAAACTAATGATAAATAATCACTCATAACAAATTACGGTTTAGCTTACAAAATGCTACGAAAGGCACTACCTCGTTAACACACATATATAATTATGATGCTTTCACAGGAAAACTCTACAATCATTATTAGACATGTGAATGATGTATATTATCTCCTCTGTGTGTGTGTTTATGTGTGTGCGTGCGTGCGTGCGTGCGTACGTGTGTGCTCTGTCTTCTCCATCCCCAGTGAGTCGTGGAGGATGGCTGCTTATACTGAGCCAGGATCCTCTGGAGGTTTCTTCCTGTTAAAAGGAAGTTTTCCTCTCCACTGTCGCTGTATGCTTGCTTATTATGAGGATCGCTGTAAAGCAAAGATGTAAAGATGCAATTTGCTGGGTTCCTTATATAGGAAACATTTTTTCTGATTGGCTTAATGAACTGACCCGAATTGGAATGTTTATTATGTGAAGTGCCTTGAGATGACTCTTGTCGTGGTTTGGCGCTTTATAAATAAAATTGAATTGAATTGAAATTAAAGCCATTTTTAAACTTTTTTTGGTTCAAAATCTGAAAATTTTGAGGCTTGGGGACGTGAATCCCGCCTGAAGCCGAATCGATTCACATCTCGATATGCTAACGATACGGTGAAACCCTCTGTCGATATGATTCAAAACGATTCATCCCTGCTGATGATAGTTAATTATTGGATTCGATACAATTCATGATTTATCTTGAACTGGTTTTTAAACATCACCACCTTTACTTTTTCCCTTCTCTCTTTCTCTGCGACGGATGTTTGATTTTCTTTTCTTTTTGATTCATCAATTTGTTCATCGTGAAAAGAAAATGCTCTTCGTCAGTGCTTTTGAAGACTCTGATATTTACATGTTATATATATATTTTTGATGCTACAATACTCTGTTGAGCTAGTTTGAAAACAGGACCATCAGTTTGAATTTCTACAAAATGCAAAAAAATTTCAAGAGGTTTAAAAGGTCACTCAGTCACTCAGAAGAATTAACCAACAGAATCAGAAAATCATCGGAGTTCGTCATATAATTAATTAGGAATTAATATGAAAAACCGTAAACGTCTGAAAATATTTAATAACCCACAAGGGGCTTTTATAAAAGCCGATGTAGCCTAATGTTTCCGTTCCTTTGAGAGGAGAGTAGGACTGGGACGATAATTAACAATCAATCGTACGATAGATGAAAATGCACTCGTTAATTTTTCCAGCCTCAATATTTCGGGGTTAAGAAATGTAAAGCTCTGTTATAATTAGTTATTATCATTATCAAAGTACAATTTTGGTTGTTGACAGTAGATAGGCCATTGTATTTATTGTTTTGGAGAGAAAGGGTCTATTTTATTGTTTTTGGTGCAATATTTTCTAACAGAGAGTGAAAGTCCTTTTGTATTTATTTTTTTATTTATAAGTTTTGGTTCTGGACATTCCAGTGTTAAAGGGACATTATGGAAGTTTGACAGCCAAAACATGTATAGAAATAATAAATGTCTTCTTCATACATTCTCCTGCAATGCCCTGGTCCTGTAGAATGAGTCCTGGCATTTTTACTGTGATTGCCTGTTTTTCTGTAAAATCACAGAAAAAGAGAGATGCTCGGGTCGAGCAGGCTGCTTCATGTGCGTTCACGCTCAGGCTTAGCCCGTAGCATTTGCTATCCGTAGCTTTAGCAGCAGAGAGAGAGGCAGTGCCACTTTGTCGCTGTTCCTAACGCCTAGTGACAAAGCTAGCTACATTTCTGAGGACCCTTAGCTACTTTCTGTAGAACTTTCTTCTAGATATTTCCTGCAAATTAGCAACAAAATAGCCATTTTCGCTCTGAACCGTTCTTTGAACGTTGTTTCAGCTGTCATCAAGGATATAAATGTTACAGATACAAAGGACATCACTGGTGCTGTAGCTCCCCTAGTAAGACGTCAGACTCTCGTGCAGAAGACCTGGGTTCGATTCTGGGTGTGAATATAGTTCATTTAGAATTTCTTTTTTTTACATTAATGGTATATTTTTTTACAGTAAGATGCCCAAATTTTTATTTGAGACTCGCCGAACGGCATTGAATTCACAGATAAAAAAGATGTGGGTTCAACTTTCATTTTGGAACAATTTGTCAAGCAAGGGAAGGGAATGATCTGAGCATGCAGGAGGACTGACCCATCATAAACCTTTGTCAGCTGTGCTGAAGAGAAAGGTACAGAACAAAATTATTTAATTAATTAGCTGCGCGTTCTCCTGTCCTCTGTCCTCCGGGCCCCACACACACACACACACACACACACACACGCACGCACGCACGGACGGACGGACGACTGTCTCAGCTGCCTCGTGCACGAGCCTACTATTGAAGCTGCCGTTACGCTTTTGTCCTGAGGGGGCAATCGCGAGCATATCAATTCAAAACTCCATAAAGTCCCTTTAAGTAAAGGTTTAATTGTTGCATTTTAAAGGGTTTACTTGCATTATTATTATATATTAGCATTACATAAGTGGTTATTTTGGTCTTGATAATGTCGAGAATAATATCGTTAATCATCAATAATTTGTTGGACAATATATCGTCCAGCTAAATTTGTTATCATCCCAGGCCTAGAGGAGAGTGGAAGTGAACTCTAGAGATGTGTGTTTATCTCAGCTGTTTGCTGGATTTCTCTGATTCACCACTATTTATGGACAAAATGTTATTCTGCCTGCTGTTTTTAGTTCTGCACAAATGTTACAATAATAAGGAATTTCTTTGGTATGTTCTTGCTGTGTTGCTTTTCTAACTGCATTGTTGGTTCTTTTTTAAAACACAGAAAAGGTTTATTTTTACCTTGCTGACAGTTTCGTTCGCGGCTGCAAATTTCCTCAGAGCTGACGCTGATGGTGGTGTCACTTCCTACTCCGTTTATCTGTGGGCAGCAGAGGACGTTGTCCTTATGTCCTATGGACCAGCAGGACATAAATGTGGAGTCGTTTACGAAATTCCATGCAAACTCTGCAATAAAACATACGTAGGAGAAACCGGACGCCAACTCACCACACGAACAATAGAACATAGAAAGGAGTGTGAGAAAGAAACAAGTCGAAAACACACAAGAGCAGCAAAAGAAGAAGCAGGAAGTATGATAAAGAAGTCAGCCGTAACAGATCACGGCACAAGAGAAAACCATGTAATGGACTGGGACGACACAAGGGTCATAAACACCGAACAACAGAAATACAAAAGATGGATAAAGGAAGCTATAGAGATAAGGAGACGTGGATGTGAGACCATGAACAGAGACGATGGGGTCTACACATTGGATCGTGCATGGGGCTGCATCATCGGAGAGGAGAGAGTGGGCAGCAGAGGGCGACAACGTCCTCTACTGCCCGCGGATAAACGGAGTAGGAAGTGACGCCACCATCAGCGTCAGCTCTGAGGAAGTTTGCTGCCGCGAACGAAACTGTCAGCAAGGCAAAAGAAACCCTTTCTGTGTTATAAAAATGAACCAACAATGCAGTTAGAATAAGGAATTATTGTAAATTACCTCGCTTAAAGCTTCCGGTGCACAGATCGATTAAAATGCTTCTGCGGCAGAGACCTTGTCACTGACTCCATGTGTGCAAACTGCAACAGTCTGCAGTTTGTGGCTTTCAGGAAGTTTCTTTTATTTTGGCAAGTTAAGAGAGGAAGCACTTTGGCTAGTATGTTCTAGAATGGTTTATCTAACGGCGGCTGCGCACCATAACAAACACTAAATGATGCGTTCAGCGCACCTTGAAAAAAAATGAGGACATAGCAGGTAAACTATGAAGTAATCCATTACTTTGTTCATTTTGTACACAGCTCGTCATCACCAGTGTGTGAATGGGTGAATGACTGTTGTAAAGGCTCTCGGGGGGGCTGACTAAGTAAAACCATGTCCTTCCAGGTGTGTCGAATGGCATCAGTCTACTCTCGTACCTGCGTCAGCCCCGACAGCATTCAGACCGGCGAGGCTCCGGTGGTTTCTGAGACCTGTGAGGTTTACGTGTGGGGCAGCAACAGCAGTCACCAGCTGGTGGAGGGAACTCAGGAGAAGATCCTGCAGCCGAAGCTGGCCGCCAGCTTCACTGATGCTCAGACGGTACGAGGAAGAGCTCCTTCCACTCATGTTCTTCACACTCAGCGTTTTGTTTTCCAGAGCCAGTATCGCACTGAGCTGTTAATGACTTATACAGGACAGCATTCTGTAGGGAGTTTCCTCAAACACCCCCCCCCCCCCCCCCCCCCCCCCCAAGAGTTTTCCTCACTGTCCTTTTACTGGAGTTTTGAAGATATTTAGGCAGGAAACATTCTGTCAGCATGCTCTCACAGCAGTCATTTAGAAAATAATGTGAGACAACTCTAAGAGGAGTTAGAGACCAAATTTCTGAATAAAATGTGATGTCATTAAGACACTTTGTATCTAAATTTGACAAAATTTTCATACAAACTACACTTCATTGCCCCTGCTCTGTTTCAGAGGTGTTCTACGTTCCAGTTTAGAACGATTCCAGTGGAAATTTAGCATATTGTTTTTTAAGTTTGTTTCTTCAACAGTTTCCCTTTAGACGTTGTCTGGTTTTCATCTCAGCTTTGGTTGGAACTCCAACACCTACATGATGTTCATCTGGACATTAAATGTTTATGGGAGTTGATCTGAAGCAGGAGCAAGTCCAGCAAAGACTTAAACCCAACCTGGGAGAACAGGAACTGGGAGGAACATCAGCCAAAGACATTCAATAGGTCTGATTATTGGGAGTGGCTGGGAAGGAAAATAAAAAGAGATGAAGACTGGATCAGGAGTTCTGGACTGACGACCATCATGGCCTGACAACTGTTCTGGGTACTTTAGGTGGTTTTTCTGACTTTCAAAGCTTTTAAACCTTTCTTGTTTCTGCAGATTGAGGCGGGTCAGTACTGCACCTTTGTTATCTCCTCTGATGGTTCAGTTCGGGCCTGCGGGAAGGGCAGCTACGGCCGGCTGGGCCTCGGAGACTCTAACAACCAGTCGACTCTCAAGAAGCTGACCTTTGAACCCCATCGAGCCATCAAGAAGGTGTCGTCGTCTAAGGGCTCTGACGGCCACACGCTGGCCTTCACCACAGAGGGCGAGGTGTTCAGCTGGGGTGACGGTGATTATGGGAAACTGGGTCACGGGAACAGCTCAACTCAGAAGTACCCCAAACTCATCCAGGGGCCACTGCAGGGGAAGGTAGATGTCACCTGGAAACACCTTTGATATTTAGAATCCAGGTGGAGAGGAACTCAGCTGATGCTGCTGGGTTATGTTTATAGTCCTGATCGTTTCCTCTGTGTGTGTGTGTGTGTGTGTGTGTGTGTGTGTGTGTGCATGCATGCATGTTAGGTGGTTGTGTGTGTGTCTGCTGGCTATAGACACAGTGCTGCAGTCAGCGAGGATGGAGAGCTGTACACCTGGGGTGAAGGAGACTTTGGACGGTTAGGTACGTTTACTCCAGCTTCAGTCACAATAACCTGTTTTACTCTCCAATATTATCCCGATGCAAAACTCCAAAACTAGAAACATCTGATTGGTGAATCAGCTCAGTATCTTACCTGCAGCAGCTGCAGCCATCTGACTGTTTTCTGCTGCAGGTACGATACTGACTAATCAGAAATTATCCCCAGAGTCTCTTACTGGACCTTAGACTTACTCCGGGTTTAGTGAGATTGCTGTATTTTATTCTGTGTGTGTGTGTGTGTGCGTGCGTGCGTGTGTGTGTGATCGTAGGACACGGCGACAGCAACAGCCGCAACATTCCAACTCTGGTCAAAGACATCAGTAATGTTGGAGAGGTTTCATGTGGAAGCTCCCACACCATCGCCCTGTCCAAGGACGGACGCACCGTGTGGTCCTTTGGAGGAGGAGACAACGGTTGGTCAACCCTCCGTGTGACCTGTCGGTTAACGTGGAAACCATTTCAAGATGTAATCTCCAAGTTTTCTGATTAAAGTACATGTTGTGTCCTCTAGGAAAACTTGGACATGGTGATACTAATCGGGTCTACAAGCCCAAAGTGGTGGAAGCCCTGCAGGGGATGTTCATCAGGAAGGTGTGTGCAGGAAGCCAGTCTTCTCTGGCTCTGACCTCCACCGGACAGGTAGGATCCACCGTCCACCTCAGCCGAAGCACTAACTCCTGTATTTCCTCACAGCTGTTTGGTAAAGCGTGTAAAATTCCAGATGTGTTCGATCACATGCAGCTAGTAACGTCGCCTGCATTTTCCACAACAAGGAAATCAACGGGCTCAATGTCACCTGAAGGTCGAGACAAAATCTATGGAATATGATTAGGGTTGTCACGGTATGAATATTTAACCTCACGGTTATTGTGACCAAAATTATCACGGTTTTCGGTATTATCGCGGTATTTTGTAAACGGTGTTGCATATGTTCAGAAAGCATTGATAGTCCTGTTCTACACAAACTGAAATAGTTTGGAAAAGGTTTAACAGTGTTTATTAAACCCAAAATAACACAAAGCCTTAGCAAAAGTGCAACTTTTCACAAGTAAAGGAACAAATAGCTTATTTTTCTGGAACATGTTACAGTAGTCAGTGCAGGTTTAAATGATACAAATCCAAACATTCAAAACATAAACAATATGTAAACAAATCAAAGAAACACCACTTGTTTTCTCATATACTTGTTTTCTTCATTATCAAAATGAAAATCTAAAACTCCAGTCCACACTTGACTTGAGCACTGTACAAGTCAACCTTAAAAAATATGTATTTAAATAAATAGCCACTTTAAACAAATTACTAAAATAACTACTACACTATGTAATCAAATCCAAATGTTCAAGTATAAATGGCATTGAATAAGTAAACAAATCAATGACAAGGAACTAATTGTATATTTCTCTTCATCATCAACAAATAAGATGCTTCATCCAGCAACAGGGTGTCCGTGACACGGTTTAAATGCTGGCAGAGGACGCTGCGGCTGCAGTATATAGTGACTCGTTGCATTCTCCTTCAACCAAAAGTCCTCACGTCATGCATTTAAGCTAAAATGCTAATGTTAACTTACCTTGCACTGGCTGTAGAGACGTGGGTGATGGTCACGCAGATGTGCCATGAGATTCGAAGTGTTGCTGCCTTCTGCAGACACTTGTTTCCTGCACGTTCTGCAAACGGGATAGCAGTCTTCTATTAACTGTCCCTCAGCATTTTTCAGAAATCCAAAATATGCCCATACTTCCGATTTAGTCTTCTCTGAGGGCTGATGGATGTCCTGGGCGCTGCCGTCTCCTCCTTCGGCCATTATTTCAGCTTCAAAGTTTTGGTGCCGTTGCAAATTAAAAAGTGCGTGTGCGCGCCGCGGGAACTTCAGCTGAAGCGACGGTGGCTGGTAAGGGTCATCGCGCCGAAACCGCAGCCACGGTAATCCCACCGAGATAATTTAGTTTTTTAAAAACTGGACGGTTATTTTTATTGTCAACTTTTTTACCGGGGTTTACCGCTATACCGGTTACCGTGACAACCCTAAATATGATAAACAACTTTAAGTGAAGTTTTTGTCGATTGCATTGTTTTTGTTGTCTTTGGAGCCAAAGCAAGTAGAATTATAATTGTGTTAAACTTCACACCCTGAGTTTGGACCTGGTCTCACGGGTCAGATCAACCTCTAGACGGGAAGGAACGGCCGTCAGACATCATCAATCATTTAGACTCCAGGAATGATCATACAGGATGATTGTTTAAATTTCCCAAACCGTGGAATTATGTGTGAAGTGAATGTCTCTGATGTTTGTCTCCCGCGTCGGCCCAGGTGTTTGCTTGGGGCTGCGGCGCCTGTCTGGGCTGTGGTTCTTCCGAAGCTACAGCACTCAGACCCAAACTGATCGAGGAGCTGGCTACGACCCGAGTGGTGGACATCTCCATCGGGGACAGCCACTGCCTGGCCCTGTCTCACGGTATTTCCAGGTTTTTGCTTTCGTAACCGTAGGCCATGTTAAGGTGGACTCGGGCTCAAGTGCTGACTCGGTTCGATCGTGTTTGTAGATGTGTTGTAAGAAGGATGATGTAATAACTCAACATTTGTTTTAGCTAATCATTAGCTTCAGCACCAGTTAACATGAAATCCACATAAATGTTTGACCTGAGTGTTTATTATTTGTTCTGCATGTTCCTCCAGACAATGAGGTTTATGCATGGGGGAACAACTCCATGGGTCAGTGTGGTCAGGGGAACTCCACCGGACCCATCACCAAGCCCAAAAAGGTGGTCGGCCTGGACGGAGTCGCCATCCAGCAGATCTCAGCTGGGACATCCCACAGCCTGGCCTGGACCGCCCTGCCCAGAGACAGGTGAGAGGTCATGTCATCAATGATCCTAAAGGGGATAAAGCTCTGCACTGATGATCACAAACCAAAGACCAGAACCTGGACCTGAGATCTTCATCGGATCATCCACTGTGACGGATGGATGATTTTATCTTACTGATCGGGATTTGTTGTGGCTCTGCAGGCAGGTGGTGGCCTGGCATCGGCCTTACTGTGTCGACCTGGAAGAAAGCACCTTTTCTCACCTGCGCTCTTTCCTGGAGCGCTATTGTGATGGCATCAACAGCGATGTTCCCCCTCTTCCCTTCCCGTCTTCCAGGTGTGCAGCTATCAGCACTGATGGGTCCAATCTTTTCATTCTCCTCAGTGTAAAAACGTTTCTGTGTGTGCAGGGAACACCACAACTTCCTGAAGCTGTGCCTTCGACTTTTGTCCAATCACCTGGCTCTGGCCCTGGCAGGGGGCGTGGCCACAAGTATTCTGGGTCGACAGGCCCGGCCGCTGAGGAATCTGCTCTTCAGGTTGATGGATGCATCTGTGCCAGATGAAATTCAGGAGGTACCAGAAGCAGAGTTGCTCTGATTTACTTTCTACTGGATCATAACCCTAACTAGGACCTGTGAGATGTTTTACATGGACCATCTGTGTCAAACCCAATCAGAAGGTGAAGAAAGTGGACCAGAACAACATTTAGAAGAAGTTTTCATGAATCAGCATTTATGCTCTCGTTTATTGGTTAAAAAAACTCTAATCTAATAAATACAAAATTGAAAGTTAGAGAGGCTTTTAATTTGATATTTTGCAAAGGTTACAGTTCCAAACGATTCCTGGTTCATCGAGAATGAACTTTTTAAGTGGTACGAGTCTGCTGACTGTGTTATCCCACTAGGCTGTTATCGAGACACTTTCTGTGGGGGCGACCATGTTGCTGCCTCCTCTGAGAGAACGGATGGAGCTGCTTCACTCACTGCTGCCTCAGGGCCCAGACAGATGGGAGAGTCTCTCTAAAGGACAGGTACGTCTGCTGATCCTGGACCAGTCTGTGTGCCTGGCAGCTCACTCACTTAATAATAATAGCAGTAATAATAATTTTCAATTCAGTTTATTTATATAGCGCCAAATCACGACAAGAGTCGTCTCAAGGCACTTCACATAATAAACAATCCAATACAGGTCAGGTCATTAAGCCACTCAGTAACAAGTTTCCTATACAAGGAACCCAGCAGGTTGCATCGAGTCACTGACTAGTGTCAGAGTCTTTACTGCGATTCTCATAATGATCATTAATAAAATCTATTTATTGAAACTGAGCCATTTAAAGTCAAACATCCTACCATGTCTAAACAACGAAAGCAGTTTTATAAATTAACATTCACGAATGTTTGACCGAATGGGAAGTGACATGTGGAGCTGTTGTTGTGTTTCCTGTTTGACCTTAAGAGGATGCAGCTGGACATCATCCTGACCAGCCTCCAGGACCACACCCACGTAGCCTCGCTCCTGGGCTACAGCTCTCCCACCGACGGACCTGAGGTCCCATCCTCGGTTCTGACGTTCACAGCATATCCCGACCCTGCCTACGGCGCCACGGCGGGCCCACCCGACACACACCTGGCTGAGATCCTCATGAAGACGCTGCTGAGGAACCTGGGCTTCTACACCGTGAGTTGTTTCTGCTGCCTTTGTCTGCTTTAGTTTAGATGTTTCATCTTCTCAGAGTCAACATGAAAGGAGAGTTCTGAGGGAGAGTTGGGAGTGCAAATCTTCAGACGGATATTCATGAAAGCACTTCAACACATTTCATCGTTGTCCTTCCTGCTTCTGCCTCTAGTTGTTGTTTTGGTAACGATGTTAAGATTTTGGTTCTGATTATCGATTCTGATTTCTGATTCTTGGCCCAATGATTAATCTCAAAAGATTGTAGATTGTAAAATTATTCTTTTTTATTTCTGAATTAAATCAAAACATCCACATGAAAGTCCAGATATAGCTAGTGAGTTAGCGCTTAGCCATGGTGAGTTCACGGACTGAAAAGGATGTAGGATTTTTCTGTTGCTTCTTTGCAACGAATTGCTGATCTTCAGTCAGCAGCTGATTTTTTCTTTGGTGCATTTCTGTTTTTAACTCGCTGTCCATCAGAGGCTCATTATCCGGGTTTAAAAGATCAGCTGGAGGTCATGGTGTAACAAACTATGGTTTGGTCTGAACCCTGCTGTCTCCTGTGTGGTGCAGGACCAAGCCCTGGGCGAGTTGGAGAAGAACAGTGACAAGCTGCAGCAGAGCACCTCCCCGTCTGACAGCAGCCAGCCCGCGCACCTCCACCAGCTCCTGTGCTCCCTACAGAAGCAGCTGCTGGCTTACTGCCACATCAACGCTGTCACCGAGGTGACCCCTGCCTCTGTTTTATCAGACTGTAGGGTTGTGATGCCAAACTCAAGGGATGAGCCATAGGTTCGTTGAAAACGGAACCAGTTTAAACAGGATTTTCAGTCTCTGGTGGCTGCAGCCTGTCACAGAACCCAAATGTGCACTCAGACTCCAGGACTGATCCCTGAGGAGTTCCATGTTTTTCCTCCATCAAGCTGAATTAAGATGTTTTCTATTTTCATGTTTTGTTTTGGGTTATTTTTGTTAAAGTGTTGATCAGTTTAAGCTCAGGCCAGAAGGTTGAGTGTTGGGTTGTCCAGATGCATGAATACTAAAGTGATGCATCTTTTTGTTGCAGAACTCGAGCAGCGTGGCTCTTCTGCACAAACACCTGCAGCTGCTGCTGCCTCACTCCACAGAAATCTTCTCCCGCTCGGCTGCTCTGATAAAGGAGAGCTCCTGGAACGGAAGCATCCAGGAGAAGCTGCAGGGTGAAGATCTCACTGAGTTAAACTTGTGTAATGAGTTTTATCTGTGATGTTTATGCTCCTATGTCCTCTCCAGATGTGATCTACGTGTCAGCAGCTGGCAGCATGCTGTGCCAGATCATCAACTCATTGTTGCTGCTCCCAGTATCTGTGGTGAGACCACTGCTGAGCTACCTGCTGGACCTGCTGCCTCCCCTGGACCGCCTCAACAGGCTGCTGCCTGCTGCCTCCCCCCTGGAGGACCAAGAGCTGCAGTGGCCTCTGCATGGTGAGCAGGAGACAGGAGCTCAGCTGGACCCTGGTCCAATAACACTAACCAAGCTATCTCCTTTGGGTTGTTGGTCCGATCAAAAGTAAAGAGTTAAAATTTAATATCATTGGTCTCTTTTTTTTAGCTGAATCTAAATAAATATTAAGGAAAACATAATTTTAGCTCCATTAGAGTGTTTGACTACCAAAGAACTGTAATCAGAGCACAGCCTGGGATGCCGACCAAGACCAGGACCTGGGACATACTTAGCTGTAGGTGTCAGAATTCAACCAAACCTTTTAGTCAAAGAAGAAAAGCTTGTTACCTTTTCAGAAGAATTCTAACCAGTTTGAATAACCGGTTCTGTTCACCTCATTTGTTCATAAACCAGTTTTATGAAGAATAATGTAACATTTTATTAGCATAAGTCAGAAATGATAGTTTGTTTTCTCTCTGCCTGTGCAGGTACGTCAGACTTTGCTGAGCCGGCCTCCGGACTGCCCCTGCTGCAGCCAGCCCTGTGTTGGGTCTGGCTGGTGGACCTGGAGCGGACCATAGCCCTGCTGGTGGGCCGCTGCCTGGGGGGGATGCTGCAGGGAGCTGCCACGTCTCTGGAGGAGCAGGACACGGCGTACTGGCTTAAAACTCCGCTGCTAAGCAACGGCCTGGAAATGGACATCCCACAGCTCGGTACTGAAAGCATTCCTCTTACAGTTAAGATGAACAAAACGTCATGAGAGTTCAGGCTTCATGGTCTGATTTCTGTTCATTTTAGCAAATAGAAATCATCGATGAAATTAATGTTTGAAGTTTTTATTTTATAAAAATGATTGAATTAAATCTTGAAAATGTGTAGTACACACACACACACGCACGCACGCACGCACGCACACACACACACACACACACACACACATCTTATAGTGACTAGTGGTGTTGGCCATGTTGTTTGGGATAAACCTGCAGATGATGAATCACGGCAGTAAGAAACAAAACCAGATTCTGTAGAATCATGCATGAAGTCATAAATGATTTTAGTTTTTATGAGGTATCAGTGATATTTTATTTTGCTCTTCGCCTCCTCATCAGAAACATTTTATAGAGGCGATTTTAAAGTGAATCTGATTGTTTTATAGTGATTTATTAGTTATAACGTCTTGAGTTGAACTCTTTCCTCCAGATGCCTGCATCAGCTCCCTCCTAGAAGCGGCGCTGTCAGGAAACGAGGAGCAGAAGCCTCTGGACTGCACGCTACGATCCGATCTGAGTGTTCTGGTGGACCTGGCTCTGGGTTCTTCTAAAGAACCCTCCAACAGCCTGTGGATCAACTTGCAGGACTACGCCATCAGTAAAGGTTAGTTTTGGTAGGTGTGACTCACTGTGAATAGATCAGGACGCTAACACATCTTCACTTCCTGTTACAGACTGGGACAATGCATCTCTGAACAACGAGTCTCTTCTGGACACCGTGTCCAGGTTTGTGCTGGCGGCTCTGCTGAAGCACACCGGGCTGCTGGGCCAAGCCTGTGGCGAGGGAAGGTGAACCGACACTACGAACACGGAACGTTTCCTCGCGGCTCATCCTGAGTTCCATGTCTCACAGAGGTTTTGATTTTCCTGTCAGGTATCAGCCTTCCAAGTCTCTGTCAGAGGTCTATCGTAGCGTTTATAAAGTACGGAACCGCCTGCTGGCTTGTAAGAATATGGACTTCATCCAGACCAGGTCCTCTTCTCGTGAGAGGAGGGTGAGTTTCGCTCTTCCTTCTTCCATCTCAGGAACATTGCTAAGCTGAGTCCCATTCTGTCCCGCTCTGAACTTGAGACAGTTCTCCACACCTTCATCTCCTCACGCTTAGACTACTGTAACTCTCTTTTCACGTGTCTGAGCAGAACCTCCCTGAACCGTCTACAGGTGGTTCAGAACGCCTGTGCTCGGCTTCTGACCAAGTCCTCCAAACACACCCACATCACCCCGCTTCTCCTCCAGCTTCACTGGCTGCCAGTCAACTTCAGGGTTCATTTCAAGATCCTGGTTCTGGTCTATAGGGCCTTACATGGACAAGCACCATCTTACATTGGTGATCTTCTTAGTCCCTACTAGGGCTGCTCAATTAATCGAATTTTAATCACGATTACGATCTGAGTTTTGGACGATTATAAAAAACAAAACAAGCCGATTATTTGCTCCTCCCGCTTGCGCTGCCCTGAGTTACAAATGAAGCGCTCCTCCACAGTGTTGCCAACTTAGCGACTTTGACGCTATTTCTAGCAGCTTTTCAGACCCCCTTCTTGACTTTTTAATCCTAAAAGTACCTGGCGAACATCTCAGAAACATCTCTGGTAACCCTTAGCTACTTTCTGGATAACTGTCGTCGACATTTCCTGCAAGTTAGCTAAACACTCCGCCTGTGCTCCGGACCGTTCTTCACAACATTAGGAAAGGGAATGATGCAGTGATGTGTCGGTCGCTAAAGAAACAGCTCTCGGAGCCGGCTCCCTGTTGGAGTAACCAGAGTGAGTGACACACACACCGCACCTGCGGACTCCTGAGCCACTAAAAACAGCTAAATGTGCGCGTGCAGCGTGCTAAACACACGTGCAGCTTGCCCCGATTGCTGTGAGACCGGGTTGGGGGGTGGGGGGTGCAGCTGTGGTTGGGAAAATTATTACATTAACTGATGGACTTGTAAATAAATAGTTTATAAATAAGGTAGAAATAACTTCCTCACGCTGATAATTAATAACTAATCTCTCTGAGGACACGGTGCTAGTGCACGCTCCTACAGCACCTTGACACGACTCAGTAAATGTTACGCAACATTTTGTGAACATCAATTTATTTGCATTTATTTGTTATAAATGCCACTGTATAATTCTTGCTGTCAGTATTTGCAAGATATTGGTATTTGGGTCTGTACTGGTTAGACTTAAATGAGTTAAACCAAGGTCTATAGCCCTTGGGTCATAGACTATGAGCTATAAGTATATTGGTCTTTTTATACTGGGAATCAGGAGTTATTTTAGTGATCATCTTGTTTCTTATTTTTGTCCTGATTGTGCCCTGAGCAGTTTTATGACTGAATAAAAACAAATAAAATCAACATAAATTGAAAAATCGTCCTAAATAATCGTGATCTCAATTTCAGTCATCATAATCGTGATTATTATTTTTGCCATAATCGAGCAGCCCTAGTCCCTACACCCCCAGCAGGTCCCTGAGGTCCAGTGATCAAAGCCTACTGGTTGTGCAGCACCAGGCTAAAGACCAAAGGTGACAGATCATTTGCTGCTGTGGCCCCCAGACTCTGGAACTCTCTCCCCCTGAGCCTGAGATCAGTGGACTCAGTGGTCTCCTTTAAAAAAACAGCTGAAGACTCACTTGTTCAAGCTGGCTTTTGTATGACCTTCTTCACCACTCTCTTTATTCTGCTCTCCCCACCTATTCCACCTTCCTCAGGATCCACTGATTTCCCTCTTTCCTATTCACTCTCTCTCTTTCTTAACATTTTTTATCACAATTGTCTACTTTTGCTCATTTAAAATCTATTTAAAACATTTTCTAAATACTTTTTGATATTTTAACATTTTTTGTTTTTGTGAAGCGCCTCGTGATTTTTATCTTGAGAGGCGCTATAGAAATGATATTTTCTTCTTCTTCTTCTCTCTGGCATTCACACAAACCTGGGGTTCATGGTATCAGCTGTGGTCGCAGTCAGAGGAATCTGGACTCAAATAAAGTTGTTTATCGAACAGAACCCACAGCTGATGTTGACCCAACAAGTCGTCTCCATTCTAACAGCCAAGTTTCCTTTAATCAATCCTTCTGGAACTTTGCAGAACCAAGTTCTCTTTTGTGGTCAGATTTCAGACAATCAGGATTCTTTGGACATGGACCCCCAGGAGCACTCGTTCACTCGCACCATTGACGAGGAGGCGGAGCTGGAAGAGAGAGCCGACCGCGAGAGAGAAGAAGGTCACCAGGAGCAAGACGATGAAGAGGAAGACAGAGAACATGAAGTGATGACAGCTGGAAGTAAGTTTATCTGGCTGGAGATGTTTGGATTCACTAATAAAGTCTGAAGAACCGCTGATCTAGAACCTCTGTAACAGAAGTCTGCTGGGTATCAGAGACACGGGTCCTCATTCATCAAACGTCCATAGAAATTTTCCTACATTTGTTCCGGTGAACGAAATGTAGAATGCTTGTACGAACAGTCAAAATTCTAATTGATGAAACATGCGGTGGCCTCGTACGCATGCCACTACGCACTCGTCTGAGTATAAATCCCACCTGTGCGTACCCAGGTGCTCGTGTCCATTCTCAGTCATTTACATACAGAAACGCCCTCAATTAACCATATTTGATCACTCCAAGTCCTCCCTGCATTCTACCCGTAAAAAAACTTGTGAGAATGAGAAGCTGGCTGCTGAAGCGCAAAAGAACCAAACGAGTTGCAGAGGTTATAAACGCGGTCAGGACAGAGGAGAGGTGCCTGTTGGGAATAAATAAAAACTGATATGATAAATCGTAGAGTAGCTGATATCATTTACATTTTACATTTAAGGAGTCGTTCTGGTTGGAGTTTGTTTTATTTAGACATGTTGAGAGTGAACTGTCATTCAGTCTGTTTACCTTGGCAACGCGTGTGTGAGCAGAGGAGGTTCTGGGGGTTCTCATAAATTAGAAACAATAAAAATGGGAAGAGAAAAAATTTGATTGCAAAAACAGGACAACCATTCCTTAATGTCAGATTCCCGTCAGGTGTTTTAGCATCAATTATGTGACTCAGCTGTTTTTCCACCTAAAAAAATTATTTATTTGGTATTTATAGTTGACTGAGACCTTCGGCGTTGCGGTTCTCCCACTCTACCACTACATGCTGTTCCTACGCATGGTCTGAAGTTTTCTTATGTTTAGGAACATTTCCACGCACGGGTACAGAATTATGAACACCACATGTAAAAGGTGAAAACTGACCATTGCTGGACGTTACACATACAATACGTAAATTGATCTGTTCTGTGGGGTACCCCAAGGCTCTGTTTTGGGTCCACTGTTGTTTCTGCTACACATACACCCTCTTGGACAGATACTTGATTCTTTTCATAATGTCTCTTATCACCTATATGCAGATGATATTCAGCTGTACTGTTCCTTTAAGGATTCTGAGTTCTATAAACTGTCTGAATTAAAAGAGTGTCTATCAGCTATCACCAGCTGGCTAGAGGATAACTTCCTTCAGTTAAACTCTGAAAAGACAGAATGTCTGATCATTGCCCCTGAGAGGATGGTTCCCCTGATTAGTTTAAAACTTGCTCATTTATCCTCTGCCGTCAAGACAAACTTAAGAAATTTGGGTGTAATTTTTGTCCAATCAGTGTCTCTTTAAGGTCACTCAAAAACGACAGGAAAAAAAAGACAGGAAATATGACGTAGAAACGGAGCGAAGCTCCCGAGATTTTCAGAATAAAGAAACGTACTGCCTTCCGGTTGCTTTACTTTAAAAAAAAAAGTTACTAACTGTGCGGCCCCGTGAGAAGTTATCACCTAGCTAGCGGTCTCCTTTGTTTTTCAGGTCCGTATTGGCGATTATAAAACGGACAGAACATAAAACACAAACCTTTTGGAGCCATGTTGTAGTTTTCTCCTGCTTGTTGTTGTGTTTACTGACGAAGTCACTCGTGTGACTTCGTGCTCTGTCGGTGACAGCTGCTCCCCTGCTGCTTCGCGTCTCGTGGGAAGGGCCAAGCAGCAGCTTACTCGAGCAAGACGTGCCGCTGCAGTAACGTGCTGCTGACGGCTCTGGTGGAAAGAAGGGGTAACACACTTTTCACATGTTCTAACAAAAAAGCCCTTGACCAGTTGGTCCAGAACTCTGCAGCGAGGCTCCTAACTGGACCAAACAGAAGAGCACATATCACTCCTATTCTAATGTCTGCACTGGTTACCCGTTAACTTTAGAGTTCTTTTTAGAATCCTGATTCTAATTTTCAATGCTCAACAAGGTCATGCTCCTCCCTATATTACTGAACTGTTAAAGCCTTATGCTCCAACCCGAGCCCTTAGGTCCACCCACCAGAACCTTCTAGAAGTTCCAAAGGCCAGATATAAAAGCCGAGGTGATCGTTCCCTCCAGACTGCAGCACCCCGACTCTGGAATGATCTTCCTTCATCCTTACGCAGCGTTGACAGTCTGGACACTTTTAAAAAAACAGCTAAAGACCCTTTTATTTAAAGCTGCTTTTACCTAAAACTTTTATTTTCTTATTTTTAACTCAAATTTTTAATCTTTCATCTGTTTATGAAAATTTATAATTTTATGACTTTATTTTTTATGATGTTAATCTATTTATGATTTTATGACTTTGTTTTATTTTGTTGTGATCTATGTGAAGCACTTTGTGATTCTATGTCTGTGATGAGTGCTATATAAATAAAATTTACTTACTTACTAAATTAGTTCCTACAGATCTGTGCGTAAGTACGGTTGATGAATGAGGCCCCAGGAGTTCTGAACTAAAACCTGTTGTTGATCCTTCGTGCTTTGCTCATGGCTCGTATTAGATTCTTGTGCCTCGATGATGAAACGATCCAGGCCCCGTTCCTGTTGCCATCAGTTATTGATTTGAATCCTTTATTGATCGTGCAGCTTATTATTATAGAGTGATAAACTGCTGCTTGTTCTCTAACCCTGCATCACTTGTGTGTGTGTGTGTGCGTGTGTGCGCACTCGTGTGTGTGCATGTGTGTGTATGTGCTTGACGCACAACACAGAAATATTTCAATGTTTCCTCTCAGCACGGGAAGTGGCTCGGAGTCGGGACAGAGAGCGGGCCAGCAGTAGCACAGGACTGGGTTCTGGATCCGGATCCCGGTGTGGAGCTGCAGCAGGAGGAGGAGAAGAAGATGTGGTTCTATCTCAGGAAGGGCGGCGGGGCAGCTCCGGTCCCACCGAGGGCCAAGACCTGTACACGGCAGCCTGCAACTCGGTGATCCATCGCTGCTCCCTGCTGCTGCTGGGAGTCAGCCCGGTGCTGAGTGAGCAGATTAAACAGAACCAGGAGGACGGCCCGATCCAGTCGGCTACAGCAACACAGGAGTGTCTGAGCTTCATGACAAGGTCAGAACACAAGTCCAAATACTTCAGAACTGTACAAACTCCAGGAATCAGCAAGAGACAAAGTTCTGTTAGAAAACTAGATCAAATCAGAGTAGTTAGATCAGGTCTGACGGGATGGAGGTGCTTCAGTCAAAACCATCTAGTCTGAAAAACCCCATCATGAGTTTCATGGTGTCTCTGATTTTCAGAAGTGAGAGTCTGAGTACAGAAAGCCGCTCGGTGCAGAGCAGCCCGAGTTACCGATTGATTAAATCCAGGAGTGAGTCGGACCTGTCCCAACCCGAGTCAGACGAGGAGAGCTACAACCTGGTGAGGCAGACACTCTCTCTCTCTCACTCAGCTTTACTTGTGGTGTTGATGTCTCACAGCTGCCTATGTCTCCTCAGAGTGGACGGAGGAACGTGGATCTGGATCTGGCATTCTCTCATAAGAAGCGTGGTAAGAGTCACATGAAAGCCCTGGATATGTTGCTGACATGTGTTTTGTTGTCCCCGTTCATGTGTTACTCTTGTCTCTCTGTCCTCTGGTCCCTCTGTGGACAGTTTATTTGCTTCTTTTGGGTCATTTAAGCCCCAAACACAAGAGGAGCTCCACGCAAGTAAACGATGGCATGTTTGTTCCTCTGCTATTTCATACCTCTGCCTGACTCTCTCTCTCTCTCTCTCTCTCTCTCTCTCTCTCTCTCTCTCTCTCTCTCTCGCTCTCTCTCGCTCTCTCTCGCTCTCTCTCTCTCGCTCTCTCTCGCTCTCTCGCTCTCTCTCTCTCGCTCTCTCTCTCTCGCTCTCTCTCGCTCTCTCTCTCTCTGTGTCTCTCTCGCTCTCTCTCTCTCTGTGTCTCTCTCTCTCTCGCTCTCTCTGTGTCTCTCTCTCTCTCGCTCTCTCTCTGTCTCTCTCTCTCTCGCTCTCTCTCTGTCTCTCTCTCTCTCTCTCTCTGTGTCTCTCTCTCTCACACACATTCATCTTTCATCACAGGACGCCTTCAACTCATCCTAAGACAAAAAGTCCAAACCAGCTGAATCTGGTTCTCCTACTGAACCTCCTCATTTTGTGTTTAACTTCCATGGAGTCAGAAAAGCATCACCTCAGGCTGCTGGGAAGGAAATAAAACCAGACTAGGACGGGACCAGGACACAAAGACCTACACATGAGGCTAGGGTTGCATGGATTAACCAGTTTGACTATTAACCACAGTGTGAAACGCTACGGTTAACCCACCATAAAAACGTCTCCAGCACCGCAATTAAAAAAAGACATTAGCAGACCAAAGTGAAACTGAACAAACGCACGCAGCAGAACGTAGGGTTTCGTTATGTAAAACCTGGTTCTTTGATAACAGAGTGAGGTGTTTCACTGTGGGAATCGCCCTGGCGTGACCAACTACGGAAGCTGCAATGACATCACGTCAGTCCCTGACAGACCGGTTGCGCCGTGCCCAGGCTCTGCCCACCCAGTGTATACACGGCCAACCAACCCCTCCTACTCATTCGGACGATTTCTTACCGTTAATGCAAGAAGGGAATTGTTGGTGAAACACCTCGCTCTGTTATCAAAGAACCGGGGTTTACATAACGTAACCCTACATTTTTTTTCTAACTTCATTCAGTGTTTCATCACGGGAGATATGGCCCACTCTCGGATTGCATGTCCATCCTGAAGCGAGCTGTAGCAAAATTCTGCTTCACCACTAAGCAGATGCTGTGCATCCTGCCTCCAGTGAGGGTTGAGACACATCCAGCCTGTAAAACCGCACAAAAGTTAGTGGCGTGGCCCAGCTAGCTGCTGCACAAATATCCTCAGGGGTGGACATTAACTTCAAAACCAACCGGCCAGCCGGGCCGGTAACTCTGAATATTTACCGGCCCCACCAAGAAACTACCGGCCCCTCTGGTCAGCTGCCAAAATGAGTCAAAATAACAACTGAACCGTTTTAAATGTAATAACCTTCATTTTGTACACATTCACAAACATAATAACGTATTCAAGTTTGAATTTGTTTGTTCCCTCAACAAAACTCGATTTTGTCGTCGCATACTTCCGGCATACAACGCAGTACATCACCAACTCCGCTTTGCTGTATTCGAGCCATTGACTGTGTTCGAGATGAGCCAGTTCTGCGCAGATTAGACCAGCGGTGATCGGCGAGCAGTGCATGCCGGTTAGATTTGTGTCCGAATTGATGCCGACTTGCTCTGACGTCATGCATACGTAGGCAACGATAACCTCGTGAGATCAAGGCGGCCGCAGATTTTGGAGCAAGGTGCTGCATTTGCTCTCCCTTGGCTGCAAAACCTAGAGGATGATGGGAAACGCCTGGCTCTCACCTGATCTAAGATCTGATTGGTTCATATTTTGATCCAAACATCCGGTGGTAGAACATGAAATGTTAGTTGGTCACATGTATTCTGTAAATCATGTTACGTTGATGATGACAACTATATAGGCCACAAAGAGAAATGTGCTTTGTTTTCTTTTGTCACGTTTCCTATGAGCACACTGAAGCTACAGCTGATGACCTTTACTTATTATTACAGTCATGTTTTCATATACAATATATGATATCCACAAGCACATGAGGATGTGTTTCAGCTGCTAACAGACACCAGAATTAAAATTGAAAATTGAACAAGTGTGAACGCTAACGCAATATCTTCATCCATCGTCACCCCCGAGCTACACATGCAGGGAAGTCCAAGAGATTCAACTGGCAGAAACAACTGGTTCACACCATAGTCTCTCTCCTCTACACACACACACACACACACGCACGCACGCACGCACGCACGCACGTAGAGGAAAAGAGCTGAGGAAATTGAGGACACCAGGTAGTTAAAAGACAAACTACAGCTGAGCCGAGGCGCGCCTCGAATGGGGCGCGTCTGATCTGAACTGAGGAGCGGCGAGCAGCGGCCGGACTTCGTGAGCGATTCGCTTCTCGGCGCTTCCGCGACCGGTGTGTCCTCGGCGTTTCGCCGGCTTTCAGCCACTCCCCCTGCTGCTTCCGTCTGCTCTCGTATGTTTTCCAGGCGAGGCGCTGCTCAACTCGAACACGGCCATTCTCTGCGCCTCCCGTCTTCTTTAAACCGCCAAGAATCATTCCACCTATGCACACGCTTCTCTGCTTCATACCGTTTCGAACTGTCTCGCTTCTCCTCACCAGTTTTAAAGCGTTTTGCCGGAGATTTCATCAAGAAATCCCATCCCTGTGGTGGTGCGATCTTCCCGCGTGCTTGTGTGTTTCTAGAGTGGTTCCACTTCGTCTTTAATAGTGAACTTATAGTTCACGTGACTATAACTAATCGTGCAGTACGTGCACGAAATGTACAAGTGCAGTAGGTGGCTAGAGGCGCGCAGGTTCACGAGCGCGAAAACGGCGGCTTCCTACAGGGCGCGGCCACGATGTAGGTGAAAGCCGGTGTGTAAATGACAAACGAGGCTTGGGCGCCACCCGGGCGGTAAGTCGTCAAGTATTTACCGCCCGACGAGAAAATTTAGCGCCATTGGCGCTCGGGCGCTTTAACGGTCCACCCCTGATCCTGGACTGACACCCCACGAAACAGGGCCCAAAGATGTGGCCATGCTCTTTGTAGAAAGAGCCCTCACCCCCAGAGGGGGTTCATCACCCTTACACCTAAATGAAAGGCTGATTGCTTCTACAATCCAGTGTGCCAGTCTCTGGCGAGACACAGGTTTGCCTTTGTGGGCCGTGGCCCAAGAAACAAACAAGTGGTCTGATTTTCTGAGACCAGCGGTCCTGTCCATATAAGACCTTAAAGCTCGAACAGGGCAGAGACAATAAGCTTCTGCTCTTCTGCTGAGGAAAAAGGAGGTGGGTGAAAAGCCCGCAGCTCCACAGGGGAGCAGCTATAAGACGACTCCATTACTTTAGGCACAAAAGCTGGACTGGGCCGCAGACACACCTTAGTGTAGCCAGGGGCCCACCGTAAACAAGAGGGACTGACTGACCATGCCTGAAGGTCACTCACTCTTTTTGCTGTAGTTAAAGCTAAGAGCAGTGCAGCTTTTAAAGAAAGAAATTTCAATCCAGCCCCATCTACCGGTTCAAAAGGATGATGACAGAGGGCCTCCAGAACAAGAGAGAGGTCCCACAGTGGTACCAGTGGCCTAAAGACTGGTAGCTTACGGCGAGCACCCTTCATGAAGCGACTCACTAATGGGTGTTGCCCCACTGGTTTGTCACCAAACTCCACATGGCATGCAGAAATTGTAGCCCGATAAACCTTAATAGTGGAGAAAGCTTTACCCTTGTCCATCAGACTCGGCAAAAAACAGAGTACATCCACCACCGAACACTGAAATGGGATAACATGTTTTTCTTCACACCACACCTCAAAAACCCTCCATTTACAGCTGTAAAGAGAGCGAGTTGAGGGGACCCTAGCGTTTTGAATGGTGTCAATGACACATGGGGGCAGGCCTGCCATGCTCAGATTCCACCTCTCACGGGCCAGGCCCACAGAGACAAGCGGTCTGGGTGAGGGTGATAAATCTCTCCCCTGGCTTGGGACAGGAGATCCCTGCGGACAGGCAGGGGCCACGGTTTGTCCCAAAGCATCTGGATTATTTCTGCCACCCACGGCTTGGATGGCCACAATGGAGCCACCAAGATCAAAGACAATCCCTGTTCCCTCACTCTTATTAGAATGGAGGAAATCAGACTGAGAGGAGGAAATGCGTACAGCAGCACTCTCAGCCACTGGTAAGCCAATGCGTCGACTCCCAGAGGTGCGTCCGCGTCTGTCAGGGAGAAGAAGAGTGGGCAGTGGGCGCTTTCCCATGAGGCGAAGAGATCTACGGTAGCCTGACCGAATCTCTGCCATATTTGGTGCACCACCTGGGGGTGGAGTTTCCATTCTCCGTACAGAGGATTTCCTCTGGACAGAAGGTCTGACACTCTGTTCAAGCTGCCCGCCACATGTGTTGCACGGACTGAGAGGAGTCTGGAGCTGCACCACGCAATTATTTCCTTGGCTAGTGAGTGCAGCTGTAGGGAGCGTGGCCCTTCCTGACGGTTGATATAAGCTACCACCGCGGTGTTGTCCGTCTTCACTAAGACATGACGGTCCCTTAAGTGGGGCAGGAAGTGCTTTAAAGCTGGAAACACTGCTAGGAGTTCCAGCACATTTACGTGAACCCGTTTCAAACTGCGCGACCAAACGCCGTTCACTGCTCTCCCCATCAAGGTGGCCCCTCAACCTGTAAGGGGCGCGTCCGTCGTCATGGTAACTCTGGACACCACCGCCCCCAGCGGAACCCCAGTTGTGAGAACTGTTCGGTCTCTCCAAGGCTGGAGAGCTGACATGCACGCCAGAGTTATTTTCACTCTGCGGTGGAGATGACGGCAGGAGCACAGTCTTAACAACCTCACCCACCTCTGAACATCTCTCATCATAAGAAGCCCCAGTCGCACCACAGAAAACATTGACGCCATGAGGCCGAGAAGGCACAGGCAAAGTTTGTACGACGCACGGATTCCTAACTGAAAACGTGCGACACACTGTGTGAAGGACGCAATCCTCTCTTCTGACAACGAAACGCGATAAGAGAGAGAGTCTATCTGAAGACCCAGATATTCTGTGCACTGTCTGGGGAATAAACTGCTCTTTGTCCAGTTTATTTTGAACCCCAGGTCGGTCAGATGGTTCAACACCACCAGCGTGTCGCTGGCTGCTTGCTCCCAAGAGGGAGCGCAAATCAGATAATCGTCTATGTAAGAGAAAATTTTGATCCCACGAGTCCTCAGTGAGGACAGTGCCGCCTCCACACACTTGGTGAACACCCTCGGTGCTAATGACAGCCCGAACGGGATGGTTTGAAACTCGTAGGCTGTGCACTGATAGGCAAACCTGAGAAATTTCCTGTGTGGAGGATAAATAGAGATGTAAAAATAGGCGTCCGCGAGATCGATCATGACAAACCAATCTCCTGGGCGGACAGAACGGCAGCTACTTTCTGCAGAACTTTATTCTAGATATTTCCTGCAAATTAGCAACAACCATTCTTTGGTTTGACGTTGCTTGTTTCAGCTGTCATCAAGGATATAAAAGTTACAGAAACATTGAATGTTACTGGTGTGTAGCTCACCTTGTAAGATGTCTCACTCCCATGCAGAAGACCTGGGTTCGATTCTGGATGTGAACATAGTTTATTTAGAGTTTCTTTTTTACATTAATGGTATATTTTTTTACAGTAAGATGCCCAAATTTTTATTTGAGACTCGCCGAACGGCATTGAATTCCCAGATAAAAAAGATGTGGGTTCAACTCATTTTGGAACAATTTTTCAAGCAAGGGAAGGGAATGATCTGAGCATGCAGGAGGACTGACGCATCATAAACCTTTGTCAGCTGTGCTGAAGAGAAAGGTACAGAACCAAATTTTTTTATTAATTAGCTGCGCGTTCTCCTGTCCTCCGGGCCACACACACACACACACACATGGGATTGTCTCAGTTGTTATTTTCATTAAGGAGTGTGCACGTACAGCGTGCGCGCCTTGTGCACGAGCCTACAATTGAAGCTGCCGTTACGCTTTTGGCCTCAGGGGGCAATCGCAAGCATAAAAATTCAAAAGTCTGTAAAGTCCCTTTAATATAGATGTGAAATCAATACTTGTAAAATAATTGTGAACCGTGATTATTTCTCAGACTATAATCGTACCACCGAAATTTATAATCGTTGCAACCCTACATGAGGCGAGTTTTCACTGTGGGAACTTTTCGGCAGGCGCGTGTCTGCTCTTCACCAGACCAGCCAAACAGGCCTCTTTCAGGAACTTTTGGAGTATATGATCAGGGATAAGTAGTACTCGGAATGGCCTGGTGGAGTAGCAGAGCGGAACTTTTGGTTAACTCACGCTGAATGGTTGTAACGTCAGTGGGAAATGACATCAGCAGACATCCAAAACAACCAGCATTAGAGTTGCTACTTGTGAAGCAGGATGGAAGCAAAAGAAGAAAAGCAGCAATCACGCTGCTTTAAAATTGCCGTTACTGAACTCCCAACACTGGAAAAACACGGTGGAATTCACCTACGAAATAATTTGCGGGGATTTGTTTTCTCACAGAACGCCGTAAAAAACTGAGGTTTCTTCCGGTCTTTGAACGCCACATTTTACATCATGCGGCTGCTTTCATCCTCCGAATGGATTCAGTTACGTTGTACTTCTGCAGAATAAAACTTTTAATGTGTTTAATGTTACTGTGGAAACTTTTTGGAGTTGACCAGTGACATCACTCATTGCCGTAGCTGTCGCGATATGCTGACGTCTGAGCAAAGTCTGAAATTAACATGAAGACACTGCAGCTGAGAGGACCGGGACATCGTAACTCCCGCTCAATATCCCCTTCCGAAAACGTGTCCTAAAATTCTGACAATGGAGACACGCCCATGGACTAGGACTAGACCTGTACTGGACATGGACCTGGTGTTGGACTCAGTGCTTCCATTGCAGACCGTTGCTGCTGCATGTAAAGCCAGCATTTGTTCATCTGAGGACCTGCTCTTAAAGGGACAGTCCAGTCATTTTAACACGTTTCTGTGTAAAATATATGAATTAGTAATAATATATATAAACAAGCCATTAGATATAAGTCAGACCTGAGTTGTTCCAGAAAGCTCCCTGAATGGCCTCTGTTCAGAGAAACGGTTTACACAAGTCCTTCTAACAATCCCACAACGACCAACACGACCAGATCCAGTCCAAACGGGAACAAAGATCGGCTTATTTCTCTGAACTGAGCCTGTTCAGCTGATTAGTCAGTAACTATTTATAACTATAACTAAATATAACTAACAGAAACATGATTAAAAATCCCTTTAATGGCTTAAAAACAAAACTGTCCATCCATCAGAACCTCTACTGACCATGTCTGCATCTGAAAGCGATTCCTCCTTTTCCTCTTCAGGTATTCTTCACAGCTCACCCGACTCTTTGGCCGAGTCCTGGTTCAGGTCCAGACTCAGCCACCAGCGCAGCTACAGCTCAGCTCACTCCTACGAAGAGTCGGACTTGGACCTGAACCATTCACTGGGGATCCATGCTCTCATAGACAACATGGTGAGCTTCATCAGCGGCGACGTGGGCCATGCTCCAGCCTTCAAAGAACCCGAGGAGGGCGTGTCCACCAGCCCGCAGGCCACCATCCTGGCCATGGAGCAGCAGCAGAGCCGTGCGGAGGTGAGGTGGTTGGTCCAGTTATCTTCTTAGTGCTGGTTCCTGCTGGAAATCAGTTCTTAGCTAGGGCTGCAACAACGAATCGATAAATTCGATGAAAATCGATTACTAAAAGCATTGGCAACGAATTGCGTCATCGATTCGTTGTGTCGCACAACTCTTCCAAAAGCGCCCCTCCCTTCCCACCCGCCGTTGCGCGCAGACCAGAGCAAGTCAGATCAGCGCGAGGGAGAGCCGGCAGATCAGCGCGAGGGAGAGCCGCAGATCAGCGCGAAGGAGAGCCGGCAGACTTGCGCTGCTGCGAACCGGTTCCGCATTGTTGCGCAGCGATCCAGGCAGCTGCTTCCAGCGCACGGTCCATTCTCAAAGTGGCAAAACCAAAAAACTATAATTAGCACACGATCATTCTTGTCTGCACATGTTCTCTATTTTCTGTCTTATTTGTGCCTGAAGCGCGCTACTGCGGAGCTCATCACCTGTGCTGTGGTGATGAGCTCCGCACGCAGCATCGAAAACGCGCTCTGCGCTTTGCGGTCAGGAGATCTCTTTGATCTGCTCAAAAGTAACTGATGAGGTGAAAAGGTAAGAATCCAGGCAACAGATTTTCTGGAGAATTATGAGGAGATGCAGGAAGATGAGAGACAGACAGGACAGGAAAATAGTTAAATAAAAACAAGAAAGCACAGTAAAATGTAGGTAGATTTATCTCCACTACACGTTTTTACCAGTAAAAAACAATAAGTTATACACATGTCTTATTTATACATCTGATACAATTCAGATCACCTTCAAAACTCAGTCACACACCCAGGGCCGTTTCAAGACATTTTGGGGGCCAAGGCAAAATGCCCCCCCCCCCGCCCATAACTGGGCTCCCCAGAAGCCTCTGTGTAATTCATACCCTCTCCAGTAGTGTTAGTTATACAGTGTTTATAAAAGCCCCTCAGACATTACTGACATGTTCTAATATTATCAGATGAAAAACTAAATTATCAGACATGCTGTCTCATCTGCTTCTTTTCTAAACTTGCAAAAAGTAACAAAACCATGTGAAAGCCACTATTTGTGGATTCTCTGAAAGTTTCCATGGAGTGTGTGACAACTTATTTTTTCATTGATCCTATCGTCTAATCTCACAGCTGAAACAAGCATCCTTAATCATCTGTGCACAGGAAGCTTACCAATGCTGTAGTAAAACAAAAGGTATAATAATTTATTATTAATAAAACCTTGTTGCAGCACTAAAGCATAAAAATTAGATTTTGCATTAAATATGCAAAATATTTACATATGAATTGTTTTAGAGCCCTTTTACTGGTAAAATCTGATATTAATTTAGTTCTTACAAAAAATGGGTCCCAACATGGTTTGTGTGGCATTGCCATAGTGTGATGCCATAGGCACAGATCCCCTGTCCTCTTGTTTGGAAATGGAAATATGATCACCCTATATTAAACAACCTGTCCACCCGGGCTTTTGCGCTGCACAGAGACGCTTCGCTGCCTACGACTTTGAACGTCAGTTGAGAGTCAGTCTCATGCAGACTGACCAATGAAGAGAGGGCCTCAAGTTAAGATGCTCTCCTCATTGGTCAGTCCACACGAGGTGGGTCAAAGGTTACTCTGGGCGGGTTACGTGTTGTCAGGCATTCAAGTATTGAGTATATTTACTGCATATTACAGTAAAATATTCTGTATGTGACCACATTATGGTGATCCTCGGGTCGTGATGATGGAGCCCTTGAATATTGTTGCCCAGGGTACAACAAAGTGTTAATCTGGCCCTGGTTCTGCCGTCACATTCCCGCAGAAACTGGTTGATACACCGGGGCCAGACTACTAGCATGTGGTTTTACAACCACAATGTCCTCGGAAGCAAAAACGCTTTTAAAAGGGAGGGAGGAGTCCTAACTGTTGCTGCAGGCGTGTTGTGTGAGAGTGCAGTTATATACTGGTTAATATATTTTTGGGTTCAGTTGCTTTCATGTGGCCTAATGTGAGTCTATTTGGGATCATTGGAATGATCAGCAGCATTTCTTGATGTGACTTTATGGCAGTTGCCCAGGGCATCATCACAAGGAGGATGGCATTCATTTACTTTTGTTTTATTTGGTATTTTTTCAGTCATTTTTGGAAATAGTGATCTATTTTGATTAATTCACAGCCTATGTTTAATTACATTTAAAATAAATGTCAACAGATGAGATCAAACAAAACTGATGAGAATTGCCCTTAAGCTGTTTAACTTGGACCAAGCATTTTAGGTCACAGATAGATGTAGCTTAGAGTCTCTGTCTATACACCTTATAAGACAATTTAGGTGATGGCATGTTGTTTTTCTGCTATTGAACTGTTTTCTAATAATGTTGTGTTAAATAAAGTGAAGGAAGGAGAGAAATAACGTTTCCCTAGCAGTTTTTAAAAATTTCCCCATGTAATCCGATTAATCGTGTCGAGACCCCATCCGATTAATCGATTATCCAAATAATCGTTTGTTGCAGCCCTATTCTTAGCACATTTTTGAATCTGCATTTTAAAACTCTTGGCTGCATGCATGAGTGTAGGTCACATGACAGGAAACATCAAGTTCCCATGATGCAGTTGGATGATGCTTTTTCCTGAGAATTCTGGTACTGAGCTGTGATGTTCTTCTGTTGAATACGTGGATTTTTTGCTTCTCCAGCTGCGGTTGGAGGCCCTCCATCAGATTGTGGTGCTGATCTCAGGCATGGAGGAGAAGGGGAGCCAGGCTGGAACCACCGACCGGTCCAGCAGCACCTTCCAGTCGTCGTTCTTGCTCACCTCCGTCAGGCTTCAGTTCCTGGCTGGCTGCTTTGGTCTCGGTACCGTTGGTACCGGCAGCCTAAAAAGCGAGAGCATGCAGCTCCATCACTATCAGGTGAGGAGGAGAAGCCATGCTGGCGGAAAGTGACTCATTAGCAACACCTGGCTGATGCAGACAGGTGTGTTTGTGTTTCAGGATGGAATCAAAGCAGCAAAAAGGTGCATCCAGATGGAGATCCAGACGGCTGTCCACAAGATCTACCAGCAGCTGTCTGTCACTCTGGAGAGGGCGCTTCAGGCCAACAAGCACCACATAGGTACTGATCACTCCATCCATCCACCCACCCATCAGTCTGTCCACCCATCTTCATTATAAAGTTCAGACTAATATTATTCCTGCCTCTTCCTTTCAGCTCTAACAGTAAATCATGTTTATATTTCAGGTGCAAGAAGTAATAACTATTTTATGTATTTTTTAAAAAATAAATAAATTCTTGAAATGAACCAAATATTTCAGCCAAATTTGTAAATTTGTTTTCCTTTAACCGAAGCTGAAACAAAACAAAAATAATCAACTTTTGCATTCTTTTTGCTTTGCCATGTGAGTCTACTGTCTCTTTAAACACTCCAAATGTGAAATAAAAAAGCGTCCATTTGTTGACTACGTGTGTGGTTTCAGAAATCATATGTCTAAAATGAGCCCTTTCAAAAAGTCCCCATTTGTGACATCACAAGTGGGGTTACCCTCACCACCATCTGTCAATGCTGGAGGAGCAGCAGCTCTACTCCAAGCCCCCCCAATATCTTAACTTATAGCAGCCAATTGGGGAATGTGTGGGTGTGGCCAGCAACAGCTTGCTTTCTAAATGTGACAGAGCTCTGAAGTGGCTCATTCTGGAAGGTACTGAAAATGTTAGGAATAAAACTGCTGAGTCACTTTAGATGAGACCAAAGACCTGATATAACTTTTAAAAATTCTTATATGTCCCCTTTAAAGGAGCAATATGCTACAATTTTACAATGAAATAATTACAAAAGAGCCTAATGTCAATCATGTTGGAAGGAAAGTAACATTGAAACCGATTTTCTTCTCAGCCAGCTGGGGGTTGTCAGTTTTTCCGCCTTTAAAATGGTCAAAAAGAAACAGAGTTTTGGTTTACAATTTGCGAGCCCCCACATGTATTTATCTACTTATCAACTTGCTGTGTATGGCTCGTCATTCCTGTCTTCTATCTTCTGGCAAGAGCTCTGAAAATCACTGAACGGGTATGAGAGAGTCACTTTAGAAAAATGGACTGCAGTACCCAAATTTGACCACAGGGTATAATTCTTTCATATTGCACCTTTAAAATTGAAATTAACATATTTGCCTTTAAAGAAAACAGCAGGAATTATATAACAGCAGTGACCGAACTTTCGCCTTTCCAGCCATCTGATTTTTTAGTGTTTAAATCTGGGTTTTTAAAAAAAACTTGGATGAAAAACATTTGTGAAAACTGTTTTCTTCAAAAGCACAAAGGGAGGAGCAGTCTGGCATTTCACTGGGTCTCCTCAAATTAGTCAGAGGAGACAAAGACAGCAAGTACTGAAACATCTTCATTAATTCTGGGTCAGAATGTCCCGTTCTTGAAAATCCCGTCAACTGCTCCACAGCAGAAGATTTTTTTGTTAGATCCAGTTGGTTTTCTTCTGTTTGAGCTTTTCTGTTTCCTCTGTAGAAGCTCAGCAGCGCCTGCTATTGGTGACGGTGTTTGCTCTGAGCGTTCGTTACCAGCCCGTGGACGTCTCTCTGGCCATCTCCAGTGGACTTCTGAATGTTCTGTCTCAGCTCTGTGGCACTGAGACCATGCTGGGTCAGCCCCTTCAGCTGCTGCAGAAACCTGGAGTGTCCCAGCTCAGCACCGCCCTAAAGGTGGCCTCCACCCGCCTGCTGCAGATCCTGGCTATCAGTACTGGGTAACATGTTCAGAAAGCTTGAAACACCGATAACCTGAACTGATGCAACTCAGACCAACAGCAGTGTCTCTTCTTACAGGACATATGCAGACAAGCTGAGTCCTAAAGTGGTCCAGTCTCTGCTGGACCTGCTCTGCAGCCAGCTGAAGAACCTTCTATCTCAGGCAGGAGTGAGCCGTCTCTCTGCTGGAAAGGACCAAGAGGACACCAAACAGGAGGACAGCACTGACTCTGAGAGGAAAGACTTCAGAGGTGAGAGACATCTTCATCATTGCTGAAGTTATTGTTTTCGTTTCTTTTAAGGGGCATTATGGAAGTATTCTCCTGCAATGCCCTGGTCCTGTAGAATGAGCCCTGGCATTTTTACTGTGATTGCCTGTTTTTCTGGCCAGGACGCTGCTTTGTTTGAATTCATCAACAGCACCACCATTACAGTGGAATGTGTGTGTGAATGGATGAATGATACACTGTAGTGCAGTGGTCGGCAAATGGCAGCCCACGCCCGGCCCTCGAGCCCTCTCTTTGTGGCCCCAAAACCGACTCCCCCGCGCACCCCCCACCCTCGACGGCCGACCGGGAGGTGTAGGATAGAGCTGAGGAAAATAATCAAATAATCAATGCATGAGATGCGGGCATAAACGGTTTTGCATCATAGAAGAGTACCATAATCAATTATAGTGGAATGTAGTTCTGTTGTTTTAACGGCGGCGCCAGCGTAGCATCCACATCTGTCAGAGAGGGTGTTCTCCACATTTACTGGGTAGGAAACTTTGGTATGCCTTTATGTGGTACTGCAGGGCTGAGCGCTGGAGTTATAACCTGAGACCGACCCCGAATCGAATCAGCCCGACCGGTTCTGTTGGATTTGGGTCGTAAATTATGTTAATTGAGCGAGTTGTCGCGCGGCGCGCTCCGCTCGCTCGATCAGAGAGAGAGAGAGAGAGAGAGAGAGAGAGAATTGGAGGACGCTCCTCCAAACACGCGTTACTATTTTCATAATTTCATTATTGTTTCTCCTGGAAGCGCTCAGTCAGACCGAGTGCTGTGATGTCGAGAGGTCCGGTCTTGGGGAGGGGGCGGGGTCAATGACAGCGGCTGCAGCGTGAACGTCTGTCTCTTTTATTTAGGGACACAGGGAAGTTAAAAGGAGAGAGAAATAAAGATAGAAGTTCTTGTTCCATTTTATTCTTTTGTTTCATGATGATAAACTGATGTTAAATTCAGCTTAAAGAGAAACTGGGAGGAAGCTTTGGTTCATTTGAAGTTACAGGAGATCTGTCTCCTATCTACTCCTCCAGAGACAGCATGGACATGAGGGTTACATGGTGAGGGTCACACAGGACAGGTTAGCGCAGTCACACAGCCGAGCTGGAGGGGGACAGGTGCTGTCCTTCTTTATATTGCAAGCTTGTGTGTTATGTGCATTACAGCCAGCGATCCAAACAGCTTCTGGGTTGTTTTTTGTGTGTGGCCCTCAGACCATTATAATTGAGGACCCTTGCTGTAGTGTATAGAGCTTTGGAGTCCTCTGACTCAGAAAGGCGCTAAACAAGTTTGGATCATTTATCATTTAGACTAAGCTACTGCTAACATCCTTTTTGGAAGAACGTAAAACAACAAAGAATGTCGAAACTCACATGTAATGTTCCAGGATGTTGTAGAAATCCAGTTTTATACGAATACCAGACAGATCCGTAGCTTGCCTACTGAGTAATCAGGACACCGAATGTGGCCATAAACAGGGTTTATAGTTTCAAACAGCCATAGACTCTTTGGTGTGAACCAGCAAATCAGCACACAGCTGTTTAGTTATTTATGTCCTGGCCGAGCAGGCAAGGAAAAACATTCCATTGTAGAGCTGTGTTGTGGGGATGTGTCTGTCCGATTATCAGGGCTCCTGGGCAGTTCGGAGTCCCATCAAATTCCAAACGCTATATAGAGGCGCAAAGAAAAGTTTCTAAATGTGATAACGTTTTGTTCTAGAACCTTTTAAAAAAGGATAATGAGAAAATAAATAACAAATAATAAATAATTAACTCATTCACTTCCAACCGTTTCCTGATCAGTAAAGCCCTTCGCTGCCATCGTTTTTCAGCGTTTTCAATGTTGTTGTTTTTTTTTAAGAGTCACAGAACGTTGCGCTCTACGGTGACGCCAAAACTATCAAAACAAAGCGGAGACTCGCCTCTTACATCAGGAAGAATCCGTGCTTTTCGAGCGTTATCCGTCCTTTCACAACCCGTAGTCGAATTGCGATCTGCAGAATCTTTTCCGGTCCACGCCTCACTTTTCTTTACAACAGGGTCCCAAAACGATCTCCTAACACATGTATTTTCTGCTTCCTGGTCACGTGACGTGTGACGTTCGCGGATGAAGATGAAGTTCGGCTTTAGCGCAGGCATGGTTGTTCTCATAATGTGGGGCCTCGTTCCGACGCCCACACAGTAAAAAAGAAAATGCAGTGAATGAGTTAAAAATGCACCTAAAAATGTCAAAATGTCTCTAAATATTTCTGAATCCTGCTGATGGTGATGAAGAAAGTTCCAGTCAAACAGATAAAAAAGCGTCTTTTGTAGATCACATGGTTTCTGAGGCATAATTGGACGGATTGCTGTTTGTCCATCTGATGCTGATAGGTGACTAATATTAGGAGCTCATGGTCAGAAAAATCCAATCAGACCATCTGCCACAGAACCCTGAAACTTGTAGAGTTTTGTTTCATAGCAACAAAAACGATAAAAACAGCTTTTTATTCTTCTTGTGTCTCAGGTTTTATCCGTAAGCAACACACAGCAGAGCTTCACCTGGGAGACTTCTTGGTCTTCCTCAGGAGGGTGGTGTCCTCCAAGGCCATCCAGTCCAAGATGGCATCCCCTAAATGGACTGAAGTCCTGCTCAACATTGCTGCTCAGAAGTGCTGCTCGGGTAGGATTTTGTTCCTCAACATCTCATGTGAATGCTCTGGATTTAAAATCTGACTGGGACTCTCTCCTGCCTGGTGTCACACGAAGGTGTTCCTCTGGTGGGAAACATGAGGACTCGGCTTCTTGCTCTTCATGTTCTGGAGGCAGTCCTTCCAGCCTGCGAGGCTAGTATGGAGAATGACCAGATGACACAGGTACCGCTCATTTTGTCTTGAAAGATTCCTCTGTACTTTGTTCCTCAGAAGACCGAAGTTTGGTTTGTTCCTCAGGTGGTGGAGCGTCTCTTCTCTCTGCTGTCTGACTGCATGTGGGAAGCTCCTGTTGCTCAGGCCAAACGCACCATCCAGATTAACGAGAAGGTCCAGGAGCACAAACTGCAGGTGATCAAACCCCCACCTTGACTTTAGTCAGCTGTTGGTTTCCTCTGCTGATGGATGGTTTGATGGACAGGGAGAAGCAGAGGAGGAAGACGAGAACCTCCCCATTCAGGAGGTGTCCTTTGACCCGGAGAAAGCTCAGTGTTGTGTGGTGGAGAATGGTCAGGGCCTGACACACGGCAGCGGGGGTAAAGGTTACGGCCTGGCCTCCACTGGGATCTCCTCTGGATGCTACCAGTGGAAGGTCTGATTCACTTGAAACTCCTAAAACATCTTGCTTCATCAGAAAAGTTTGTTTCCAAATAAACCACAGCTTCGTTTTCTCCCCTAGTTCTACATTGTGAAGGAGAATCGGGGCAACGAGGGCACATGTGTGGGCGTTTCACGGTGGCCCGTGCACGACTTTAACCACCGCACCACGTCTGACATGTGGCTGTATCGAGCCTACAGTGGAAACTTGTATCACAACGGGGAGCAGACTCTGGCGCTGAGCAGCTTCACCCAGGGAGACTTCATCACCTGCGTCCTCGATATGGAGGCCAGGACCATCTCCTTTAGCAAAAACGGAGAGGTGAGACAGGTCCTAAACCAGATCAGACCTGCTGATCCAGACCAGAACTTGCGATTCAATAGCCAGATTTCTTATATTTTTTAAATGTAATGCTGGTATTTGGGTGATTTTTGACCCATTTTCTTTACTTCTAAGATTGTTTTATGAGCATCAGTCTGGTAAGATCTGGAACCAGAACTGAAGAGGAGTGAAAAAGCACCTGAAATAGTAAAACAAAACATGTGGAAGACCAGAAAATGTTTACAGAGCTGTTTCTGATATTTTGCATTACGGGTTGTATCAACTAGTCGACTTCACTGCTCTATAGTGACTTTTTATGCCTGTCATCGACTAGTCGCTGTCACGTGATAATGACCGACAAGATGCAGTCCTCGGAAGAGACAGCAGGTGACGAGCTCCTGTGTGTCGGGAGGCGACGCGCTGTGCCAGAATGTCCGTATCTGACACCCGTTGTAAAACGGACATTTAACCAAATTGTGACGTTTACCCTCTTGCAATTTAACCTTACCCTCACCCCCATCCTAACCTTAACCAGCTTGCGCGTGCAAAGCTCTGATTGTTGACGCGCTCCAGACATCTGCGTCCTGAGCACGGCCACAGTATCATAATCAAATCAGGTGTCGCCACCTCAAAAACTAATTTAACACGCGATCGTTCATGTCGACTCATTTCCTTTTATGTTTTCTGTCTTTTATTTGTGCCTGATGCGTTTCGCTGCTGTGGAGCGAGTCGCATCACCTGTTTTGTCGTCCGGTGACGCACCTCGCCGGTGCGGCTGGCGCGCACTCCACTGTTTTTGCGGTCGGTAGATCTTTCAGAACTGCAGTTCAAAGGTAACTCATGAGGTGAATATATATGAACCCAGGTAGCAGTTTTTCTTTAGGATTGAGAGGAGATGCAGGAAGATAATAAACAGGCAGGACAGAAAAATAGTCAAATACAAACAAGTTAGTTTTTGTACCTGGTGGTTGCAACAAACAGACACAATTGAAGGTAATCAGAAGTGAGGAACAGAAAATGAAATAATAATTTTAATGTTTAGAGCAGCTGGAACTCTGAGAGGCTGCAGGCGCATCAGTGAGTTTGCGGCTGCTGCGCAGGGGGAGGGGGGAGAGGGCTGAAGCAGAAACTACCGTTGCTAAAAGAGACGTGTTAACTTAGACCCCCCCCCCAGTACGTCGGAAAAAACGCTTGGTCGCCCATTGTCAGTTTTAGCCGCTTCAGGTGTGTGACGTCATCAACGACTACTCGAAGTCGACTCGATTTTCATTACTTGACGGTCGACTTAAAAAGAAAATTAAGTCATGCAGCCCCTATTTGCTGCTATAAATAAATGTTGATTTGCACAAATCTGAGATGTTTGTTTAACAGGAGCCCAAACTGGCATTTGAAGACGTGGACGCTGCAGAGCTCTATCCCTGTGTGATGTTCTACAGCAGCAACCCAGGAGAGAAGGTGTGACATAATCTCCTGCAGTTCTCCAGGAATAAAACCCTTCTGTGATTCTTGCTTCCTCTGGTTTGTTTTTGTTTGATCTCCAGGTGAAGATTTGCGACATGCAGATGAGAGGAACTCCTCGAGACCTCCTCCCAGGTGACCCAGTCTGCAGCCCCATGGCCATCGTTCTGGTGGAGGCCACCACACAGCTAATTCGCGTCTTGCACCGCACCGACCACTGGACCCACCGCATCAACAAGACCATGATCGAACGTCTGCACAAAATTAAGCTGTGCTTCAGAGAGTCGGCCGGCGGGTCGAGTGGTGCTGGCAGCCAACGGCTGAAAAAGAGTCGCTCGGTGCAAAGCCGCGAGGAGCATGACGCGCAGAGGGAGAGCCAGGAGGTGCCTGCCAAAATGGAAGAGGAGAGGGGTCGTCACGGGCGGCAGCATGGGCTGGGGGAACTGTCGGAACACCATCTCAGAACTTTGTGCATGGAAGTGTGGCCGGTTCTGGCCGTGATCGGAGGAGCGGACACCGGTCTTCGCGTGGGAGGACGATGTGTTCACAAACAGACCGGGAGGCACGCCACACTGCTGGGCGTGGTGAAGGAGGGCAGCACCTCGGCTAAGGTCCAGTGGGACGAAGCCGAGATCACCATCAGGTACCGGGTCCAAACCCTTTTTGCTTCTGTTTACCGAAACAGTCAGACGATTTCATCAGAGAAATAAAAGCAGGAAGCTCCACCAGAACACGTTTAAGGTCCAGAACCGTCACATTATGATTCCATGTTTGATACAAACAGAAAAATTAATCTAACTGGTTTAACTGGTCCAAGTTTGTTCATCAGTTCCAGCAAATCAGATGTTCTAATCATGTATCAGGTGGTTTCTTGTTCTTGTGACTTAGACCACTAAGCATCACTCTGATCTAGTCTTTGGGTTTCCCTTCACTTCCTGGTTTCCCTCTCAGTCGTTTTCACTTCTTGCACGTTGTGATTGTCATTCCCACCGATCTGCGACGTTCCTTCTCTCCTGCCCTCTCCCTCACTTTCTGTTTCCTTTCCTTGTTTCCTGTTGCTCTCCTCTGCCTCCTATTAAAGCTTCCCAACTTTCTGGTCGCCTAGTGACACTCCTCTCTACAACCTGGAGCCCTGCGAGCCGCTGCCGTTCGACGTGGGGCGTTTCCGAGGCCTCACCGCTTCGCTGCTGCTGGACCTCACCTATCTGACCAGCATCTATGAAGAGACCACCGTGAAGCTCAGCGCACGGCGCCACGAAAAGAAACACCGCAATGCTGCGTCGACGGGGCACGAGCCAACTGGAGCAGATGAGAAGTTGGACAGCGATGGCCACAACCGCGATGAACAGAAAGGGAGCTCTAGTGCTGCCACGGTAACCTCTGACCTGCGAGTGTCTCACAGCCTGGAGGAGGTGAAGTCTCACGTGGCACCAAACTCTAAGTCTGAAAGTGAGATCTCCTCTGTGGTCGGCGAAGGGAACGAAACCATTTTCGCAGCAACTCCTCATGGTGTGGAAAGTGGAAGGAAGAAGGGTCACGAGCACAGCTCCCGCTGTCACGAACTGTCATCCATTAGCACCCAATCAGAGATCCAGGCTGTCCAGCTGTCCTACCTGTACCTGGGAGCCATGAAGAGCCTCAGCGCTCTGCTGAGCTGCAGCAAATACGCCGAGCTGCTCCTCATCCCGAAGGTATGGAAAATCCTACATGCAGGAGTTGTGTAGGGTTCTGAGGAGACGGGAGCAAGTCCAGTCTGTTTTTGTTGTTTCAAAAACGTTTATAAAAATGATTCCATCCTTAACATCTGAGACTTCACTTAAAGAATTCCAGGGTTTGATCTACTCCAGGGTTTAGTCTATCTGTTGTCTAATCTCCTGACCATGTGACCATCAGGTCTTACCTGAAGCGGTGCCGAGTGGTCATAATGCCGATCTGAACACCAGCTCAGGTGGGAGCACGACAGCCACCTCCCCGGTGTGCCAGGAGGAGGTGGAGATGCGAGCTGCCCTGCAGTTCCTCATGAGGCACATGGTGAAGCGCGCCGTGATGCGTTCTCCTATCAAGCGAGCTCTGGGCCTGGCGGACCTGGAGCGTGCTCAGGCCATGATCTACAAGCTGGTGGTGAACGGGCTGCTGGAAGAGCCGAGTGGGTCAAAGGTCAAACTTGGTAAGCACTAACAGATTAATCGGGTCAGTTACAGATCGTAACCCCAACAGAAACGACATATTTGTACTGGGAAGTCTTCCTGAGCTAAAGAGGGCGGGGCTTCCTCCTTGCTGAAGGAGCCAACTGATTTCATGGTTCTCCTCTAATCTCCTCCAGGGGTGAGGAATGAGTCCGAGGGGGAGGGAGAGGGTGCGGATGGGGAGCAGCTGGCTCAGACCCCCGTCACTACCAGCCCCTCAGCCTCCAGCACCACGTCCTTCATGAGCTCTTCGCTGGAGGACACCACCACCGCCACCACCCCGGTCACTGACACCGAGACCGTCCCCGCTTCTGAGTCCCCGGGCGTGATGCCTCTCAGCCTCCTCAGGTGAGACCCGCACCTGTCCTAGACACCTGGTCCTGTTGCACCTTTAACTTTCTGCTCTGCGTTTTGACAGGCAAATGTTCTCCAGCTACCCTACCACCACCCTGGTTCCAACCCGCCGAGCCCAGACCCCGCCCGTGTCATCTCTGCCGACATCTCCATCAGACGAGGTGGGACGCAGGCAGAGTCTCACTTCACCCGACTCCCAGCCTTCCAGACCACAGAACCGAGCCGGAACCTGTGAGTTCACACAAAACTCGAGAGCCCAGAAATCCTGAGACAAAGCTCAGCGAGATAGATGTGTGAGACACGTCCAGCTCCAAAGTTAAGAGATGTCTTTTCACGTGTCTCCAGCTCTGTCGGACCCCAACAGCAGACTGTCTACGTCTCCCCCTCCGCCAGCCATCGCTGTCCCACTGCTGGAGATGGGCTTCTCTCTGCGCCAGATCACCAAAGCTCTGGAAGCCACAGGTTCGTTTGACTCGGAACCAGAACCAACAGGAGATCCTCGCGGGGCCCGAGACAATTACTGATGACATCATACAACATTTAGAATGATACAAACATAGATCAGCTGATTTAAATCTAGCATTAAACCTGAAATTAAAAAAACGCCCTTTAGTTCTGCTGTTGGTTCTGATGTTTTTATTTTCTTCTTTCTGCAGAAAATGTTTTAGTTTATCATCAGATTTTACTGAGTTTTAATGTCAGCAGCGATTCAGTCTAAGGGAACTGAAACCAGGTGTTCGGACTTTGTAATTCTTTTTCGTTTTGAGAAACGTTTTTTTGCTTTTTTGTTACAGAATGTTGATAATAAAATAACAAATGGGTCATTTAATTTCATAAAGGCACTAAACTCATTTATTACATTTACAGTCATCTCTAGTAGGAATGAATGCCTTGTAAGTCATACTCTGAGGTAAAAAAGCTCTAGTGCGCCTCTTTCAGCACAGAGAATTCAGTCACAGCTAGGGTTGGGCATCGTTTGATTTTGAACGATTCCGATTCCCCTCGTTTCGATTCCGGTTCCTATCGATTCCTATTGCGATTCTTTCAAGACATGACATGTTTCACATGAGCCAGCTAACCACAGGTCCTACTTGATGAAATAATCTTAACTTCAACATGAATTTTTATTCTAGGAACAACAACATCACCTTCATTTAGACAAAAACATGTTTTGGAGAAAAAAAGAAAAAGACTTGCAGCACAACCAGTGTGTTTGTTTCTGACCACAACCTAAGTCTGGAAGAAGCCTCTGGGATGAGAGGCTAAATGTCTCCAACATATCCAGAAACGTCCAGCTGTTTTCAGCTAAAACTCTCAGGATGATCATGTCCAGGACGACTGAGAACTACACCTCCACGCTGCAGCAGCATTCAGTCACAACAGGAAGTGAAACTTAAACGTAGCTGCTGTCAGTAACAATCTAACAGATTTTAAACATTAAAACTCTCAACAGAAATAGTTCAGAAAGGGAATTAAAATGTGATTTATAATAATAATAATTATTATTATTATTTATTGTGGCAGAAGCTGGTGTGGTCCACCACAGAGAAGCTTCTCTAGCATGATGACTTTAATTATTCTACAGGTTATTGTTCAGTCTTCTGACGCTCACGTGTCTGACTGCTGATGCTCCGTGTGTGTTTTTATTTCTGCAGTGAGACAAACTCACCTCACACCGTACAGAGTTTATTCTTTAAAGCTTCTATTAAATCCACTGTGTTGACGTGTTTTAACAAGTTTCCTCTACGCTGCAGGAGCTGATGTTTACATTACGGAGTAAAAGTTCGGCAGACACGTTTGTTTAGATTTAGCCGCTGCGTGCGGGGTGGGGGGAGCGGGGACTCGGTGCTGCACACAGACAGCTGGTGTGATCAGCTCTGAAAAGTGTTGATCACAATTTGCAGATCACGTTTATTTTTCACGGAGATCGGCCGCGGATTCCTCTTCCGTCGTCGGCATTCTAGGAATCGAAACTAGGAATCGAAATAAAAAACGTTGAGCGATTCCGGGAAAAATGAACAGTTGGAACCGGTTCCAATCGATGCTCGATTCTTGATGCCCAACCCTACATCAGAAAGTAGCTTCAGACGAGAGGATTTGGAGTCTTACTTCCTGATATTTGGACATCTCTCCTCTAATTGGCTAAACACGACGAGCAACATGACTGTACCCCTGACTCTGTTTGCTCTGCAACGCTGAAGTGACAGTGTGACGTAGATCTGGCAGACTTCTCAAATCCCAGTTTCATCGTCTATTTTCTATCAGAAGCTAATGCAGGAGATAAGTGTAGGAGACTATTTTCATGTTCAGCCTGCATGAAAAAATCAGTGCTCATTTTCATAACTACTAAGTAAAAAATGGTTTCTCTGTGAAGGATCTCTTTAAAGAGAAACATCAGATATTTATGATGTCTTGTTCTGTCAGGAGCTCGAGGAGAAGCAGACGCTCAGAACATCACAGTGCTAGCCATGTGGATGATTGAACACCCGGCCATGGAGGACGAACGCGATGAGCTTCATGGCAGAGGCGGGGATGGGTCCGAGTCCACCTGCCCAGGAGCTGCAGCGTCCACTGGAGGAAAAGCCCTGGACAGGAGCTCCTACCTGGTCTCACCTGGAGATATCGGCAGCTCAGAAACAGCAGAACTTGAGGAGGGTTTCAGTGAAAGGTATAACTGGGAATCTGGAATTCTTTTTTGATGTTCCGGTCCAAAATGTTGGACCCAAGCATCCAAATAAGATCGATTTTTTTCCCCATCTGCTGAAGCTGGTCGTTAGAGAGAAGAAAAGAAAAAAAAACACTACCTTTTGGTGCTGGATCTAATCATTTATCTTTATTCTTCTTCCCATCATCCAAACCTGTAGTCTTTTAGTGGTTCTGGACCAGTGGTTCTTCAAACTTTGAGAAAGTCCAGTTCCTCTCGGTTCTGCTTCGTGAACATTTTCAGAAGAAAAAAACATGATAAATCAGGCTGAGTGGAAGGACGATATGATGAGAGAAGAACCATGAAGTGGTTCTAAGTTCTGTCTCTTTAGTCCTGAAGGTCTGGATCCGGATAACGCCTCGGCCTCCAGCAGCACCCCCATCAGAGGTCGCTCCGCAGCAGGAAGGAAGCACCGCTTTGACCTGGCAGCTCGGACGCTGTTGGCCCGCGCTGGTGAGAGCATCGCACACTGTCCACCGTTAGCCAAACACAGCCGTTCATGTTGGACTTTCTGTCCCTCCAGCTGGACTGTACCGCTCCGTTCAGGCCCACCACAGCCAATCCCGTCGAGAGGTCCCGTCCCTCCAGCAGCAACAAGACCCGGGTGCCCTGTATGATTTCAACCTGGATGAGGAGCTAGAGATGGACCTGGATGAGGAGACCATGGAGGCCATGTTTGGCCAGGACCTCGCCAGCGACACAGACATTCTGGGAATGTGGATCCCGGAGGTACTGGACTGGCCAACATGGGTGTGTGTGACTTTATGCTACAGCCAGTGAGCTGCCGTCACCTTCCTGCATCTCCTGTCACACCCAGTAGATTCTCACATGCACGCTCAAACCACGCTCCAACGAGCATGAAGGAAGAGATTCCTGTAGGAAACCAGACATTGCGTACTGATTGGCTGTTGCTTGGCATCCATTTTCAGACATTTATTGTGGAATCTCTCCTCATAATACACATGCATGAAGGCCTGCTTTTATTTTGAAAGCGTGTGTTGTGTATTTACCTCCTTGTCTGTGTCACACCTTGCAGCACGTGTGTGAGACAGATGACCGTGATGAGGTGGTGGTGTGCGAGCTGTGTGAGGCCAACGTGGCGAACTTCAACCAGCACATGAAGAAAAGTCACCCGGGCTGTGGACGCAGCGCCAACCGTCAGGGCTACCGCAGCAATGGCTCCTATGTGGACGGCTGGTTTGGAGGGGAGTGTGGTAGTGGAAACCCATACTACCTGCTCTGTGGGGCCTGCAGGGAGAAGTACCTGACCAACAAAAACAAGGCCAGAGTCCCCCCTGTGGAGAGGTAACCCACCCTTGGTTCTGGTCCGACTGAAGGGCCTCTATTGTTTTCAGTTTCACACACTCTGTCACGGTTCTGTTTCTAAACATCCATGCTCCCAAATAAACATTTTTATTCTCACCAACTTCCTGTTTGGACCCCCAGGCTCCCTTAGCAGTTCTTCTCTGCTGTCATAGCAGCTTTGTTAGTCTCTGTGACCCGTGCAGACACTTTTCATACATGCCCATCAAACCACACCTGGCCTTAAGCCTCCAGATGGAGAGTCAGGATTAGTGCCTTCCTCACAAACCTGCCATAACCAGTCCTAGACGTGTCTACCGCCCTCTGGTGGAGGATCTGCAGTTGGCAAGGGCCAGTTTTATTTAGTGTTATGGAGTTACATAATGAGATCGAATTGATTATTAAATTGTTACATTAATATTAGAAAATTAATATGTTTATGTTTATTTATTTGGCAGACGCTTTTATCCAAAGCGACGTACAATTGTTACCTATAGGGCATGTTGTGATCTGTGGGGGAAACTGGAGTACCCGGAGGAAACCCGAGCATGCATGCTGAGAACATGTAACTCCACGCAGAAAGACCGCAGCTGGCTTTCGAACCTGCAACCTTCTTGCTGCGAGGCAACAGTGCTAACTGTTGTTGCATAGATCAGCTTTAATTTTTTAATACTGTTTCAGGTTTCTAATAGTAAACTAATGTCTGATTCTTATGCTGTTAATTGATAAGAGCATTTTTATGGTTCATATATTGATTCTCGTAACTTTGGTTTCATAATTTAAAGGTGTGTGTGTGTGTGTGTGTGTTTAATCAACACATCTGCAGTGGAATGAATGCCTTGTAAGTTGTACTTGGTGGGGGGAGCTTGACACTGCAGGATTTGGATGGTGTTTTATCTCCAAAAATAACACAAGTCTGAAGGAGCTCTGCCATGTGGTGGAGTTGCTAATGCTAATGGTAACCCCTACTTCACACTGGAGGCATCAGCAGCCTGGAACTGCTTATTCGCGAGCTTCGCTGTGCACAAAGTCAGTTGCGGGAGAATCAGCCACGATGCAGCTCCTCCTCGCTGGACTCATGAAATCACAAAATCCCTCGAGACTTCGATGGTGTCGGTTTGCTTATGCCAGCTGCCATTAAAGCAAAAAGCAGAAGAAGGAAATCACGGTGATATCGCTGTTTGATGTCATATATAATGTTGTTCCTCACCACTGTCAGGATTAATGCCATGAAAACACACCGTTGCACTTCTCGAACGACGTGGTAAGTCAATCTGCCATTGGGTAACACACATAGATGTAATTAGGGATGCGTATTGGTGAAATTATGGTGATACGATACATACCACGATACAGGGGAGACAATACAATATATCACGATGTATTGCGGTACATTCAGACAAAACTAGCGATTTTTTTAAACTGAATTTATTGTAGGAAAGTTCAATTAACAGTCCAAACGGATACTTAACATGTTCAACATGAGGTATCTGAACCATAATAGAGGGATTTACATTTTAATGGTGGAAACAAAACCTACCGCACACTGCTGCCATCTAGCGGCCGGCGTTTGAATTGCACCAAAAGAAAAGAAAATACACCAATGTTTGCATTTAAATTCTTCCAAAAATTAGATACACAGCTTTTTAATATTAATATCATATTGCAGGAAAAAACATCATGATATAGTTTCATATCGATATTTTCTTACATCCCTAGATGTAATCTACATAGATGTTTTTTATTTAGAAAATTACCGGAGGTTTTACACTGGCCCCATGTGTGATTTCCTGTCTAGCCTTATGTTAGCTGCAGATATTGATGCATCCCAGAAGCGGCTCGCTGCAAAAATAGGACCCAAACCTAGCTTTGGGATGCAGCTGAAATTATTCCACATTGCGGCTGGTTTAAATCACCCCTTAGACTATAATGGATTCTGTTTGCAGCAGTGACATTGCATTGCCGTTCTGCGCCGCTGATACTTCCAGTGTAAAGTAGGGGTTAGCTTCAGCTAGCAGTGACAATCTGCTGTTTCCTGGATGCTAAACCAACAACAGCCTTCCCCGTCGTCAGTGAAGATTGGTGAGTCAGTGAATGTTAAGCGACAGTGTGACGTTGATCTTTCAGGATTTTCTAATCCTAGAGTTTCTCCAACTGTTTAATATCAGAAGCTGATGCAGGAGATAGGTGTAATTAATCATTAAAAATGGGTTTTCAGTGTTTCGCACCTTTAACCTCAGACGTTTGGGTCATCACTAAACTGCTTAAAACTAATCAACCTATAGTATCTGTTATCAAAGTAGGAGTAGCCACGTTGGATTTCTGTTCTGGTCTGAGAGGACTCTGGTGTGTTCAGGTACAAGGGGCAGGCTCCGGACCTTCTGGGGAAGCAGGACAGTGTGTATGAAGGTAACTGATGATAGAAATGATGTGTTGTGGTGCGGTGAGTTTGTCTGGGTTGAAAGTTCTGTTGCTCTGCAGAGGACTGGGACATGCTAGATGTGGATGAAGATGAGAAGCTGACTGGGGAGGAGGAGTTTGAGCTCCTGGCTGGCCCGTTGGGTCTGAGCGAACGCAGGATCGTACCCGAGCCCGTTCAGTTCCCTGACAGTGACCCGCTGGGAGCCTCTGTTGCCATGGTAACTGCAACCAACAGCATGGAGGAGACCCTTCTGCAGATTGGTAACATGGTTTAGGTTTTTACATCTCTGACTTGAAACAAACTGATGTTATGGCAGCAGACTGAGTGTTAGTTGGTCTTCAGGCTGTCAGACCTCCGTGGATAAGAGCTCATCGGGTCGAGTCACCCTGGGGGAGCAGGCTGCCGCTCTACAGACCCCCCACGACCGGGTGATGGCACTCAGGAGGGTTACAGCTGCTGCACAGGTGTTGCTGGCCAGAACCATGGTGATGAGAGCGCTGTCCCTGCTGTCTGTCAGGTAAACACACACTCCAATGAAAATTGTGTTTTTTCTGTTTTTAACATTCAGGACATATCTAAACAAATGTTAGCTTAAAATAGCATTTGTTAATATTTCTGTATTCAAATTGTTGTGAATCAGCAGCAGATGAAATTTTCTGTGTAAAATTTTCTGGCTTTGTTACATCATAAAGCCACTGGGCGGAGCACAAACTCCACTAGTAGGGAAGTTTTACATGTTAAATGGATAGCTCAACTGGTAAGGCACCCTGACCATCACTCAGGGCACCTGGGTTCAAATCCAGGCTCAGCCATATGAGATATTAGCTCAAATGTCACTTACCGTATTTTCCCGACTATAAGTCACACTTTTTTTCATAGTCTGGCTGGTCCTGCCACTTATACTCCAGAGCGACTTGTATACCAAATTATGTATACCGTGCTGCTGCGGACCGGCTCCGGCCCAGGAATGAGCTCTCCCCACCCGCTGGGAGGGTTTGAAACACTGCCATCCTCTGCTGGAGACCGTGGTGCGCTGCTGCTCCCTGATTATTGTTGTTGTCGTCGTCGTCTTCCTCTGCTTATCCGGGTACGGATCGTGGGAGCAGCATCCCAACTTGGGAGCTCCAGACCGTCCTCTCCCCAGCCACCTCCACCAGCTCCTCCGGCAGGACCCCAAGGCGTTCCTGGACCAGATTGGAGATGTAACCTCTCCAACGTGTCCTGGGTCGACCCGGGGGCCTCCTGCTGGCAGGACATGCCCGAAACACCTCCCCAGGGAGGCGTCCAGGAGGCATCCTGACCAGATGCCCAAACCACCTCAACTGACTCCTTTCGATCCGGAGGAGCAGCGGTTCTACTCTGAGCCCCTCCCGAATGTCCGAGCTCCTCACCCTATCTCTAAGGCTGAGCCCGGCCACCCTACGGAGGAACCTCATTTCGGCCGCTTGTATCCGCGATCTCGTTCTTTCAGTCATTACCCAAAGCTCATGACCATAGGTGAGGATTGGGACGTAGCTCGACCGGTAAATCGAGAGCCTGGCTTGCTGGCTCAGCTCCCTCTTCACCACGACAATATGGTAATTATTTTATTTGAACAATAATACATATTAATGTGTGTGCTGTATTATTTTACAGTAATAAGATGGTCATTAAATGTCCAAATGAGACAAGCGGAAATATGTAGAATTCATGACCAGAAAAGACCCGCCTCTTCACCTCTGTTCGTCTCCCAGTTCAGCTTTCATTTTGGAACTATATTTCAATCATGACAGGACGTATATGTTATAAATATTATTTTATATTATAAATATATATTCAGGACGGGGCTTATACATATGTTAGTTAAAACAATGTAAAGCAGAGGTCACAACAGTGCCACAGCACCCGGCATGCCGCCTCCCCTGAACAGAACCGCACCATGTGTGGTTCGGGACTCGGTCCTGGGGAGAGGGCGAAGCTGGGTTCTGAGTAGGTCGCACACCCACGGGAACCCCCGAGTTCGCCTTATGCTGTGCCACCTTCACCTCCGTGCGTCTCCCAGCAGGTGGAGTGAAGGAGCTCAGAGCAGGTGGTTGACTTCTAAGCAACAAAAACTAAGGTCTATTTTTTACCCAGAATGAGCAAACACATTTCCTGATGATGATCTCAGTGGTCCGGATCGCTGCTTGGAAGTAATCCACCTGCTCTGCCTGCTGCTCTGAGCTTCTCCTTCACTCCACCTGTCCGATTCTGTCCCCCGCCTGCTGCACGGGCCGCTGCTTTGTCCTCTCTGACCGGCTTGTGTGCGAGCAAGCTCGGTCCAACTTTCTAAACTAAATTGAAGAAATCTGGCCCAGCCTGGATTTGAACCCGGGTCCCCTGTGTGCAAGTCAGGTGCCCTACTAGAGTGTCCCTGTCCTCGGCTCCGCCCACAACCCAGAGGCAAATTTTTAATGAGCTACTGCCACAATGTAAAAACCAAGTACTAGAAAAATGGCACAGGTTTTGTGATTTTAGAATCTTAGCTTAAAGACCACTGAGAACTATTTAAAACTGCTAAAAAAGATTATTAGAAACAACTAATGATCCAGGTTCTGCTTCTCTCCCTTACAGCGGCTCCAGCTGCAGCCTTGCTGCTGGTCTGGAGTCTCTGGGTCTGACAGACATCAGGACCCTGGTCAGGCTTATGTGTCTGGCAGCAGCGGGTCGAGCCGGGCTCTCCACCAGTCCGACAGCGGGTTCCGGTCACGCCGAAAGGCCCCGTGGTGCCACCAAGACCAGTAAACCCATCTCCTGCCTGGCTTACCTGAGCACAGCAGTGGGCTGCCTGGCATCAAACAGCCCCAACGCTGCCAAGCTGTTGGTGCAGCTCTGCACACAGGTACGGGTTCGACTCATTGGACCAGAACACCCCTTCATCCCTCTGAGTACAGCACAGCAAAAGGGAGAAAGTAGGAACATCTGATCCAGCCTGAGCGCTGACTCAGATGGTTTCTGGATCCTTATCAACAACCAAACAAGCTAACAGCTAGCTTATTTATGCTAAAGCTAAAAAATCATCTGCTGATTAACATCTTTTGGGTTTTTATCTCCGATGACAGAAGTGATGAATCTTTAATGTTTGAGATGTGGCGATCAGGTTCATGGAGCTGCTGCACCAATGGCTGTAAGAAAAGATGGACAAACCCCACCTTAGCTTTCTGTGGGGCCTTTTTGAAGCCAAACTGGTGGTTCCGATCACCGCCATCTTGGCTGTCACACATCTTGTCACACCCAGACAATCCTAAAATGGGAAAGAGACCCCACCATTGTCCCAGTTACAAGCTAACTGAAGAAAATAGATTTTGAGGAAAAACGTGGTTAAGCAACTAACTTGAATTAATCATCAATTCACAGACTTTCTGTGGTCTCCCTCAGAGAGCTACAAGCAAAGCCTCCGACCGCAGACCTCAGATTTGGGCTGCGTGACCCCACGCTCCGCTCCTCCGCTGAGGTCGGAGATCAGCAGAGGTGCAGCCACTGGGGCTGTGGCCGCGAGTCTCCCAGCCACACAACACGTTATATTTCACCCCATTTTGAACAAGCAGTGTTATGTTAAATGCACTTAATTTCTTCCCATTCAACCAGCAAAAAAAGTACAGCCATATAATTTTACTTGCTGATAAAAATGAGCAGAAACTACTTGGATGGTCTCTTAGTGCAGTCAATACCACAGCTTGCCATCTTGGTCCAATAATTCCATGATTAACATCAAAACACGAACACACAGAGAACACAACTAAAGTTCAGAGTCGAACATCTATTAACGTGAGGCCCAGGCTTTCCCCGGAGCTAGCTGCTGGCGCTAGCTCTGACGGCTCTTACTACCTGTCAATTAAATCGAATCATTCATAATTTCAAGCATTTAATTACACCTTAACGGAAGAGTTACAAAAAAATCCACCCCCTCTGAGTTGTCATGGCTGTAAACAAGATCTGTTAAACCTGAAGTGTTTTTTAACCAGGTAAATAGCCTGTATTTGGCCGTAAACATGTTTATTTCTGCTGTGAAGTTGGCATTTTTAACATGGGAGTCCGTGAGAATTGGATATTTTCTGGTGCCCGCCCCTAGAGGATGAGGGTGGAACTGCAATTTGTTTCACTTCCATATTGGCTTCAGAAATTTCAGTTTTACCTAATATTACTTTTCTTCCTTTAATAAGATGAATGTTTTATTATTAATTAGTTACTGGAGCTGGCTAATCGCTGGTCAGTTTAGTGACCAGCTGATTGCCCTGATCTGAGGTCTGCTGCTACAGGAGCTACAGGAACGGTCCGTTTATGGTGTGTTGAGCAGTTTGTTGTAGCAGAGCTACTGATGTAACCCCTAGAGTTAAAAATAATCAATTCTACGTTAGATCAGGAAGCTACTTCATTAATAAACGTTTACGAAAAATAAAAATTCTTTTTCTTGGTAAGAGACATAAAATCAGATAAAACAAGAAGAATAAAGTTAAATGTTACAAGCCATCTTCCCAAGCTAGCCTAATTCTTCAACAGATGTTAACGTCTCAGGGTTGACTTGTATTTCTATTTGCGTGGGCGTGACACCAGCCACTTTAAAATGCCTGCACTCTCTTGTAGGAGCTGATTAGCAATCACCACTAACAAACCTAGACTCTTATTCTGACAAAACCAACTTCATGCAGCTCAATGGAGACTCAGTTTACTCACAACACACCCTCAGTCCATGAAGCTTATGTACACTTCAGGTTAAGACTCATGCCAGCTGTTCCTTTTATGCTGAGGAGACAACTGACTTTACCTGTAGCCTAGGATGGAGGAAACCACTTATATGAATTATACCTAGGGATGGCATTTACAACCAGCATGTCACCTTTGCTTGGTTACCGACAGGAGGAGACCCCACTCGTAAATCCTTTTTTCTTTCCTCGAATCCGAGGAACTAGGTTTTATTTCACACAGATGAAAAAAGAATAATAATCCAAACGAAACCCCGACAAAGCGGGTTAAAATTTGAAACAACTCGTTGCCAGTAAACCGAGTTATAGCAAAGTTGAGCTGAATAAGCTCTCCAAAAATGACACTAGGTCAGATTATCACAGACAAAAAGCTCAAAGCAAAAGCTTCCTTCTTTCCATCTCTGTACCTCACACACTCTTCCCATCAAAAGGCCCTCTTCCAGACCCAGTAGCTCCTTTTTATTTACTGTCCCCCCTCCCTCACAGTCATTTCTTTGTTTGCTGCTTCAGACTTCCTGGTCACATGTTCCTCTTCTTGTTACTTCTCCAACGGCCCCAAAGAGACCATAAATCTTGGATTTCATGATGTCACCTTTTCTTCTCCCAGTCTTAATGGTCATCTCCAGCTCGTCAGCAGAGAGAGACGTGTGGTTACCCCTCCCTTTTCTTCTGCCCAGGATCAACTGGTCATCTCCAACATTAGCTGGACAAGATGTCTTATTTGTATGTTTATAGCATCTTGACCAACTCCACAGAGGATAAAAGATGACATAAATGCTTACTCCCAACATATGTTCAGGTCAAAACAGGTTATATCCACAACATGAATCGTTTGTCCATATCAGCAGAGTGAAGGCACATCATTAATTTACGACATCACAGTTCAGGCAGCTACTGCCAGGACACACACACATACACACACTCACACACACACACACACACACACACGAGAAGAGAAGGTAACAGGCCTTTAGCTTGGTTTCACACACACACACGGATACATCTTGTAAAGCCTAGAATTGATTTCACATAATGAGAGAAATAATCCAGACTTAATTCCATACATTAACAAGTCTGATTATGCTCCATACAACATTAAATAAACAGGAAACAAGTATTTTTAGCTGTTATTATTACTTGGTTTTATTCCATATTTATCTGATTTAATGTTACAGTTAGAATATCTTTTACACATGGCATCTAATTGTGTTGGCAGAAATCTGATGTTGCTGTCAACTAAAATAAAATAAACTTGTATCCGTTGCGTTATTAAACTCTCGGTTTTTCCCAGGTGTCGGGATGATCTCTACTGTCTGTGTTTCAGAACCTGATCTCTGCAGCTACGGGCATGAATCTGACCACCGTTGACGACCCCATCCAGAGGAAGTTCCTGCCCAGCTTCCTGCGTGGCGTGGCCGAGGAGAACAAACTCATCACGTCTCCTAACTTTGTGGTGACTCAGGCCCTGGTGGCGCTGCTGGCCGATAAGGGGGCGCGGCTGCGACCCGCTTACGACAAGGCTGACATGGAGAAAAGAGGTCTGTTCCTGTGGGACTTCCTGGGTTGTTTCATGTCAGGGTTCGTTTTCCTGATGTGTTCACGAGTCACTCCATCATCTCCTCATGAAGCCTTTTATGTCCGGGATCACTTCCTGTTTGTTTGGGTTTCTTGTGTTTTCATGTTTTTTGTTCTTCTCTTCCTCACTCACTGGTGTTCTTCACCTTGTGCCCCGTGTCGAGCAGGTCTAATTGCGCATTTGTATGCCCATCCTTCCCACAATCCCTCCGCTGTAGGCCCTCTGGAGCTGGCCAATGCTCTGGCGGCCTGCTGCCTATCGTCCAGGCTCTCCTCGCAGCACCGCCAGTGGGCGGCGCAGCAGCTAGTCCGCACACTGGCGGCACACGACCGCGACAACAACCATAGCCGTCCACAGACCTTCGCTGACATGGCGGGGGATCTGAGGAAGTGCTCCTTCATCAAGCTGGAGGCCCATCAGAGCAGGGTCTGTTCCTCCCTTACAGATTTATACTGAACCGGTGTTTGTGCCTCAAACTGAAGTTTTATCTTTGGTTTTTGTGAGATGCAGGTGATCACATGTGGTTGGTGCAGTAAGAAGGGCGTGCTGGTTACCAGTGGGAATGATGGGACCGTCAGGGTTTGGAACGTCACCAAGAACCAATATTCCCTCCAGCAGACCTGCGTCTTCAACAAGGAGTGAGTCTCCAGACCTGTTTATATGTTTAGACTGCTACAGGAAACCCTATGACCGCCGAGTTTAAAACTGCACGTTTTCACATGAAAACAGATTAAAAGAGATAGTTTGCAACTTGTTAATATTTTAAATCACCTTCTTGAGCCAATATGTGCTAAAATGACCCTTTACAGGGTTAATAAAAGGCCAACCTGCCCCTGTGGTCCCCTGTGGCCAGAATATTCCACTTGCAACTTCAAACTGGCGGGCCACTCTGTTCAGGTGCTCAGAAGAAAATGGAGCTGACATGCCTGACGCTGCAGTCTGGTTCCAGCATGTTTCCCGCATGTTTTAGATCTTGAACACAGCTGATTTGTTTAATTTAGTGATGAATCACTCCTGTAGACACTAAGGAAGGCAGGGGAGACGTTTCAGCTGATGGATTAAGGTGCTAAAAAAAACAAATGCACAGCGAGGAAATAGGTTTTTCTTTCGATTCTACAAATGGAGACTAAGGGGGGCTAAAAGCAAGCTAAAACTGCCTAGTTCCCCTTTAAGAGGTCATATTTAGAGTTGGATATTGTTGTGTCTGAGCAGAAGGATCAGCCTGTTAGGTTGGTTATCTGTGGTGTTTTTCACGTGATGCCTACCTATTGACCTACCAGATAAACACCTGCAGCTGATTCTGAGTCAGAAACATCAAAGAGGAGCTGCCTGCATAAGTGATCACATGTTGTCTCAGCTGATGGATGTCTGACTGAAGTTTTGATCTTTTGCCCTGTTTGTGTTTCTGTCCCCCAGCGACAGCTCTTCCGAGGAGGGGATGTCCGGTTTGGGATCCCCCAGCGATCCCTGCCTGTCTCCACTGGCCTGGAGCGTCACTGGGAAATATCTGGCTTCTGCCATGGAGAAACTGGTCAACATCTGGCAAGTTAATGGTAAACGTGTCTCTGGGCTCAGAGGCTTGATTCATCATCACTTCCTGTAAAACCACGCTCACTTCGGTCTTCATGTCTGGTTTCTGGACCAGGATTTTAGTTCTAATTTTGTTTACCGTCAGTGTGATAACCTGACCTTTGACCCCTGACCTCCTCCCTCAGGTGGTAAGGGGCTGCTCGATGTGCAGCCTCACTGGGTGTCAGCGCTGGCATGGCCCGAATGGGAGGCGGAGTCTCTATGGTGTGGTGAGCCCAAAGACATGCTGCTGGTGGGCCGGATGGATGGCTCCCTGGGTCTCATTGAGGTTCTGGATGCGACCAGTATGCACCGTACTGAGCTGGAGCACTGCTACAGGAAAGATGGTCTGGACTCCCACCTCTCTGTCAGCATGGTACTGGTGTCATAATGCTGACTATAACTGAACCTGTGTTCTGTTCCAGTGGCCGTGATGCACATCGCCTGGTATGGAGAGGACAAGCCTTTTGCTGTGGGCTACGCTGACGGAAAGCTGCTGATCGGATCCAAAGAGCCCCTAGAAACCGGAGCCGTAGTGGTTATCGATGCACACAAGGTGATCCGACCCAGCCCAGAAAACCCGACTCGCCTTCTATGGAGCTGAACTCCTCTGTCCGTTTTTCAGGAGCCCATCACCAGTATGAAGTGGAGTCCCACAGGTCAGATGTTACTGACGTGTGCTAAAGAGGAGACGGTGAAGCTGTGGGCCGGCCTGGACTGTGACTCAGGTCGTGGTTCTGACTGGTGCTGTCTGCAGAGTCTCCGACATCCTTCCCTGGTTAATGGAGCAGCCTGGTGCAGCCTGCCTGGGCGTGGCCCAAAGGCCCTCAGCATGTTTGCCATGTAGGTCTTTTATCGGTAAATCATCGGTACCGGGGCTGCAGTGCCGCCTCTTCCTGAATATTAGTAATTATAATAATAATAATACCACCACGGGTACTACTAATGATAACTAGAAAGTTCCTGATGTAACTTTGAGGTTCCAGCCACTTAAAGTCCAGCACCATAATTACTTGGTCAGATCTTCCTTCAACTCCATCAGCTTTTACCGCAGCAGCTGATTTCCCTCAAAGATGGCTGAGGTCTTGCCATTGCTGTTTATCTTTGGGATGAGGTAGCAGAGGGTTAGGGTTGCCAAGGTAACCAGGTTTAGGGCTACCATGAGCAACAGCAGGCTTTGATGGTCACCCATGTAAATTTAAGCATCTCTGCATTGGTTTTTGTGGACCACGTTTAGATCGGGCAGCAGTTGCTCAGGAGGGACAGCAGCTTGTCCAGTTAAAGTTGTAGGATCGATCCTGGCTCCCGGCAGAGAATGCTGCTATTGGGCAAGGCACCCACCTTGCCTGCTGGTGGTGGTCGGACCGGTGGCGCCAGTGCTCAGCAGCCTCTGTCGGCGCACCACAGGGCAGCTGTGGCTACAATGTAGCTCATCGCCATCAGTGTGTTGATGGATAAATGATGCACTGTAGTTTAAGGTGCTCTGGAGCAGGGCTGCTCAATTAATCAAACTTTAATCCCAATTACGATTTGAGTTTTGAACGATTATAAAAACAAAACAAGCTGTTTATTTGCTCCTCCCTCTTGCGCTGCTCTGAGTTGCAAATCAAGCGCTCCTCCCGCAGTGTTGCCAACATACTGACTTTGTCGCTATTTCTAACATCTTTTCAGACCCTCTTCTTGACTTTTTAAATCCTAAAAGTACCTCCAAAACGACCTAGAATCATCGCTGATAACCCTTAGCTACTTTTTGGATAACTCTGCAGGTTAGCAAAACACTCCGTCTGTGCTCCGGACCGTCCATCCGAACATTAAGAAAGGGAACGATGTGGTGATGTGTCGGTCACAAGAGAAACGGCTCTCAGTGCCTGCTTCCACGTGGATTAGCCAGAGTGAACGGCACACTGTACTCGGCTCCTGAGCCGCTAAAAACGGCAAACTGTGTAAAGACACACATAGCTTGCCCCTGAATGCTGTAAGACCGGGTTTAGGGGTTTCAGCGCACCTCCGATTTGATCGCTGTGCCTGGGACAATAATTACGTTAACTGAGAAATAAGTTAAAAATAGAATTAAGTTTCTCACTTTGATAAATATGAATTAATCTCTCTGACGACATGTTGCCACGCTCCTACAGCATTGCTGGACAGGACTAATTAATTGTTATGCAACATTCTGTGAGCTCCACTAAAACATTGTTTATATGTTTTTATTTGTTCTATATTATAAATGCACTGTATAACTCTTGCTGTCAGTATTTGCAAGATATCGGTTGGGTATTTGGGTCAGTATTGGGTACTCTTAAAGGGACATAATAGAAGTTTGACATCCAAAACATGTGTAGAAATAATAAATGTCTTCTTCATACATTCTCCTGCAATGCCCTGGTCCTGTAGAATGAGCCCTGGCATTTTTACTGTGATTGCCTGTTTTTCTGTAAAATCACAGAAAAAGAGAGCTGCTCGGGTCGGGCAGGCTGCTTCAGGCATAGCCCGTAGCATTTGCTATCCGTAGCTTTAGCAGCAGAGAGAGAGGTAGTGCCAACTTAGCGACTTTGTCGCTGTTCCTAACGCCTAGTGATGAACCTAGCTACATTTCTGAGGACCCTTAGCTAATTTCTGTAGAACTTTCTTCTAGATATTTTCTGCAAATTAGCAACAAAATAGCCATTTTTGCTCCGAACCGTTCTTTGAACATTGTTTCAGCTGTCATCAAGGATATAAAAGTTACAGAAACATTGAATGTTACTGGTGTGTAGCTCACCTTGTAAGATGTCTGACTCTCATGCAGAAGACCTGGGTTCGATTCTGGGTGTGAACATAGCTTATTTAGAGTTTCTTTTTTGCATTAATGGTATATTTTTTTACAGTAAGATGCCCAAATTTTTATTTGAGACTCTCTGAACGGCATTGAAATCACAGATAAAAAAGATGTTGGTTCAACTTTCATTTTGGAACAATTTTTCAAGCAAGGGAAGGGAATGATCTGAGCATGCAGGAGGACTGACCCATCATAAACATTTGTCGGCTGTGCTGAAGAGAAAGGTACAGAACCAAATTATTTCATTAATTAGCTGCACGTTCTCCTGTCCTCTGTCCCCCCCCCCCCCCCCACACACACACACACACACACACAAGAGACTGTCTCAGCTGTTATTTTCGTTAAGGAGTGTGCACGTACAGCATGCGCGCCTCGTGCACGAGCCTACTATTGAAGCTGCCGTTACGCTTTTGGCCTGAGGGGGCAATCGCGAGCATAAAAATTCAAGAGTCCGTAAAGTCCCTTTAAATAATCAAGATCTCAGTTTCAGTCAAAATAATCGTGATTATCATTGTTGCCATAATCAAGCAGCCCTACTTTGGAGTCCTCGGACTATGAAAGGCGCTATACAATTGTGGGTCAGTTATCATTCTTTTCCTGTTTTGGAAGCAGAATCATCTCAGATCCTGAATGTAGTCCAGTGGAGGAGTGGACCAGTTGTCCAGATATTCATCTTAACAACAATGTTTAAAACATTTACACAAACACTTGAGATGAGCTGAAACATCTATTTATTCAGCTGTTTTGTCTCCAGGAATGAGTCCTGACCCGGTCCAGATGTAGAGCTGTTCTTGCTGAGTTGTTTTTTTTTTTGTTTTGTTTTTTTAAGATGCTGCCAGAATGGTCTCGTTTCTGTCTGGACCATTCCTCAAGAGATCTCCAACTTTCCAGAATCCTGTTCTTCTGACTCAGAGGGATTGTGGGAGAGTGAAGCCAAACCTCAGCTGATGGTAAATGTTTTAATCGGTAATAACAGCTGATTGCTCTCTCTGCTTTAAAGGTGTATTTCACTAGGATACCATTTTACTTATTTTGAAATTGATCAATCACTCTGAGTTTAAAATGCTGGCTGCATTAGCTTCTGATAGAAAATAGACGGTGAAGCTAACCGTAAACATTAGCAACTCCACCACACGGCAGAACTCCTTCAGGCTTGTGTTATTTATGGAGATCAAATATCAATACTGCAAGTCAGTGGTAGAGTCGCATTGCTGCTATTCAGTGTGAGGTGAGATGTCCAAATATCAGGACATAAGACGCCAAATCCTGCCGTCTGAAGCTACTTCCTCCTCTAGTTGAACTGTCTGAAATGGAGAGAAGGAGGTCTTTAATGTTTTATTTTATGCTTTTACACATCTGGATGACTAAAGTTCTGATCACGTGTGTCAGTCTTCCCAGTGGGCCGAGGACAGAGCTGTATGTGTTTTCCAGCTGAAGGGACACATCACTCCAGTACGAACACTGGCCTTCAGCCCTGATGGTCTGGTCCTAGCTTCTGGAGGGGTGGGAGGCCTCATGAACATCTGGTCTCTGCGGGTAAGACCCACATCTGGATGAATTACACATCCAGACGTGGTTTGTCTTCTTCACTTACTATTTGTGTCCACGTCCAACAGGACGGCTCCATCCTCCAGACAGTAGTCGCTGGTTCAGGAGCCATTCAGAACATAGTTTGGATACCAGATGTGGGCGTGGCTGTCTGTTCCAACAGGTCAAAGGTCAGACTCCTACCTCACTGTGTTTGTCTTCATCCTTTTAAATCATTTTTCTCCTCCATCTGATCTTCTCTCCTGATTTACAGGATGTTCTAGTTGTGAATTGCTCCAAAGAGTTTGTGGGGTCCAATCACGTTCTGGCCACCTGTCGCACTGCACTGAAGAAGCAGGGCGTGGTCGGTATCAACATGGCGCCGTGCATGAGAGCCTTCCTGGAGAGGTTGCCGGTTATGCTGCAGGAGCAGTACGCCTACGAGAAGGTAGGAGACCCCGGTCCAGAAATCAACCATATTGTGCAATAGTCATTTTCATGTACACCATCAGGAGTTCTGGAGACCTGATCCAGAACCAGGAAGACTGGATCAGTAGTTCTGACGCTCAAGCTGCTCTGGGGTTTTTTGGTGCCAGAGTAGGAAGTAAAACTCCACTCAGTTCTAGCCAAGCATGTTTGTTGCTGCATATGAAGAATTTTCATGAGAATAAACAAATCTAGAAACAATAAAAGTTCTTGTTTTGTCTTTAGTGGCCCTCTGATGTTACTCTGACCCCTCTCTCCTCAGCCTCATGTTGTGTGTGGCGAGCAGCTCGTCCACAGCCCCTACATGCAGTGCCTTGCTTCTCTGGCTGTGGGCCTCCACCTGGACCAGCTCCTTTGTTGCCCCCCCGTTCCCCCTCACCTCCGACTCTGTCCGCCAGAGTCCGGCTCCACCATCTGGAGTGCCAGTGAGTGGGCGTGGCTGGACTGCTTCTCCACTACAGTCAAGGCAGCCGAGGCTCTCGCCCGAGGAGCCACCTTCCCTGAGTCCTTCTGTGTTCCGGACCTGGAGCCGGCCCTTAAAGAGGAGATGATTCTGGTCATGGTGAGGGAGGTTGATGACCGTATGGTACCGTTCTGCCGCGTAGCTCCTGACGATGTTTCTATTTCTGTTTCCAGGACAACAGTAAATGGGCGGCTGGTATGGATGAACAGATCATGTCCTGGGCCACCTCCAAACCTGAGGTGAATTCAGACCTGCTTCAGGTGAGTTCTGCTGACTGACCGCCATCACTCACCTGTTTTGTGTTTGCAGGACTGGCACTTGGGAGGGAAGTGTGACGTTTTCCTGTGGGGTGCAGGGCGTCACGGTCAGCTGGCAGAGGCTGGTAGAAACATCCTGATACCAACAACCGCCCCGTCTTTCTCCCAGGCCCAACAGGTACATCTAAACGCAGACATCTGGAGATGTTGTGTTAGGAGCATTATTGTGCCATTGTTGTAACCTATTGGACTTTCCGGCAGGTTGTTTGCGGTCAGAACTGCACCTTTGTGATCCAGCCCAACGGGACGGTGTTGGCCTGTGGGGAAGGAAGCTACGGCCGTTTGGGTCAGGGCAACTCAGACGACCTGCACGTCCTCACCATCATCTCAGCCCTGCAAGGTTAGACCCTAACCTCTGGAGAAGATTACGGTGTCCTCAGATTTTTCAGTGGTAGCTGTATCTCATATTTATGACAGATTATCCAGATTCCCCAAAGACTCCTGAAGCTCCCGTTTCCCAGCATGAGCTTCAGAAAATCGTTCACTACTAAGAATCCGAGTAGTCTCAGAACTGCTTCTGTTTAGCCTCTGAATAAAGAGAGAAAAGTGGAACCAAAATGGGAATAAATATCCCAACATGACCTGGCCAGGTACAGAACCTGTTGAGAACGCTTATGAACCAGTTCAGCATTGTTTCCATTGGAAGTTTTCAGATTTCTGCATCATTTTATATGGTTGATGGTCTAGTCTAAAGATGAAGTTTAGTGTTTTTACTTGTTATATTGGAAATATGTTCAATCGCTCTTGAGTTTCACATGCAGGCTGAACGTAAAAATAGTCTTCTCTCTTATTTCCTGCTTTAGCTGTCGTTAGCAAAAAGACAGGGAAGCGCTGAAATGAGAAAAGTTTGTGACATTAACACGTCATAATGTCAAGTTAGCATTCGTGGACATCTTGGCTGTCGCTAATTTAGCATCCAGAAGAGATCAGAGCACGTCTCAGGTAATAGAAGCAAATCATCAGCAACTCCACAACACTGCACTTCAGGCTTGTTATTTGTGGAGATAAAACACCAACGTTAAAGAACAAATGGAGTCGGTGTGGTTGAGTTGAGTTGCTGTTAGCTTATATCAGGAAATATTTTAGTTTAGTTTAGTTTATTTGTCATATGCAAGTTAGCACAGGGTCAACATTGCAATGAAATGTGTTTGACGAGCAGCGGTCTCTCAGCAGCATAATACAATAGAAAAAAAAGAACAAGGTATAATACAGTAAAAGCAAAATATTAGAGAGTCATGCTAAAAGTAAAAGCTTACTAAATAGATAAGTAAGTATAGATGACTAAATATAAATATATCTAAAAAAAGTGAGTAGTAACATTAAAATGAAGTAACCAGTGCAGATTAAATTTTGCTTGTGGAGCTGCAGGGTAACATCTGTATCCTGTGTTGTGTGTGTTTAAGTGTAATGGTTGAGGTGTCGTATGGCTTGGTGGTAGAAACTGTTTTTAAGTCTCGCAGTCCGAGCAGGCAGACAGACTCCTGTAACGCCTGCCAGATGGTAATGAGGAGAACAGCTGATGCGCTGGGTGGCTGTGGTCCTTGATGATGCTGTGTGCTTTCCGGAGGCATCGCTGGAGATAAATGTCCTGAATGGCAGGAAGCCTTGTGCCAGTGATGTGCTCTGCTGCTTTCACCACCCTCTGTAGTGATTTACGGCTGCTGGCAGAGCTTCCATACTTCCATACAAATATGACTCCAGATCCTGCTGTCTTTGCTCAGCTCAGCTGTGGCTCATTTTTAGCTCCAGAAACAGGAACGCAAGAGATTTTTTTATCCACAGAGATCGACCCGCTGCAAGTGTGTTGAGTGAACTTGGTCTTTAACATCAGGAAGTGACTCAGGTATTTAATTGGACTAACAGGAGCCTGTAACCTGCTGCAGTCTCTGCAGAAGCTTCTCATTCCTTCTGCTATGAGCTTCTGTTTGATGCAGATGTTTTTTTACGTTCTGTTGAGTCGGACCCAGACCTTGTGATTCTGTGGTCCGTTTCAGGTTTTGTTGTGACTCAGCTGGTGACGTCATGCGGCAGCGATGGCCACTCAATGGCCCTGACGGAGAGTGGCGAGGTGTTCAGCTGGGGAGATGGAGACTACGGCAAACTGGGACACGGAAACAGCGACCGCCAGCGCCGACCGCGGCAGATTGAGGCTCTGCAGGGAGAGGAGGTGGTGCAGGTGGGTTTGTCTGAACTGTATGGCGCGGTATGGGGTCCAAAACTAAGACTACTGCCCAGCAGCAGGAGGCTATATAAATTCTGAAACAAACTACCGACCTGATTAATGATAAGCTGGCGCCGGTAACTGAGAGGCTAGCCTCTCCAATGCTAACACCAGCTCTTCCAGGCTAACGCTAGCCTATCCATGCTAATAGACAGCAGAGGGAGTGTTTGAACCAGTCAATGACCAGCCGAGGTCTGCTAGTCCCTAGCGTATCTAGTAGTAACACCGGTAAAGGTGCTATTCCTCAGTAAGCAGCACCAGCCTCTCAGTTACGGGCGTCAGCTTCTCATTAATCAGGTCGGTAGTTTGCTTCAGAATTTATATAGCCTCCTGCTGCTGGGCAGTAGTCTTAATTTTGGCCCCCATACCGTGCCATACGTGGATACTCGCTCCACCAAGACCAGTTCTCCTCAGACGGAGAACTCTTTGATCTCTGTCCAGATGTCTTGTGGGTTCAAGCATTCTGCGGTCGTAACGGCTGATGGAAAACTTTTCACGTTTGGTAACGGGGATTATGGCCGCCTGGGTCTGGGAAACACGTCCAACAAGAAGCTTCCAGAGAAGGTCACTGCGCTGGAGGGCTACCAAGTTGGACAGGTGTGGGTTCTGTGGGTACAGTAAAATTAGATAAAGTTCAGAAGTGAGCAGAGCTCACAATGCCGGCTGCTTCTCTTCAGGTGGCCTGCGGGTTGAACCACACGTTAGTGGTCTCCACTGACGGAATGGTGGTTTGGGCCTTTGGAGATGGAGACTATGGAAAACTGGGACTGGGGAACTCCACGGCCAAATCTTCTCCTCAGAAAGTGGATGTTCTGTGTGGGATCGGCATCAAGAAGGTGGCCTGTGGGACTCAGTTTTCTGTGGCTTTGACTAAAGATGGCAAAGTTTACACATTTGGCCAAGGTGAGTTCCTCCAAGCTTCAAGTTCCAGGATCTGTTGAAACAGAAGTTTAAGACGATTTACATTACCATACCATATCGTACCACGGACTTCTCTTCCTGTACTATATGTAAGGTGCTTTGGTCAGCTCTCATACTGTTTGGAAATGTGCTTGATAACAAAACAACAACAAAATATTTCATTCAAGGGTTATGGTTAGTTAGGACTGTTCTGTTCTGGCCCCGCTGGACCTGACTGTAGCCGTTGAGACTGGATAGGCCAGGTGTCGGCAACCCGCGGCTCCCTGTGCTTGTCAAATAATGAATGAATATTTAATTAAAATGTATTTTATTTTACTGCATTCATTTTTTATCTGTATGCCAATTCTAAATGTAAAGATTGTCCGCGTACAGTGATCCCTCGCTACTTCACGGTTCGTTTATCGCGGATTCACGACTTCGCGGATTTTTCTTTGGAGCCTTATTCAAGGGAAATTCGCCAATTCGCGGTATTTTTCACCGATTCGCTGTATTTTTCTATGCGAAATACCAAGAAATTCCTGTTTTTTTCATCAATTTCATCATAAAATGCACTTTTTGTAATAAAACTATAAAAAAAACAAGTAAAACATTTTTTTTCTTGAGTTTTACCCACAAAAAAAGAATGTGATCATACGATAATTCAGTATAGTACTGTATGTCAGACTGGTCGGCTGGATTCGGGAGTTGAGCTTGTAGGGAGCGTGGTTTCACAGACGCGGAAGTGAGAGCGTCGGTGAAACGCCGGCTCACGATTTAATCTAGGAAACCCCCGAGCGTTCGAGCGTCAACGAAGTGACACGGAAATGCCGGGCTTTCCAGAAGTAAGTAAGATAACTTACTATGAGCTAATAGATCATGAATATGAAGAAACGATGACTGAGTGGTGAGCTGGAAAGGCGACTTCCGTTCATAGCCGCGGTTTGTGACGTAGGTGCGACGTGGAGGGAATCCCCGCGAGGGGCATGCTGGGAGTTGTGGTCCATAGTGGAGGCCGGCTAGCTGGAAGAGGCTGGCCTGGGAACTTGGGTTCTGACACTGTACTGTAAATATGGTGTCCCTACTTCGCGGATTTTCACCTATCGCGGCCAGGTCTGGAACGCATCTACCGCGATAAACGAGGGATCACTGTAAATCTGAACAGGTGCTCGACAGGTCACCTGCTTGTGTGTAATCAGATGTCTCTATAGGCGCTTTCTGTGCTGAAGAGGATGTGAGACTCTGGACTTTTCCTCAGACAGGCTGATGGATGCGTCGCCACATTGGAGACAGGAACAAGCGTTATTCAGCCAAAGTTTCATAATCGGGGAACATTTTCTAAGTGACAAGTCTCTCTGAGAGACAGGGTTTGGGAAGCACTCGCTTCAGTGAGAGGAATCGTCCCTCATGCGCTCCGATTCTGCGATGCGTTCCAAGCCTCGATCTCCACATCTTCAGCTCTCTGTCCACCTTACGTGCTCGCTGACAGAGAGCTGCGATGAGCAGTGTCCAGCTCAGATGTTCTGATGGGAATCTTTTCCTGATTGATTTAGCTACCTCAGCGAAGTGCGTAACATTTGAAATGTCGGGTAAACGGTCAAATACAGGAAATATCCGGTCAAGGCAAACCCTGCCATTGAACTGTTTTGTTTACCTTTGAAGATTTATCGCAAAGAGAAAAAACTAAACTTGATAAACACCTGAGCCATTATCTTCATATTAGTGAGGGGAAAAAAACAAATTGATCTGATCCTTTTTTGCCTTTTCAGCATTGTTTAATGTAAAGTTTTATTTTGTACAAAGTTTATTACAACAATCCAACGAGACAGCCTGGATTTGTATTCTGAACAGTTTAAACACGTTTTAAAAGGAGATGTGTGTGAGACGCGTCAAAAAAGCAGCTCCTGCTCAACTATTAAAACCACCAACAGGGTGAAAAATATCTAAATATTGCAGCACAGACGGGCTAAAACTTCTGGATCAATTTTATACAAATTGTTTTATTAATTCTGTTGAAATATAACTTTGACGTACATGAGCAACCGGTGTCGGTACAGGATCGGCTCGGGGCCCTTCGACTGCTGATGACGTCAGAGTAGTTGATTGGCTGAACATGAAGCTTACGGAAGTTGCATTATCACGTTATGATTTTGATTGGTCAGAACAAATTTGCGGTCGTAGTCTTAGCGGTTGTAGTCCTGTAGTCCAAAAATCAACACTTTTTGGAGAAAATATGTTTGAATTTCTAAAGGAAATGTAAAATATAAGCAAATGATAAACGGTGGTCCTCAAAAGCTCTTGATGTTGATAAAATGGGGCAAAATAAAATATTAGACCTTTATTGAAAGACACCAAGCAACATTTTGAGTCAAACAATGTATTTAGATAATGACTAAGGAAATATACAGACGAACTCCACATTAATACTAACAGATGTGGCTTCACATATAAGAACTTTTCTATTGTTTGTCAGTCCGATGGTTTTATGCAGTTTCACATTCTTTACAAAACAAAGATAATATGGTGTTTTATTAACAAATTACAATTATAAAGAAAACATTTAGGTGTTAACAAACAAGAATTTATTACCAAAACTGCTGATGTCTTTCCAAAACATGTGTGGAAGCCGAGTAGATTTGCAGTAATGTGACGTCATCGGCAGTCGAAGGACCCCGAGCCGATCCTGGACCGACACCGGTATTGGTTGTTGTCACCTGATTGGTTAAAGCAGCTCTCGGCTGTCTTAGGGTGGAGTGGGCCCGACCCACAACGCCGCGGCTGCTGCAGCTCTCAGTGTTTTCTTCACTGTGGGAAACGGGTAATAATAAATCTTTGATGGGAAAAGGTTGCCAACCCCTGGGAGAGGCTCAGAGACTGGGTAGGCCTATCAGGAACATCATTGGAGTGGTTCTCCTCTTTGAACATCTTAGGTGTGTTCTTGCTGTGTCGTATCTCTAATTCCATGCTGTAGTTCTTTTTTCTAAAACACAGAGCAGGTTTGTTTACCTGTTATCCCGCTACGTTTAGTTTGTGGCTGCAAACTTCTTCAGGCTGACGCTGATGGTGGCGTCACTTCCTTCTCCGTTTACTCGTTGGACCACGCATGGGACTGCATCGTCGGAGAGGGGAGAGCGGGCAGCAGAGGGCGACAACGTCCTCTGCTGCCCGCCGATAAACGGAGAAGGAAGTGACGCCACCATCAGCGTCAGCCTGAGGAAGTTTGCAACCGCAAACGAAACGTAGCGGGAAAACGGGCAAACAAAGCTGCTCTGTGTTTTAGAACAAGAACTACAGCATGGTTCTCCTCTTATCTGTCTGAGCGTTCCTTCTCTGTGGCCGTCTCCCAAGTTTAGGTCCTCCACCACCTCTTTTACCCATGGTGTCCCACAAGATTCTGTGCTGGGGCTTCTACTCTTCCTCTTCTGCTTCCTCTTCAGCACATCCTGAGCTCGTTTAAAGGAATCTCCTACCATCTTTATGCAGATGACATCCAACTGTACATCTCCTTCAAGCCCCATGAGATGTCTAAGCTGCAGCTGTTACACACCTGCTTAGACTCTATTAAAACCTGGATGGCTGGGAGCTTTCTTCAGCTGAATGAAGATAAGACTGAGATCCTCATCTGTGCCCCAGACAAGCTGGTTCCCAAAGTCAGAGACTCTGTTGGTCAACTTGCTTCTCACACCAAACCTTCTGTCAGGAATCTTGGTGTGACCTTTGACCCAGCTCTCACCCTGGATTCTCATGTCAGTTCTCTTGTTCGCTCTTCCTTCTTCCATCTCAGGAACATTGCTAAGCTGAGTCTCATTCTGTCTCGCTCTGAACTTGAGACTGTTCTCCACACCTTCATCTCCTCACGCTTAGACTACTGTAACTCTCTTTTCACGTGTGGTGGTTCAGAACACCTGCGCTCAGCTTCTGACCAGAACACACCCACACCAGGGGCGACGGTGGCACAGGAGTTAAGTGCTCGCCCCGTAACCAGAAGTCTGTCGCTGTCGTTGTGTCCTTGAGCAAGACACTTAACCCACGTTGCCTGCTGGTGGTGATCGGAGGGACCGGTGGCGCCAGTGCTCGGCAGCCTCGCCTCTGTCAGTGCGCCCCGGGGAAGCTGTGGCTACATCGTAGCTCATCACCAACAGCATGTGCATGTGTGTGTGACCGGGTGAATGACTGATTGTGTTGTAAAGCGCCTTGGGGGGTTCCAGGACTCTAGAGGGCGCTATATCAAATACAGGCCATTTACCATTTTTTTATTACAATATATATTTTTTCAAATTCTTTTTAATCATGTTTTGTTTTTGTGAAGCTCCTCGTGATTTTTATCTTGAGAGGCGCTAAATAAAAGTTTGTTTTCTTTCTTTCTTTCTTTCTTTGTTTTTCTGCCGTTGGTCCAAATATTCATGTTTTGAATGGCACACATATTACTTTTCAGATGTCTAAAAACATCTGACAGGTGCAGTTTTAAGCAATAAACTCCCTGATTGGGTTCTGGTTGTTTTATTAAAGACCGTCTGATTGGCCTGCCAGAAGGCCGGGCCCGGAACCACAACAGACCCCAGCCGGTACCGGTGCTGTCTGGGACCCACATCCAGGATGTTGCTGTTGGAGCTGAACACACCTTGGTACTGTCCTCAACAGGAGATGTTTACACCTGGGGCAGTAACTCAGAGGGACAGGTAACCTTTGACCTCAGCGCACACACAGATTAAGCCCACCTCTTGAATAACCCTCTGGTTCTGAACTCTGTGTAGCTGGGCTTGGGCCACACCAACCATGTAAGAGAACCCACGCTGGTGACGGCGCTTCAGTGTAAAAACATCAACCAGATCTCTGCTGGACGCTGCCACAGCGCTGCCTGGACAGCACCATGTGTACCGCCTCGAGCACCAGGTCAGTCACACACCTAAAGGTCAGATCCAGACCCTTTTTGACCTGGTTCTGGACCAGGAGTTCTCAAAACTAGGTTTTATGTAGACTTTTGGCTGATTTGTATTGTGTGTACCCAAACAGTGGATTCTTTTTAACTTTGAACCATTCGACAGAAAAGGCTCCACAACTCGAGGGACGAGCCAACTGAGTCACAGAACAGAATCAGTTTTAAGCTGAATCTTTATGCCCATCAGACTTTTTGAAGCTACTGACGGAAAGGCTTCTGTCTACTAGGCCGGTTATGTCCAATCATGTTTTGTTTTTAAACCCAAATGAACTGTTAACAAAACTACCGTCACTTTTAGCTGATAATCATCACCCATCATCCATGGTCCTGTCCTCAGGCTCGTCGGTTCCCCTCCAGCTGGGCCTACCGGCGGCGGTTCCGCCTCAGTACAGCGGACTGAAGGAGGTGAGCATGGAAGCGGTGAGGGCCCGTCTGCGTCTCCTCTACTACTTCTCGGACCTCATGTATTCATCATGGAGGCTCCTGAACCTCAGCCCAAACAACCAGGTGAGAACAGAACCGCTAGAAACATGTGGAGATGCTACAGGTCACACAACCTTTCTGTCATAGAGGCATTAAGAAACTCTTGCTGAAATATTTTTCCTGATGGTTCTTATCTGCAGAGCTGCACCTCCCACTACAACGCGGGGACGTGGGGGATAGTTCAGGGCCAACTCAGGCCCCTGTTGGCCCCCAGAGTTTACACGCTGCCCATGGTCCGCTCCATCGGGAAGACCATGGTTCAGGGAAAGAACTATGGACCTCAGATCACCGTCAAACGGATCTCCACACGGTCAGTGGGTCTTTTTTATTTATATGGGTTCTAGGGTTGGGCGATGGGACAAATGAATCGACCATCGACAGTGATGTGTTTGGCTGTGAGCAGGTTTGTTAATGACTGAAGCTTGGTTTATGCTCGACGCGTCCGCGAGGTTCGCACGGCTCTGCGCGTCAAAATTGCGTCATTTTAACAACCACGCCCCTCCCTCCGCATGGCCCAAACTTTCCGCACCGCGCACCTAGGAAATTTTCTAACCACGCGGACGGTCGGACGCGGAAAAACATGATTCAGCTCTCAGAGATCACTGTGATCAACATGTTGTTAATAATTCTTGGAGAGAAATAGCTCGCACTGTCAGAAAAGACGAGGACGCTGTTAAAAATGCTGGAATGCCACGTTGTAAACAGTAATTTCTACTTCTACTATGGTGTAGTGTTGGATGCATGCCGTAGAGCTCCATGCTGCCCCCTACAGTTTGGGAGAATATTGGCTCACCACAGAGACGAGCTGCATGAACCATAAACGCTGCGAGTTGTGAAGCGCGTTCCATCCGCGAGCTGCATCACCGCGCGGAAAGTGAATGCATCGAGCATAAACCAAGCTTTATGCAGGTGTGCATTATCTCACACTTTCTCCGCATCTCGCTGCTGGCAGTGTGCGCAAGCGGCACTCGACATTGCTCTTGTGCACAAAGTCGAGTGAAAAGTGGAGACCCTTCTATCTTTCAGAGAGTCTGGTAGACTTCTGGTTTATGGTTTCATTTCATTTGGAGAAACGTTTCCTGATTTTAAAACTTCGGCTGAAGTTGCGATCATTATTCGTCAACCGCTTCGTGTCCAGTCCCCACTCCATCAGCGGAGTGTGGATTCATTCAGAACAACTTTAGAAGATCCATGAGTCTGTCTGAGGCAAAGGTCTAGACCAGGGATATTCAGCACGTTTTATTTTCAACCCTGCTTCAGCACACCTGCTTTCAGTCAGCAGGTGATTAACAGGCTTCTGCAGAGCCTGATGAGCAGCTCCACAGTTGATTCAACCACTGAATCAAGTGTGTTGGAGCAGAGGAACAACTAAAATGTGCTAGACACCGGCCCTTCACAACCAGAATTGAATACCCCTGGGGCCTCGTTTATCAAACGTTCGTAGAAACTGTCCTATATTCTGTCCTACATGCGTTCTTCCGCAGTCGTCTGATGATAAATCCCACCTGTGCATACTCAGGTGCTCGTGTCCATTCGCCATCATGTACATACAGAAACCCTCAGTTAACCATATTTGGTCATGCACACAAGAGGGGATTCCCTGTTTTTTCCCTGAAAAAAAGAAAACTTTATTGACAGCAAGATCAAAACACAGGCTGCTGACGTGCAAAAGAACCACAAAAGTTGCAGAGGTTATAAACGTGGTCAGGACAGAGGAGAGGTTCTTGTCAGGAATAAATAGAAAAGATCGTGGAGTAACGGGTTGTTAAGGAGTCGTTCTGTGTGGAGTTAGTTTTATTTGGAAATGTCGACTGAGAGCGCAGCCTCTTCTGAGCTGCCATTCACTCTGGTTGCGTGTATGATCGGGGAGCAGAGGAGGTTCTGAGGGTTCTTGTTGTAGTAAATTAAAATGTGAACTGGAATCGGATTTGTGAGGTTTATCTGTTGCTCTACAAAGGGTCCCAAATCACAGCGTAGCAGGAGGATTTCCTTAGAGATCAGTGCGCTCACGCAGAATGCGTTCCCTCCAGAGCGCTCGCTCTGGTAAATCCTCCATTAACAGAACAGCCATGATAAAATGTCAGATTGCCGTCGGTCACCGCTGTCTTTTATTGGTTTTAGCATCAATAGTATGAAAAAGCCGTTTTTCCACTGACAAAATTACAGACTGGATAAATACAATTTGTGGATGAGCAACACATTTGGGTGACTGAGACCTTTAGAATTGCGCTTCCCCGTTCTGCCACTAGAGGCCGTGTGTACGCACGGTCAGAGGTGTTCTTACATTTAGGAACGTTTCTCTGCACAAGTACAAAATGAAAAGTACCACTCAATGCGTAGAATTGTTCCTACGCACGAAATACGCACAGATCTGTGCGTAAGTATGTTTGATAAATGAGGCTCCTGGTCTAGAACCTCGTGACTAGAGCCTCCTCAGCAAGGTGCCTAGAGACATTTGATCCTGCACAAGCAGGTGGCCAGTTCAGGTTTCCACGGAGCAGAAGGAATGTGCGTTCGGGCCGCAGCAGGTGAAATGTTCCCGATCTAAGCGTAACGGCTTAATTGCATTGTTTATATGTTACTGGGGCATTTTGACGCAGCTTGTTTAGACGAAAAATAATTAAAATGAATGGAAACTCAATGGTATTAAACAACTTCTCTTCCATCTTTTTCTCTGTGAACTCTGGTTTTGTGAAGAGGGAGAAAATGCAAACCAATCTTCATGCAGATTGCGCGGCAAGTGGTGAAGCTTAATGCCTCGGACCTCCGGCTACCGTCCAGAGCCTGGAAGGTCAAACTGGTGGGGGAGGGGGCCGACGACGCTGGGGGTGTGTTTGATGACACCATCACTGAGATGTGTCAGGTATGTACCCGTCTGAGCTGGATTCAGACTAGTTCCAGATGTTTCCAGCTGCTGATGGTGTGGATGTTCTGTAGGAGCTGGAGACAGGTGTGGTGGACCTGCTCATCCCGTCCCCAAATGCCACAGCAGAGGTGGGCTACAACAGAGACAGGTGAGGAGTTTAAACACAAGCTGACAGAAAATCCCGCGCTCTCTGAACTCATCTCATCTTCTGTGGTCTTCCAGGTTCCTGTTCAGCCCCTCTGCCTGCCTAGATGAGCACATGCTCCAGTTCAAGTTCCTGGGTATCCTGATGGGCGTGGCCATCCGTACCAAGAAGCCCCTGGACCTGCACCTGGCTCCGCTTGTCTGGAAACAGCTGTGTTGCATCCCGCTGCAGCTGGAGGACCTGGAGGAGGTGGACCTGCTCTACGTGCAGACGCTCAAAAGCATTCTTCACATTGAAGACAGCGGCATCACAGAGGACAATTTCCATGAGGTAAGAAATCAGCTTCCTGTTTTATTATGGATAAAAAAAACTCATCAATAATGCCACATGTGTTACACCAAACTAAATTCAGAACCTTTTCTTCCCCGATAGCAGGTCTCAGTTCAATTATACGTTCCCCTTTAACATCAAAGAGCGTCAAAACATTAAAGTTAATAAAACAAGCTCGTGTACTGTAGGGAGACAGTTTATCACAGGCCCACACACACCAGCTGAGGATGTCAGCAGAAGGTTAAAGCTGTGTTCGTTGTTTCAGATGATTCCTCTGGATTCCTTTGTTGGGCAAAGCGCTGACGGGAAAATGGTGCCAATCATCCCAGGAGGAAACAGCATTCCTCTCACCTTCTCTAACAGGAAGGAATATGTGGAACGAGCTATCGAGTACAGGCTGCATGAAATCGACCGCCAGGTGAGCAGAGACCTCCAGATCTTCAGCAGGAGCCTAACCAGGAACAAAGAAACAGCATTTAATTTAATTGCTTTTATTACGGTGCGATTGGACTACTGCAACTCTGTACTATTCGGTGTGAGCAAGGGCTCAATAGCCAGGTTGCAAATGGTGCAGAATGCTACTGCCAGATTTTTAGCGGGCAGGCGCAAGTTTGACCACATAACTCCTGTCCTGGCTGCGCTTCACTGGCTGCCCGTTGATGTTAGGATTCATTTTAAAATACTTTTACTAGTTTTTTAAACGTTAAATAGTTTAGCCCCTCCTTACTTGGTGTCACTACTTCAACCATACACTCCTTCACGCTCACTCCGCTCGGAGAACTTCATGCTCCTCTCGGTCCCAAGAACGCGCCTAAAGACGCGTGGTGATAGAGCTTTTGCTGTGGCAGGTCCTAAGCTTTGGAATAAGATTCCTCTCAGCATAAGGGCCTCCACCTCTGTTGCGGTTTTTAAGGCAAGGCTAAAAACATATTTTTTATGACCTGTCTTTTAACCTCTCTAACTAGTTTTATTGTTTTACTTATAGCGATTTTACTCACTGTAGTTTTATCTGTATCGTGTGATACAATGTTTTATTTTCTGGACTTACTTTTTTATGTTTTTATTTGATCAGTGTAGCGCCTTCGTGACATATTTTTGCCTGTAAGGCGCGATTTATAAATAAAGTTGAGTTGAGTTTAATGGAACTTCTGCTTTCACCTCTCTCTCTGTCAGGTGGCGGCTGTCCGTGAGGGCATGTCATGGATCGTTCCGGTTCCACTCTTGTCGCTGCTGACGGCCAAACAGTTGGAGCAGATGGTGTGCGGCATGCCAGAGATCTGCTGCAACGTTCTGAAGAAGGTGGTCCGGTACCGTGAGGTGGACGAGCAGCACTCTCTGGTCCAGTGGTTCTGGCAGACCCTGGAAGAGTTCTCCAACGAGGAGCGGGTGCTTTTCTTGCGCTTCGTCTCTGGACGTTCGCGCCTTCCTGCCAACACGGCCGACATCTCTCAGAGGTTTCAGATCATGAAGGTGGATCGTGTAAGTGACCGGAACCAAAACCAGCCCAGAATCAGAATCGGGGTTTTATTGCCACATGTGTGAGAATCACAACATTGGGACATTGCAGCGGTGCTTTATGCAAAGAGGAAGATAAAAATAAAGAGATGAGGAAATATAGGAAGTAAGAATATAATCACGATAAAAATAATAATAGAAAGCTGCTATATACAAGACAGTGTAGGTACTGATCAGAGCAGATCAGTTCAGGTACAAACACAACACCGGGTCATGTGACTGGAACCAAGCGACTGGAGTGGGCAGCCTTAGGATTGTTGTTCATGAGTCCAACAGCAGAGGGGAGGGTTCTGGAACCTGCAACCCTCAACATCCTGGAGGTGTACAGGTCCTGTACGGAGGGGAGTTTGCAGCCAATGACCTTCTTAGCAGAGCGCACAACACGCTGCAGCTTCTTCTTGTGTCTGATGGTAGCTCCAGCGTACCACACGGTGACTGAAGAGGTGAGGATGGACTCGATGACTGCGGTGTAGAACTGCCTCATCGACTGTGCTGGCAGGTTCAGTGTCTTCAGAAAGTACATCCTCTGCTGGTGCTTCCTAAAATCCACAACAACCTCCGCTGTCTTCTGGGTGTTTAGCACCAGGTTGTTGTGGCTGCACCAGGACACCAGCTGTTTGACCTCTAATCTGTACGCAGACTCATCCCCATCAGAGATGAGTCCGATGACGGTGGTGTCGTCTGCACACTTGATAAGCTTGACAGACTCGTGGTTGGAGGTGCAGATGTTGGTGTACAGCGAGAAGAGCAGAGGGGAGGGAACATGAGGGGAACCGGTACTGATGGTTCGTAGGTCTGAAAGATTCATCCCCAGCCTGACTTGTTGCTTCCTGTTCATCAGGAAGTCAGCGATCCACCTGCAGGTAACCAATGTCTCTATTGGGTCTGGATGAGGTGTGAGACTTGCCTGATGGCTCATCAAACCGTTAAGTTACGCATATAACTACTGTTCCCTGAAGGAGAGGAACGAGGTACAACACAAATAGTAAGGGATGTCACGCTCGTGCGATCTGACTGAAGACACCTCTAATCACGCCTTTAGGCCACACGATGTGAGACGTAGGGGGTAGGGTCCATCTGCTCATAAATATGTTTATGTATTTAGCAGACGCTTTTGTCCAAAACGACTTACAAGTGATAATCGGCATGTTGCCCTTGAGGCTAACAACAACAATAACATCAATTATGGAGAGGAGGGAACAAGGAGTGGATAGTAGAGGGGGGACGGGTGCAGGGAAGGTGCTAGTTAAGAAGATGCTCTCTGAAGAGCAGGGTCTTCAGGAGGTTCTTGAAAATTGAAAAGGAAGCCGCTGTTCTGGTAGTGCTTGGAAGGTCGTTCCACATTTGTGGAACGATGCATGAGAAGAGTCTGGATTGTCCTGAGCGTGGTGTAGGCGCTGCTAGCCGACGATCCTGTGATGACCGGAGCGGCCGGGCCGAGACGTAAGCCTTTGCAAGAGGATTCAGGTAGATGGGAGCCGTACCATCTCGGACTTTGTATGCTAGTGTTAGCAATATAAAAAAATACCCCTACTCACACATCATGCTCCAGTTCGAGGACCGCTCTTCACCGAGCCCAGCTGCACGGCGAGGCAACAAAGGTGTTGTACCTCGTTCCTCTCCTTCAGGGAACAGTAGTTAATGCATAACTTAACGTTCCCTTTCGGTCCCCTCCAGCTGGAGTGTGCAGTCCGGGGTGTCCTCACTGAGACACGTTTCGGTGTAGCATAGCGCACGAGATGAGGAAAAGTCTCTGTTTATGTTTCTCATCAGGGTCAGCTCATCCATTTTGTTGTGGAGCGAGCGCACTTTGGAGAGGAAGATCCCGGGTTGAGCTGTGTGCAGTCCCCGTTTCCTCAGACGCGCGAGCGCACCCGCTCGTTTTGTCCTCCTTCAGGGTCTCACTCTCCCGATCAAAGTTGGTATTAAATCTGCCGCGGATGCAACAAAAATCGAGGGTAAATCCACTGGTATCGTAGTTTTGTAGCTTATGAGTTCTTCTCTGGAGCAGGAGGACCCAGACACGCAATTTACACACAAACAAAACATAAAGAGCGCACCAAAGTACCAGGGCCTCCATCTGCGGCACCATCTTGGTAGCCCGCTCTGTCTGGTTAAATAATGGGTCCCTTGGATTTCTGTTTATCAGCATTCAATCCTGAAGCACCCAAAATAATTATTTTATTAAAATGATGTGAATAAATGTGACATCACCAATAAAAAACAACTCTGAAACAGAACGTTTTAATATGTGAACTCTAAAACGTCTCCTTCAGTAGCTTGGCCTGCCCATGGGGCTGGCTGGTCAGGCTAGCATTTCCATCAGCTGGCTGTTGGACTGAACCAGTCAGTCTCCCGCTGGTTCGTGACTGCATCACTGCTGACGCTAACAAAATGTAAAGTTTAAAGGGACATTATGGAAGTTTGACATCCAAAACATGTATAGAAATAATAAATGTCTTCTTCATACATTCTCCTGCAATGCCCTGGTCCTGTAGAATGAGCCCTGGCATTTTTACTGTGATTGCCTGTTTTTCTGTAAAATCACAGAAAAAGAGAGATGCTCGGGTCGAGCAGGCTGCATCATGCGCGTTCACGCTCAGGCATAGCACGTAGCATTTGCTATCAGTAGCTTTAGTCTTTGTCGCTGTTCCTAATGCCTAGTGATGAACCTAGCTACATTTCTGAGGACCCTTAGCTACTTTCTTCTAGATATTTCCTGCAAATTAGTAACAAAATAGCCATTTTCGCTCCGAACCGTTCTTTGGTTTGACGTTGTTTCAGCTGTCATCAAGGATATAAAATTTACAGATGCTATGAACTTTACTGGTGTGTAGCTCACCTTGTAAGATGTCTGACTCTCATGCAGAAGACCTGGGTTTGATTCTGGGTGTGAACTTTTATTTGAGAATCGTGGAACGGCATTTAAGTCACAGATAAAAAGATGTGGGTTCAACTTTCATTTTGGAACAATTTTTCAAGCAAGGGAAGGGAATGATCTGAGCATGCAGGAGGACTGACCCATCTTAAACCTTTGTCGGCTGTGCTGAAGAGAAAGGTACAGAACCACATTATTTAATTAATTAGCTGTGCGTTCTGTCCTCCTGGCAACACACTCGCACACACACACACACACACACACACACACACACACACACACACACACACACACACACACACACACACACACACACACACACACACACACACACACACACACACACACACGGGACTGTCTCAGCTGTTATTTTTGTTAAGGAGTGTGCACGTACAGCATGCGCGCCTCGTGCACAAGCCTACTATTGAAGCTGCCGTTACGCTTTTGGCCTGAGGGGGCAATCACGAGCATAAAAATTCAAAACTCTGTAAAGTCCCTTTAATGAAGACTGGTAATGTGATGAGTTAAATCAGTATCAGCCTTCAGAACCAGAATCGTTACATCGAAGTGAAAACATTTGTTTTGCTGAGTCGTGACTTTGTTCTTGTTTGTTTGTTTGTTTGTTTCAGCCGTACGACAGCCTTCCCACCTCTCAGACCTGCTTTTTCCAGCTGCGTCTGCCACCCTACTCCACTCAGGCTGTCATGGCTGAAAGACTGCGGTACGCTATCAATAACTGCCGCTCCATTGACATGGACAACTACATGCTGTCCCGGAACGTGGATAATGCTGAGGGCTCCGACACGGACTACTGATGTTTCCACGCAGATACCAAACAGATTCCTGGGAATGACAGAGCACGGAGCGACTCGCAGCCCCCATCGTAGCACACTGAGCAGATGGACACCCTGACATTTTAAGTTTTACGCTCAGATCTTTTTTTTTTCTCTCTTGGTGGTTTATTAGCAGTTTTAACATGAAAATCCACACAAGGAGTTTAATTTGGGGTTTTTCGTTTCCCGCCTTCAGGGTTTCTGCATGAAGATGCTATAGTTGTTTGGGAATGTACAGGGAATCATCAAGAGGAGAGAACGTTGTACATTGTGTAAAATGCTTCATTAGGAAAATGTTTTGCATCGTTTCCATATTTATTGTTTTCATTGCCAACGGCGGGTTTCCCAAAACAAAACAAACCCAATAAAATACATGGAATATCTGATATGTGGTGTGTTTTAGACAAGAGTCGGTCATTTACTCAGAGAAGATGAATACCACAAATAAAACCTAACATCCTGATCTGGATCAACCACAAACATGCAGCTGTAGGAGTTGGTAAATTGAGTGCTTTAAGAGCTTAATATATTACCTCTACTTATGACCAATAAGCTGTGATACTTTATATAAATATAGAATATCGACCTGCTTGATCTTACACTCTTAAAAATGCTGGGTTATTTTGCTAACCCAACTGCTGGGTTAAGGCTGATTTTTAAGCAGTTGGGTCAATTTAATACAACATTGGGTCAAACATTTTGACCCAGCATGTTGGGTTAAAAAGGGCGGTAAAAAGAAGGATCCTCCCCCCCCTTCACCATTTTAAAGTGGAGGATGACAAGGACTTGCCTCATTTCCATGGATCTTCACATCAGCAAGGTTTAAACATAAGGTAAGATGTTGATGATGGAGTTTGAAAATGTGTTCCGGTAAAGCAGTTGAAGGCAGGTAATGCAGTAAACAAAGAGATTTTAAGCCTACAAGAGCTTTTCAACCGAATATAGCTTCGAGTAGCTAGCTAGCTACTTAGCTTCCCAGCATCAATCTACTTCATTAGATATAATGGAACAGAAAATCTGTGACAAAACTATCTGTGCTCCAGACAGTGTTTTACTATTTGACCACCCTCCCTTTGTTCGTTTGACATGATGAGGCTCAGGAAGTTAGGCCTACTATGCATAGCATCCCCACTAGCAGCAGGGGCTCTTTATGCTGAGGTCTGTGCAATACCTCCCGCTACTTGTGTAACAACTTGGGATAACAAACAGCAGCCTTTCTGCACAAAACGTATGCCAAAACCATACTGAGACCGTGGTCTAAAAACCGTACTACAGACCGTACCGTGGGCTATCTGTACAGTTGCACCACTATTATTTACAGCCAACTCCAAATATGCTTCCACAACTTGTATGAAACCATATCTTTTTCATGCCTTAATTTTTTTCCCTTTCTTTCTCTTTTTTTTTTCTTCAATTCCCCTTACTTTAGGACTGGAACCAACATGGTGGAGTACCTGACCGGGGCCACAACAGACGACCCACATGTTCTTATGCTTGGTGAATGCCATCGATGTTCCCAAGCATTCGTTATCCTCAATGGGACTGCCATGGAATATCCCTCACTTTTGGGTGCAGTTGATGGCTGTTTTAAAACATTTTTTGTGTTTGATGTGAATTACCCAAAACCATGTGCCCAAGTTTGGGAGTTCATTCAAACGGTCATCTTTGAAATGCCTGGGCATGAATCAAATGCTGTAAAGCTAATGAGGGCTCAGTTGGCTATGATTTAAAGTTGATGTTTTGCTAGCATGGGGATGAATTACATGTTTTTGGACATTTACGTAAGTACCGTTCTTCCATTAGCATTGGGTTGAAAATGTTCATGATCTTCAGGTGTCTAATATTTTAATATTTGTCATTAAAACACATTTACACAAATGCAATAAGCAGAGTTTTACAAAAAATGAGCGGGACCATAAATGTTTTTAAATACTCTTCAGTTGTATTAATATTGTTATGCATTTTAAAAATGAAAAAACATGTGGTCAATAAAGAATTGACTGAGACATGTTCATTTTGTGTACTAAGTTATTCATTAAGCATTTTATTTTATTTTTTTCATATAACCCTATATTCTAGAATTGGGTCATTTTAACCCAATCTTTAGTTATTAAATAACCCAGAAGTTGGGTTTTCTTTTTAACCCAGTTTTGGGTTACCCTAATTATACAGTTGGGTCATTTTAACCCATTAGTTGGGTAGAAAACATAACCCAATATGCTGGGTCAAACCCATAACCCAACCCTGCTTGGTTAATACAACCCAGCGTTGGGTCGGTCCCTTTTTGACCCAGCGCCTGGGTTACAAAATAACCCAAGTTGGGTTATTTTTAACCCAGCAGTTTTAAGTGTGTAGGATGTTTAATCAGAAGATTCTAGGATTCTTTGTTTATTCAGGTTTGTAAAAGTAAGAATTTATTTTCCAAACAATTAAGACATGACAAGATTACTAATATTTACTGTGGTGGATGGAATATGGTGTTATCAGAACTTTCGTATCTAGAAGAGCTGAGAATTCTGGTCTAAAAGGGAAAAAATTTGGTTTGCGTTAAGCTACGAGGTTGATTCTCATCAAAAAGCATCAGACGCTATCTGTGTGTCTACCTCACCCTTTGGAAGACTCTCTTCGTGGATCCGAAGGTCAGAGAGGTGGATGACCTCTGGCACTGAGGGCTGTAGAATGACCGTAGCACTGACCCTTCAGTCCAGAGATGTTTTCTGGGTCACGACAGATGGAACCGTTGCGTCTCGGAGGACTCTTAAGGAGTCGGAACAATATCAGCTTTGTTCAGCACGAACCGTTTGCTGTGTCAGCTCTTAGCAGGGTTTTGGCAGCTTGCCAAAAATGCTCTGGGTTAAAGAGGCTTCACTCCGGATGGCTGTTCCTGACCTCTTTCTCTAGAACTGAATGCTGAGTGATGGAAGCTGGAATGCGACTGCTGAATCACCAGAGTGATTCTCTTTTAATATTCTCATATTATGATTTGTGTGGCCAATCGGAGCTTGACATGTTAAGAAGTGTCAACCACCAAACCTCAGACATCACGCCTTCTCAGAAGCAGGATGCTCTGATTTGTGGGTAAGAAAATATCTGTGTGTCTGCAATGACATTAACCTTGCGTCATGAGGAGATATGCAGTGTAGATAATGGTTTGCTTGTTAAATCCAACATTCCTGATTGTCAGGCTCAAAGTCAGATCAGTCAGCCAATCAGTAATTGCACCCCCTGGAGCAGTGGCGGCTGGCCAGTAGAGGGCGATAGGGCGCCGCCCTCCCAGTTTCCCCACTGTTTTTAATTTTTATTTAAAAAAATAAATAAAATTAACAATAATCACATATTCTAAGTTAATTGTGTGTTTTGTAACAAAAATAAATCATATATATATATATATATTGGTATCTGCCGGTCTCTGCCGAGCGGTGGAGGCTGTGTGCTGTTTTTCAATCACCCAAACAGGACGAGACCAGCTGTCCAATTGCTGACAAGAAAATCAAAGGGTAGGAATGGGAATGTATCCAATCAGCGTCGACGTTGTTTCAGAACGTTTCAGAAGCATGATGGGCGATAGAGCTACCGCCAAGGCTTTCGTTGGTGTTCGGTAGAACTCGGAGAGTCTCGACTCCAGCACGTTTTTGGTCGTTGACTCGTGACGGTCATGACGCAGACGCAGACATGGACGCCAGTGAGCCTACAACCAGGATACCGGATCTCAGCAGCCACTGAATTCAGTTCGGTCTCTTCTCCAGTATCCGTTTGAGAGGAGAACTATGGTGGAAAAACTTAATGTCAAAGAGCTTGGACCAGATCAGCCCGACGTAAAGATAAGCCAGCAGGACAAGGAGAAGGGTAAACTGTACACACGACGCTTCTCCCAAAATTGGTACACCAGGAAGCAGTGGCTAGCTGGATGCAATCACGCTAATGCGTTATTTTGCTTTCTGTGTTTGTTATTCAAAACGGCTGGGATCCACAGAAGGTGGATGTGGAACTTGTGTCTCATTGGGGACTCCATTCATTCTCTGACTGAGGAATGCAGCGCATCAGTGCAGCAGCCAACAAAGAAACGGAGGACGTTTGGACAGGGAGAATAGCAGCTGGGTGCAGAGGTAAGCTGTACATTACATTTCTGTAAACAAGACAATCAGAATCAGAAATCCTTGGTTGTCCCACAAACAGGGACATTTGTTTAATAACATGTTTAATGTGCAATAACTGTAAAAACTAATTTCAACACACATACCTATTATACATATTTAATCATGTAAATGTGTATTTCAAGTAAATTTGTACATACATCAATCTGATTCCATTTTACTTGTTACACTTCTGCTGCAGCAAACAAATTTCCCAGCTTTTGGGACAATAAAACATTTCTGATTTGTCCCAAAAAGTGGGAAATATGACATTTGTAAGAGGATACTGATGACATTATTTCCTATGAAAGTGTTTCCACTTTCCATAAGTCCTAACAGTGTAAATTTCTGGCATTTTGTCTAAGTAGTGTTTACTACCATTACTGTAACAGTGACCTGCTCATAATTTTTCGTGTTCACTCAAATGTTGAAATTAAACAAAATGTTTTTGTTACTTGCCTCTTGCATTGCCTATTTACCATTTATGGTCATGTTATTTTATGTGCAATTTAATGCAGTATTTTTCAACCTTGGTCTGCAAGGCAGCGTGCCAATAGTCAGACACACCTGGATTAATCAGTTTGTCCAATGATGTAAGACAGGAAATAAAAGAGCTGTGCTTAATTCAGGAAATAGTGAAGTTGTGCACAAAGCTCAGAAAGCACAAGTTTGTTTAAAAATAAAAAATAGCACAGCCCCACCAAAAATATTTTTCACCAGCCGCCACTGCTCTGGAGGCCGAGTAACACCACCACCATTCCTGTCTGATCAGCTCATCAGCTGAGTGAGAGCACCTGTCTGCAGGATGCAAACAAATTCAGTCTGCACCTCAGAAGGGAAGCGGATGCAGCAAAAAGAAAAAAAAGACTGTTCAGCTTGGGGGAAACCACAAAGAGGCTACTGGTATGGATCTGACAACATTCTACTGTTAAATAAAGTTACATGACATTACCTGCTTAGATTAGGCAAGATAATTTATTCTTTTTGGTTTGTAATCATATAAATCTGTTTCTGTTTGAAGGTTTTCAACCTGATTACCTTGGTTTCTGATTTCCTAAACTTGACACTGATCGTCATATATAAATCTTTCAATGTAATAATTCATTTCACAGATTAATCAAAACAGTTCATTTAGTATTCATATAACCAAATAATTATTTAATGATTATTTATGAGTTGTAAAAGTTCTTCTGTCTTGTGCTGTGAATAAAACCAGTCTTAGGTAAGAGTGAGCCTGTAAGGACCTTGAAGCCACTTCTCTTCTGTAGATTAAAGCTCCAGTTGGAGACTTGTGTCTCCAAATGACCGATGCTGAAGAGGCCACCTGTAGATTGAAAAATAGACCTTTTCCAGAGGCTACACGGCCTTGCCTGAGGATTTTAGTAAAGCCTGTTGACAAATGTCTACAGAGATAAGATAGAAAAATATATATTTTTTCAGTTAAGACCTTATTGATCCCACAGTGGGAATGCCAAATGCTAGCTGCATGCTAGACTACCTCACAGAGTAGTCTGAGTTTATGAGCATAAAACAAGGAATAATCCCAACTGAACGGTGCAGAAATGAGTCGGGTTATTTTAAGATACGTGCACAAATCTAGTTACAAAAAGTGAGATCTGGATTGATTACCTCTGATTTTCACTGCCAAATCTGAGTTTTTCCCTTTGTTTCATTAAAAATCACAGTTTAATAAGACGATGAACTAATGTTGTAGTAAAGAATTTACAGTTACTTAATAAGCTACCTACATCATTCTTCCAAACTATGAACCTTACAATATCTGCAGTTTGAATTAACTACTTCTGCAACATGAGTTAGAAATCTAGCAGACTCCTGGACTTGAACCCTGAACTTTCTGCTCAGCAGTCTCATGTTTTACAGGCTGAGCTATTCTAGCAGACGCTGACAACTTGTATTTTTGAGCATTTGATGTAGTGAAGAATTCACATCAAGTCTAAAATAATTAAAGTGTTTAGGTGGGAATTGAACTAATTCCTGCCGCACACCAACCCACTCCTTTAAGCACTAAACTGCTCTAACGGACTCTAGCAACCTGTCTTTTGGAGCATTCGATATTGTGAAGAATTCCCATCACGTCCAAAAATTATTGTATCCTACTGTCTCCTTGCATCTTCTCTCTCCTCTATGGGACTCCACTCAGCATAGCTCAGTGCTTAAAGGATTTGGTTGGTGGGCAAAAAGCACTTAAAATGTTTTAAACTTGATGTGAATTCTTCACAGGGTTCTCGCGGAGTCTTAAAAAGTCTAAGAGCATTGTCCATGCAGAGGAGCCTGGACATTTTCCAGAGCTTTTGGACTTTTGCAAGAAGCTGCTCATTCCTTCCCACGGCCAAGCTACGGTTGAACGTGGATTCTCGATAAACAAAGAGGTGGAGGCAGACATGCAAGAGGACATTGTGGTCCCTCATCATAGGTGTGTGACTACATCATAGAACACAGAGGTGTTACCCAGGTAAGGATGGCCCCTGCCTGGACTAGTAAAACACCATTTACTTAAAAGTTGACAGTCAACATCAATCAATCAATCCTTTATTAATCCCAGAGGGAGATTAGAGTTTCAGTACACACAATTCAGAGATCAGACATACATGGGCAAGACACATGACAAGAATTGTCATTCGCAACCCTGAGTAGCGCTACCTTAATAGAGATAAGAGGGTCACATGAGGATTGGTTCAGGTGGAGGGAAAAAAAAGGCACTTCAGTTACCCTCCACCGGGAGGGCAGCTTTGCTCTGCAAAAAAACACCTCAACATATATGCAACAGACTTCAGACAACACAACATAACGTGAGACTCCAATAGGAAGGCAGGGTGGGGGCTGGGATCCAGTTTCCCCCAGCGAGAGCAGCCATCTACGGCGCTCATCTACTGTACAGTCACAGGTGGGAGGGAGATCTTGGGAGAAGCGCAGAGCACATTGACTCCTGCAGATTGATGACCTCACCAGGCTGAAGTCCACCACATAGCACCACCTCACATTGCAGAAACACATAAATCAAAGAGCAGACACAGTAAGGTTAATACTTAGGTAGAGGAACAGGTTGATTGAGAGCTTGGTAGGTAAGTAGTTTAAAATGTAGCAAGATGAAGACTTGGAGGTAGGTGTGTTAACAGCTGATGTAAAAAAAACACTAGGTGAAGACCCCTGGTGTAAAGATATGATAGCAGAGGAAAAACACTGCAGCCCCAGAGAGTAGAGCAGAGAACGAGGCTGTAGATGATAGAGGAAAGAAAAGTAGAAAGTGAGGCTGTAAATAGGCTGGAGCCCCACAGGAAAGAACTGAGTGGGGCTCTGAGTGCAGAGGAAAGGAAGATAAAGTGAGGTGACAAAGGAGAGTGCAGTCAGAGAGAGCAGAGTGAAGGGTAGAGTCCTAGAGAGTGGAGGAAAGTAGAGTGAAAAGTGAAGCTCCACAGAGTGGTGAAATGGAATAAGTAGTGTACCAGCAAGGTAGGAAGTACAGTGGTGTCAAAGGGAAAGTAAAAATTGTGTACTGCTTTATGCTCTCTCCCCTTCCTTCCTCGGCTTTCTTCTATCCCACTCTCTCCTCTCCCTTCCTATGCTCTCTGTGTCCACCCCCTCCTCTCCTCTCCTCTTCTGCTCCCTAGGGCCTCACTTTCTTTGTTGTGCCCTTCAGGGACCTACTTTCTACAACTGTCCTTTCTTCTGGTCTCTGCTGTCTGGAGCTCCACTATTTCTTCACTCCGTCTTTTACACCAGAAGCTCTCACCTACCTTTACACTATCTATTCACACACCTACAGATCTTCCTACTTCGTTATCGGTCTTCCTTCCTACTTAGGTAACTGTAGGATTAAAGTTTGGTGGAGGCATATCGATTTTCCTACTTAATTGCAATCTAACCTTCTGAATTACACACTTATCTTCCTTTTTATTAATCTGCCCCTTTTCTTACTCAGTCTTCCTCCTTTAACAGACTATTCTTCCCCCGCTTGGACAAATTAACAGTTAACAATATGGTAAAATTAATATGTGAACATACTGATAGATTAACATTAAATTCAACAAATATACTGATCTGGTGTCATTTAAGATCTGGAATAAATCATTATAGGAATACACATTCATGTTAACCTGTAACGGGCGGAACTTGACACCAAACACAGGAAGACGTTTTTAACAGAATTCATTAGCCAGAATTCATTAGCGTTACAGGAGGAAACTCAGGTAAGGGCAGAGTCGAAGGCAGGCATGGGTCAAAACCAGATCGGAGCTAAGCAGGTACAGGGAGCAGGCTGGAGATGTGGTCGTAGACAGGCTAGGGTCGTGGTGGCAGGCAGAGTTCTTGGTGATGGTCAGGCGTGGAAACGAGGTCAAGGGACTGTGATCAGGCTGGAAGATTTACCGGCAAAAGCGTTCAATAATCTGGCACCGGTTGGAGAGCAGGCTGGGTGTTATATAGCAGAGGAGGCAGGTGTGTGTGATGAGCTGATGACAGGGTGCAGGTGATGGTAATTGAGTGGCTGAGCGCTTGATTGAGGAGGCAGCTGAGGCAGAGGAGGGTGGCAGTCGTGACATTAACCCATCATTCATTAGGAGCATTCAGATTATTCAAACACTAGATTTAAACATGTAAATTCAACAAACTATGATTATATATAACTTATAAAATTATAAAGTCATTTTATGAGCCAGAAGAGGTAACCTTTATTCAAAGAACATAGATAAGAAATCTTGCGTCTTCTGCAGCGCCTTCATGTCTTGTGAGATACCACAGGACTTGGAATATTGGGTCAAAATCATAGATTCCATATCGACGTGTGTGTGTGTGTGTTTTCTTGTACTTACTACATACTGAGGACCATTTTGACCATTTTCCCAACAAAGTGAGGACATTTTTTGGGTCCTCACTTTTTTTTAGAAGCATACCAGAAGCTTACTAGACCAGTTAAAGGTAAGGTTAAGGTTAGGAATAGATCAGCATTGGTTATGGTTAGGGTATGGGTTAGGCACGGTAAAATCACAAAAACTAATGGAAGTCAGTGGATGGTCCTCACTATGATAGAAAGACAGACGTGTGTGTGTGTGTGTGTGTGTGTGTGGCTCTTGGTGGAGACAAAACTGTAAAAGAGTTAGAAAGAAAGTAAACAAAGCAATTACAATAGGGCCTAAATAACAGCACCACAGAACTATGCGGAAAAAAGGACAGGCTGGGAAATGGTAGAACCATGGCAAGTTTTAACATTTAATCAACAATCTGACCTCTATTATATTTTTATTTTAGTTCCTATTTTATAAAGAAATAATGAAATTTATCCTAGTACTAATTGTATTCTTGTAAGTGTTATGTAACCCAAGCTTTATAGCAGGTAGGTTTTAGAACTGTTAGATGATCGTGTTGAGACCACATGGGAGGTCATAGGTCAGGTCAGCTGTTTTATTTGTAGAAACCATGCAGAGAAAGGCTATGTCCAAATCCAGGAGTAGGATGCTTGTGAGTATGCGTACTAACCGGTCCAACCAGGTCGGGTCCTTGCTGGACCGCTAAGACCAGAAGTCAGCAGCTCTGAATTAGGATGGTCTGTGTTTTGCTTCTACGGCAGCCTGTAGGTCCTGTCACTTGGCAACCATAATGGCAACTAACAAACAAATCTAAAGAGCTAAAGCTAGTGAAAACAGAGCAGGTATTTCAGTTTTTTGAGGAGCTGCAGCAGCTTTACCTCAGTTGCCAGCATTTGTTCAGCTCAGAGATAACCATTTCCTGGTAAAGTCATTTTGTTTAGTCCACAAGCTTTCAGGACTTATGTTAACTTTAGGTAGTTTCATGCATGTATTGTGTAATGTAAACATTACTATAGAGGAGTGATTCCAAGCCAGGAGCATGCATACCCTTGGTGGTCTGCGAGCACATTGCAGGGGTGCACAGAAAACTGTATATTTCATTATCCAGATGATGACAGCATTTGCTGTGCTCAAGTAACAAAAGTTGGGCTGGGACGTGTTATGCCTAAAGGCACACTGCAACTTTTTATATAATTTTCTTGAGCCAGTATGTGCTAAAATGACCCTTTACAGCAGGGGCATTCAAATCCAAGACTGAAGGGCTGGTATCCAGCGCGATTTAGTTTTAACTCTGTTTCAACACACCTGATTTAATTCAGCAGGTGATTAACAGGCTTCTGCGGAGCCTGATGAGCTGCTGCACAAGTGATTCAACCACTGAATCTAGTGTGTTGGAGCCAGGGGTGGACTGGGACGACTGTTGGGATACCGGTGTGTGTGTGTGTCTCTGCGGAGAAAGATGAGAGAAGGGGGTTGGGGTACGTTGTTCCCCTTACAGCCATTTTTGTGACACAAAATCTGACAATACAAGGATTAAGGTTTTAAGTCACGCTGATGAAACACAGATACCCGAGCTGATGTACTTTCTCGTGTCTGCACAAGACATTCAGGTGTGTGGATCTACACCCTGGAAAGGTTATTTGTTTCTTAGATCATTTGGCTGAGTGTTGAATGTTGAGGCAGTGGATCGTCCCTGCAAGTTTTGATCGTGTCAGATGACAATATTAGGAGGGCTGTGTGTACAGGCTCCTTAGTTAAAGTGAGGGTTGTACATGAGGAATTAATGTCATCTAGGGATGCACCGATACAGATACCGGTATCGGCGCAGATACCGATTCCAGTATCGGTATCGGTAAAAGTTAGCCGATACCAGGAACCAATACCAGTGCAGTTGCTTGAATATGGCTTCACTGTAACTTTTCGTTTCTGTTCACCTAATATTTTAGTTTTGTGATGATTTCTATTCATATATTTGACTTTTTATCCACCTCAAAGTCTTTGCCTGTTGAAAGCAGAGAAGAAAATAAAATCTGTATTCCAAATCATTGCATTTTTTGTGTGGTAGAAGTATCTGTATCGGTAATCGGTATCGGCGAGTACTCAGATCCAAGTATCTGTATTGTATCGGTTTGGAAAAAAGGGGTATCGTTGCATCCGTAGGCTAACCACTAGCCCCATTAGCATCACCCACCAGTACTGAATAAATCTGAGATTGACTTTGTCACCATAGTAGTTCTGAATGGATGGTAATGTAAATTTTTGCTTTTAAGGTTTTAATATAAGGTTTTGATATTTTTATCATGATTGTAGCTTATAGCAGTAACCAGTGAATGCTTTATTGTGTGGATGTGCATGTTGTGTTTACTTGTCCAAGGCAATTCAATTTCCCCCTTGGGGATTAATAAAGACAACCTTACCTTAAGTCACGATCATGAAGCACAAAAATCTGCACTTATGGACTTCATCATGTTCGCACAAGCCATTCAGGTGTGTGGACCTCTGCCCTGGAAAGGTATTAATTTGTTCCTCAGTTAATTTGATTGGATGTTGAATGTTGAGGCAATAGACTGAAAAAATCTTGGTATCCAGAAGTGATCAATCTGAGGGTCAGAGCGCACTCGACTAAAGGTGTGGCCACTTCAGGGGCGCTGGTGACGTTAGCTCAGCTGCTAGCTGGGCTGAACCCAACACTTTCATGCAGTTTTACCATCTGGTTTTTGTGGCCTCTTCTGAAGCTCATCAACTTCTTTCTGCTGGTTCTGAATTGGCATCTTAAATTGCGTTCTAAGCCCAGGTTTGATAGCTGCTTATGGGGTGCTTCTTGATGTCCCATAGTACCTTCATTGTACCAAGTGAATCGACTGAAAGGGAGTGTTAGGTTATGCGTATAACCACTGTTTCCAAAAGATTTGTTCACGAGTTTTGGGAACACCACCCACAACAATGAACAAAGGTTCACCAATTAAAACAAACCTAATGAAAGGAAACTCACTTTTAGTGAGACATTCAATCATTGATTTATTTTGTGTTTTTGTGGAGATCAGTGATAAATAATACAGATTACTGGGATACAGGAGAAATGTGCACCAGCTCTGGAGGAGGGTAGAGGAGCCAAGGATTGTAGTCCAATAGCTTTACTTTAATATGTGAAAAAGTAGTCTGAAAAAAAAAAGTTTGATAAAGAAGCTACTCAAATAGTAAGTACACCTTTTATCATAAAATCGGATTTAATTTGTTGAACTTGTTTAATAAGGTAAAGTTTTGTTGTTTTCTCAGATGGGAGGAGATTTAAAACATCAGATCGGTTTCCTGTAAATCTAAACACAGTGGTGTGAAAAACTAGTTGCCCCCTTCCTGATTTCTTATTCTTTTGCATGTTTGTCACACAAAATGTTTCTGATCATTAAACACATTTAACCGTTAGTCAAAGATAACAAGTAAACACAAAATGCAGTTTTGAAATGATGGTTTTTATTATTTAGGGAGAAAAATATCCAAACCTGCATTGCCCTGTGTGAAAAAGTATTTGCCCCCTGAACCTAATAACTGGTTGGGCCTCCCTTAGCAGCAATAACTGCAATCAAGCGTTTGCAATAACTTGCTACGAGTCTTTTGCAGCGCTCTGGAGGAATTTTGGCCCACTCATCTTTGCAGAATTGTTGTAATTCAGCTTTATTTGAGGGTTTTCTAGCATGAACCGCCTTTTTAAGGTCATGCCATAGCATTGCAATAGGATTCAGGTCAGGACTTTGACTAGGCCACTCCAAAGTCTTCATTTGGTTGTTCTTCAGCTATTCAGAGGTGGATTTGCTGGTGTGTTTTGGGTCATTGTCCTGCTGCAGCACCCAAGATCGCTTCAGCTTTAGTTGACGAACAGATAGCCGGACGTTCTCCTTCAGGATGTTTTGGTAGACGGTAGAATTCATGGTTCCATTTATCACAGTAAGCCTTCCAGTTCCTGAAGCAGCAAAACAACCCCAGACCATCACACTGCCACCACCATATTTTACTGTTGGTATGATGTTCTTTGTCTGAAATGCTGTGTTACTTCTACGCCCGATATAACGGGACATTTACCTTCCAAAAAGTTCAACTTTTGTCTCATCAGTCCACAAGGTGTTTTCCCAAAAGTCTTGGCAATCACTGAGATATTTCTTAGCAAAATTGAGACGAGCCCTGATGTCTTTTTGCTTAACAGTGGTTTGCGTCTTGGAAATCTGCCATGCTGGCCATTTTTGCCCAGTCTCTTTCTTATGGTGGAGTCGTGAACACTGACCTTAATTGAGGCAAGTGAAGCCTGCAGTTCTTTAGAAGTTGTCCTGGAGTTTTTTGTGATCTCTCGGAGGAGTTGTCTCTGCGCTCTTGGGGTAATTTTGGTCAGCCGCCCACTCCTGGGAAGGTTCACCACTGTTCCATGTTGTTGCCATTTGTGGATAATGGCTCTCACTGTGGTTCGCTGGAGTCCCAAAGCTTTAGAAATGGCTTTATAACCTTTACCAGACTGATGGATCTCACTTACTTTTGTTCTCATTTGTTCTTGAATTTCTTTGGATCTTGGCATGATGTCTAGCTTTTGAGGTTCTTTTGGCCTACTTCTCTGTGTCAGGCAGCTCATATTTGAGTGATTTCTTGATTGAAACAGGTGTGGCAGTAATCATGCTTGGCTACAGGATGTTGTTCTCTCCCTAAATAAAACTATCATTTCAAAACTGCATTTTGTGTTTACTTGTGTTATCTTTGACTAATGGTTAAATGTGTTTGATGATCAGAAACATTTTGTGTGAGAAACATGCAAAAGAATAAGAAATCAGGAAGGGGGCAAATAGTTTTTCACACCACTGCAACTGCTTATCCGAGTTAGGGCTGATTCTATGAATGGAGCACAATCACTAGAGAGCTTTTCATCACAGCAGTTTTTATTCAAGACTCAGTTGAACCTTTTTCCTACAGTTCCAGCGTTTTTGTTGTTAAACTACAGCTGGTAAGTGCCTGTCTTACAGTTGTTTTATCCTACAGACAAACAAATCAGAGCCTGAAGAATGATGTAGCTCCAGCTGAAACCTGAAACGGAACATTCTGTCATGGTCCGTGGTGAGCTGTCAGCCTGTAACCAGGTTTTCTCCTGAGTATTGTTTTCACAGGTGGGCGTGTCTGAGAGCTCCCAGCTGCAGCTGATCTCACCATCAAGGTCCAGGGGATTTAAGGAGCAGTGTGACACTTCACCACGCCGGATGATTACTCTTTGGGTAGCTCTAGCCTCCGACCCGACCTTGACTTTGTATTTTGCTCTGATTAACCTGACGTCTGAAAACCCCCCTAATGCCGTTTCCTGCTCTCCTCCAGGTTCCTCACAATCTCTCACCAGCTCCAGAACAAGACCCGGATCTCAGCCTGCCTGACACACTGCTTCATCCCCTGGCCGCCCGCTCTCAGCCGCTCACCTTCCAACATCCATTCCTGTTCCTGCACCTCTGGACAAAACAATATCCTTCCCTGTGGCTCTCCTCAGCTCACCCGGACCTAGCAACCTTCCTGTACAAATACCACTACCCAGAAACAGTAAGACCAGTCTTTCCGACAACGTTTCCATTTGTTTTCGCCTCATATTCACTCGTTCTCTCTCCTTAGAATCTCCCCCCTGGATTCCTGCTGCCAGTCCTGCGTCTCGTCTGCTCCCGTCTCTCACATCGCTCTTTATGTAGTAATAAAAACCTTTTTTTCTTACTTTCTTGTTCTCCGTATGGTGATTCTGCATGTCGTGGGTCAAGAAACTTCCTCCTGCCTTGACAGAATCATCCGGCCATAATATTGACTCCATTGCAGAATCCGATCCGTCCGTTAACTCTCCGTCCGCCGTTTCTGAAACACTCTCCCGTCACGAACACGCCATTCATAGCTTGCTAGAACAATCCTCTGACTCCCACCAACGGTTACTCCTTATGGACAACATGTTACGCACCCTCACTGCCAAGCTAACTTCCCCGGAACCTTCCGCCCAGCCGCCTCCTGTTTCTCCTCCGTCCGCACATCCGGTTCCGGCTCCTGCCATAAACTTCCGGATACCCGACTCACTCCCTTCTGACACATATTCCGGTGAGTTCGGCAAATGCCGTGGTTTTTTATTTAACTGTCAGTTGACTTTTGAGAGATCCCCCGAAGCTTTTGTTGTAGATTCTGTAAAGATCTCATACATAATCGGATTACTCCGAGGCAAGGCGTTAGACTGGGCCGAAGCAAGGAGCCACGACGCCAGTTTCCTGCGCGGTTCCCTCTCACAGTTTCTGACCGAATTCAAGCAGACATTTGATCATTCTGAGTCTCCCGCTGAAATAGCTAAACAGCTGTGGAACCTCCGTCAAGGAAAACAGACTGTTGCTGACTTCGCTATAGAGTTTCGCACACTGGCTGCAGTTTCCTCTCTAGATCAAGGTTCACTCCTTGGAGCATTCACTCAGGCATTAAACCATCGCCTCCAGGATCAGTTGGCGTTATGCCATGAACCCCCCGATCTAGAATCTCTCATATCCTTAGCACTAAAAATAGAGAAACGTCTCAAGGTACATTCTACGAGTTCTCCAGTGTCCCATCCGCCGTTAACCCAGATTAAACATTTCCAGCCACAAGTTACAACACCATCTGGTGACAAGCCCATGCATATAGGCAGAACTAATTTAACCCCAGGAGAAAGGCAACGTCGTTTCACTTCTAACCTCTGTCTCTACTGCGGTCAACCTGGTCACCGACTTTCGAGCTGCGCCCTACGTTTAAAAAGGGCAAGCCCACCAGTAGTTCCGGGAATACTGGTGGGTGGCAATGGTGTTTCAGAATCCCGCTGTACTCTACCATGTACCATCATGTTTAATCAAGAGAGTTGTTTGTTGAAGGCCCTGCTTGATTCAGGCTGTGAACGTAACATGCTGGACCAAACAGTCGTTCAAAAGCTGGATATCCCCACTATTCCTCTTCCGACTCCTTTGAGAGCATCGTCCCTGGATGGTAACACACTCACTGCCATTACCCACCAGACTGTGCCAGTAAACTTACAAGTATCAGGTAACCACCAGGAGAGTATTTCGTTTTTTGTGTTTCCATCTCCGCACTCTCCTGTTGTTCTAGGACATGACTGGCTTATCACCCATAATCCCCAGATAAATTGGAAAACGTCCCAAGTTACCGTTTGGAGTTCTCATTGTTTGACAAATTGCCTTCGTTCTGCTTCACCTTCCAGTTCTGCATCTAACCCCGATCCACCGGTTCCCCCTGACCTGTCAGGAGTACCAGAAGAGTACCACGACCTCTCGCTCGTCTTCAGTAAAGACCGTGCCTCCTCTCTGCCCCCTCACCGACCCTATGATTGCGCCATCGACCTCCTGCCTGGTGCCACGCTACCATCCAGCAGGTTGTATAATCTGTCCAAACCAGAACAAATCAGTATGTCCAACTACATAAAGGAATCACTAGCTTCCGGTTTAATCAGACCATCCACCTCGCCCCTGGGCGCTGGGTTTTTCTTTGTTTCCAAAAAAGATGGTTCCCTGAGACCCTGTATTGATTACAGAGGTCTCAACCAGATCACAGTTAAAAACAAATATCCACTCCCATTACTTTCCTCTACCTTCGAACCCATACAAGATGCAACTATCTTTACAAAACTAGATCTGCGCAACGCCTACCATCTCGTTCGCATTAGAGAAGGTGACGAATGGAAAACTGCATTCAAAACTCCCTTAGGTCACTTCGAGTATCTTGTCATGCCATTCGGTCTCACTAATGCCCCTGCCGTATTCCAGTCCCTGGTCAACTCGGTCCTCGGGGATTACCTCAACCAATTCGTTACTGTATACCTGGATGACATTCTAATCTTTTCCAAATCCCCGGCAGAACACCGTCATCACGTCAGAGCCATACTTCAACGCCTCCTGGAGAACCGTCTGTATGTTAAAGCAGAGAAATGTGAGTTCCACGTTCCATCTGTCAAGTTCCTTGGATTCATCCTCGAGAGCGGGCGGTTGAAGACTGATCCGGACAAGATTCAATCAGTTCTCTCCTGGCCTACTCCCACCACACGTAAGCAACTTCAGCGTTTCCTGGGTTTTGCAAATTTTTACCGCCGATTCATTAAGGATTACAGTCAGACTGCCGCCCCACTCACTCAACTCACTTCCATAAACAAACCCTTTCTCTGGTCTCCCGCTGCTGAGAAAGCCTTTCAAGACTTAAAGAACAAGTTCACCCAAGCACCTATTCTTACCCGTCCCGACACCTCCGCCCAGTTTACCCTGGAGGTTGACGCCTCAGACTCTGGTGTTGGTGCTGTCCTCTCACAGATCTCTCCCTCAGATCACCGTCTCCATCCATGTGCATTTTTTTCTCGACGCCTCTCACCAGCGGAGCAGAATTATGACGTTGGAGATCGGGAACTTCTGGCTATTAAATTGGCTCTGGAGGAGTGGCGGCATTGGCTGGAGGGTGCAGAACACCCCATCATCATCTGGACAGATCATAAGAACCTAGCATACTTAAAGGAAGCAAAAAGATTAAACCCTCGACAGTCCCGCTGGTCCCTATTCTTTTCCCGTTTCCGTTTCCTTATCTCTTACAGACCCGGTTCCAAGAACACCAAGCCGGATGCCCTATCCCGTTTGTACTCTCCCGACAAAGACCCTGAACTCACACCAATCCTGCCGCCATCCTGCATCGTGGGCGCTGTAGCCTGGGACATCACCAGAAAGGTTCAGGAGGCCCAACAAACCGATCCAGACCCAGGTACCGGTCCACCTCAAAAACTTTATGTTCCCACCAGGGTTCGGGGAGACCTGATTCATTGGGCCCACACGGCAAAATTTTCCATCCACCCGGGGGTCGGTCGCACTCTAGCTCTTATCCGCAGGACCTTCTGGTGGCCATCCATGTACAAAGACGTCCGTGAATACATCAATGCCTGTTCCATCTGTGCCCGTAACAAATCCAGTAACCAACCTCCAGCCGGACTTCTTAACCCACTCCCCGTACCCACTCGCCCTTGGTCTCACATTGCTTTAGATTTCGTCACTGGTTTGCCTCCCTCTAACGGTTTTTCTGTCATCCTCACCATTGTTGATCGTTTTTCTAAATCCTGTCACCTGGTTCCCCTCAAAGCACTCCCATCCTCTGCCGAAACAGCCCAACTGCTTATCAAACATGTTTTCCGTCTCCATGGCATCCCCTCTGAAATATTATCCGACCGTGGCCCCCAGTTCCTGTCCCGGGTATGGAAGGAATTCGCTGATCACCTGGGGGCTCGTGTCGCCTTGAGCTCTGGATTCCACCCTCAGACGAACGGACAATGTGAAAGAATGAACCAGGAGCTCGAGGCCATGCTACGGTGCGTCTGTTCATCCAACCCCTCTGGTTGGAGTTCCCAACTTCCCTGGGTGGAGTATGCCCATAATGCTCACACCTCGACATCTACTGGTCTGTCTCCGTTTGAAACCGTACTCGGCTACCAGCCCCCTCTGTTTCCATCGATTCCAGATCCTCCTGCTACTGCACCCCAGTTCATTCGCCGTGCCAGGCGCACCTGGGCTCAGACCACGGCGGCTCTCCAGAGGACTGCTGACCGCAACCGCCGCCTGGCCGATCGACACAGGCGACCCGCCCCTGTGTATGCTCCTGGGCAGAAGGTCTGGCTCTCCACCAGGGATATCCGCCTGAAAGACACCAGCAAGAAACTGGCTCCTCGGTTCATCGGTCCTTATTCCATCGTTGATGTCATCAGTCCGTCCACTGTCCGTCTGGCTCTCCCCTCATCCATGGGGGTCCACCCGGTGTTCCACGTCTCCCTGATTAAGCCTGTCCTCTCTAGTCCCCTGTGTCCTGCTCCTGCTCCTCCTCCGCCTGCCCGGCTCGTTGGTGGTGGTCTGGTTTACCCTGTCCGTCGCCTCCTCGATGTCCGCCCCCGGGGTCGGGGCTTCCAGTACCTGGTGGACTGGGAGGGCTACGGTCCCGAGGATCGCTCCTGGGTTCCCCGCTCCTTCATCACCGACCCGGGTCTCATCAGGGACTTCGAGGCCTATCGGGCTTCCTCCTCCTCCGCCTCCTCCTCCTCCTCTGCTCGGCCGCCGGGTGGCGTCCGTTGAGGGGGGGGGGTACTGTCATGGTCCGTGGTGAGCTGTCAGCCTGTAACCAGGTTTTCTCCTGAGTATTGTTTTCACAGGTGGGCGTGTCTGAGAGCTCCCAGCTGCAGCTGATCTCACCATCAAGGTCCAGGGGATTTAAGGAGCAGTGTGACACTTCACCACGCCAGATGATTACTCTTTGGGTAGCTCTAGCCTCCGACCCGACCTTGACTTTGTATTTTGCTCTGATTAACCTGACGTCTGAAAACCCCCCTGATGCCCTTTCCTGCTCTCCTCCAGGTTCCTCACAATCTCTCACCAGCTCCAGAACAAGACCCGGATCTCAGCCTGCCTGACACACTGCTTCATCCCCTGGCCGCCCGCTCTCAGCCGCTCACCTTCCAACATCCATTCCTGTTCCTGCACCTCTGGACCAAACAATATCCTTCCCTGTGGCTCTCCTCAGCTCACCCGGACCTAGCAACCTTCCTGTACAAATACCACTACCCAGAAACAGTAAGACCAGTCTTTCCGACAACGTTTCCATTTGTTTTCGCCTCATATTCACTCGTTCTCTCTCCTTAGAATCTCCCCCCTGGATTCCTGCTGCCAGTCCTGCGTCTCGTCTGCTCCCGTCTCTCACATCGCTCTTTATGTAGTAATAAAAACCTTTTTTACTTACTTTCTTGTTCTCCGTATGGTGATTCTGCATGTCGTGGGTCAAGAAACTTCCTCCTGCCTTGACACATTCAAATTTGGTTAAACTTAGTTTGTTCAGTCAGACTTTGCTGATAAAAATGAAAACATTTTGCTTTAAAAAATGAAATATTGTACATTAATAAATGTATGTAGAGATAAAATTAAAGAATTTACCTGAGGATCCGACTCCATCCATCGGGGGTGAGGTGACGGGTTCTAAAGGGAACAAATGGCTCGTCAGGTTATGTTTGTTTCTTGCAAGTGAGAGGTTATTCAATTCTGATTTTCGTCCTTGTGACATCACAAATGGTGACGTTTTGAAATGACTTTTTTTAGACACATAATTCCTAAACCAAACACTGACAAAAAAATGGATGGACATATTTTTATCGAGTTTGGAGTATTTATGGAGAACGTACACATGATAGCAATAAGGGTGTAAAAGGTGAGCTTTGCTTATGTTCCCTTTTAAAGAAACAAAACTGATTCATCAAATTATTTGTTTTCTTTGTGTAAATTTGTTGACAGCAAGCTCAAAGTTCAAAGCCACTTCTTTTTTATTTTTATTGATAAAACATCAAATCGTGACTGAAAGACGACACGGTTAGTTAAATTAAAACCAGTTTCTCTAAAATCTGTTTATATTCCTAACCAATAATGGGTTGTTCACAGGTGCTCTGGCTCTTATCCTACGGTATACAATGACAGTGTGGATCTAGTGATGAAACCCTGCACAGCTTGTAAATAATATACTCTCTGGGGAATGTGGATAGTTGTGACACCGTATCGCTTCAGCACTTTTTAAATCACTAACAACATTATAGAATCTGCCCTGCCCTGCCCTGCCCTGCCCTGCAGGGCTGCCCTGCCCTGCCCTGCCCTGCCCTGCAGGGCTGCCCTGCCCTGCCCTGCCCTGCAGGGCTGCCCTGCCCTGCCCTGCCCGCCCTGCCCTGCCCTGCCCTGCCCTGCAGGGCTGCCCTGCCCTGCCCTGCCCTCCCTGCCCTGCCCTGCAGGGCTGCCCTGCCCTGCCCTGCCCTGCCCTGCAGGGCTGCCCTGCCCTGCCCTGCCCTGCCCTGCAGGGCTGCCCTGCCCTGCCCCGCCCTGCCCTGCCCTGCAGGGCTGCCCTGCCCTGCCCCGCCCTGCCCTGCCCTGCAGGGCTGCCCTGCCCTGCCCTGCCCTGCAGGGCTGCCCTGCCCTGCCCTGCCCTGCCCTCCCTGCAGGGCTGCCCTGCCCTGCCCTGCCCTGCAGGGCTGCCCTGCCCTGCCCTGCCCTGCAGGGCTGCCCTGCCCTGCCCTGCCCTGCAGGGCTGCCCTGCCCTGCCCTGCCCTGCAGGGCTGCCCTGCCCCGCCCTGCCCTGCCCTGCAGGGCTGCCCTGCCCCGCCCTGCCCTGCCCTGCAGGGCTGCCCTGCCCCGCCCTGCCCTGCCCTGCAGGGCTGCCCTGCCCTGCCCTGCCCTGCAGGGCTGCCCTGCCCTGCCCTGCCCTGCAGGGCTGCCCTGCCCTGCCCTGCCCTGCCCTGCCCTGCAGGGCTGCCCTGCCCTGCCCTGCCCTGCCCTGCCCTGCCCTGCAGGGCTGCCCTGCCCTGCCCTGCAGGGCTGCCCTGCCCTGCCCTGCCCTGCCGGGCTGCCCTGCCCTGCCGGGCTGCCCTGCCCTGCCCTGCCCTGCCGGGCTGCCCTGCCCTGCCCTGCAGGGCTGCCCTGCCCTGCCCTACCCTGCCCTGCCCTGCCCTGCCTTGCCCTGCAGGGCTGCCCTGCCCTGCCCTGCCCTGCCCTGCAGGCCTGCCCTGCCCTGCAGGGCTGCCCTGCCCTGCCCTGCCCTGCCCTGCAGGGCTGCCCTGCCCTGCCCTGCCCTGCCCTGCTTGCCCTGCCCTGCCCTGCCGTGCCCTGCCCTGCCCTGCAGGGCTGCCCTGCCCTGCCCTGCAGGGCTGCCCTGCCCTGCCCTGCAGGGCTGCCCTGCCCTGCCCTGCCCTGCCCTACCCTGCAGGGCTGCCCTGCCCTGCCCTGCAGGGCTGCCCTGCCCTGCCCTGCCCTGCTCTGCCCTGCCCTGCCCTGCCCTGCCCTGCCCTGCAGGGCTGCCCTGCCCTGCCGGGCTGCCCTGCCCTGCCCTGTCCTGCCCTGCCCTGCCCTGCAGGGCTGCCCTGCCCTGCCCTGCCCTGCAGGGCTGCCCTGCCCTGCCCTGCCCTGCCCTGCCCTGCCCTGCCCTGCCCTGCCCTGCAGGGCTGCCCTGCCCTGCCCTGCCGGGCTGCCCTGCCCTGCAGGCCTGCCCTGCCCTGCAGGGCTGCCCTGCCCTGCCCTGCCCTGCCCTGCAGGGCTGCCCTGCCCTGCCCTGCTCTGCCCTGCCCTGCCCTGCCCTGCAGGGCTGCCCTGCCCTGCCCTGCCCTGCCCTGCCGGGCTGCCCTGCCCTGCCCTGCAGGGCTGCCCTGCCCTGCCCTGCAGGGCTGCCCTGCCCTGCCCTGCCATGCCCTGCAGGGCTGCCCTGCCCTGCCCTGCCCTGCCGGGCTGCCCTGCCCTGCCCTGTCCTGCCCTGCCCTGCCCTGCAGGGCTGCCCTGCCCTGCCCTGCAGGGCTGCTCTGCCCTGCCCTGCCCTGCCCTGCCCTGCCCTGCAGGGCTGCCCTGCCCTGCCCTGCCCTGCAGGGCTGCCCTGCCGAGCTGCCCTGCCCTGCCCTGCAGGGCTGCCCTGCCCTGCCCTGCCCTGCAGGGCTGCCCTGCCGGGCTGCCCTGCCCTGCCCTGCAGGGCTGCCCTGCCCTGCCCTGCCCTGCAGGGCTGCCCTGCCCTGCCCTGCCCTGCAGGGCTGCCCTGCCCTGCCCTGCCCTGCCCTGCAGGGCTGCCCTGCCCTGCCCTGCCCTGCCCTGCCCTGCCCTGCCCTGCCCTGCAGGGCTGCCCTGCCCTGCCCTGCAGGGCTGCCCTGCCCTGCCCTGCCCTGCCCTGCAGGGCTGCCCTGCCCTGCCCTGCCCTGCAGGGCTGCCCTGCCCTGCCCTTCCCTGCCCTGCCCTGCCCTGTCCTGCCCTGCCCTGCCCTGCAGGGCTGCCCTGCCCTGCCCTGCCCTGCCCTGCAGGGCTGCCCTGCCCTGCCCTGCCCTGCCCTGCCGGGCTACCCTGCCCTGCCCTGTCCTGCCCTGCCCTGCCCTGCAGGGCTGCCCTGCCCTGCCCTGCCCTGCCCTGCAGGGCTGCCCTGCCGGGCTGCCCTGCCCTGCCCTGCAGGGCTGCCCTGTCCTGCCCTGCCCTGCCCTGCAGGGCTGCCCTGCCCTGCCCTGCAGGGCTGCCCTGCCCTGCCCTGCCCTGCAGGGCTGCCCTGCCCTGCCCTGCCCTGCAGGGCTGCCCTGCCCTGCCCCGCTCTGCCCTGCCCTGCCCTGCAGGGCTGCCTGCCCTGCCCTGCCCTGCCCTGCAGGGCTGCCCTGCCCTGCCCTGCAGGGCTGCCCTGCCCTGCCCTGCCCTGCCCTGCCCTGCAGGGCTGCCCTGCCCTGCCCTGCCCTGCAGGGCTGCCCTGCCCTGCCCTGCCCTGCAGGGCTGCCCTGCCATGCCCTGCAGGGCTGCCCTGCCCTGCCCTGCTGGGCTGCCCTGCCCTGCCCTGAAGGGCTGCCCTGCCCTGCCCTGCCCTGCAGGGCTGCCCTGCCCTGCCCTGCAGGGCTGCCCTGCCCTGCCCTGCCCTGCTTGCCCTGCAGGGCTGCCCTGCCCTGCCCTGCAGGGCTGCCCTGCCCTGTCCTGCCCTGCCCTGCAGGGCTGCCCTGCCCTGTCCTGCCCTGCCCTGCAGGGCTGCCCTGCCCTGCCCTGCCCTGCCCTGCAGGGCGGCCCTGCCCTGCCCTGCCCTGCCCTGCCCTGCAGGGCTGCCCTGCCCTGCCCTGCCCTGCCCTGCAGGGCTGCCCTGCCCTGCCCTGCCCTGCAGGGCTGCCCTGCCCTGCCCCGCTCTGCCCTGCCCTGCCCTACCCTGCAGGGCTGCCCTGCCCTACCCTGCAGGGCTGCCCTGCCCTACCCTGCAGGGCTGCCCTGCCCTGCCCTGCAGGGCTGCCCTGCCCTGCCCTGCCCTGCCCTGCAGGGCTGCCCTGCCCTGCCCTGCCCTGCAGGGCTGCCCTGCCCTGCCCCGCTCTGCCCTGCCCTGCCCTACCCTGCAGGGCTGCCCTGCCCTGCCCTGCAGGGCTGCCCTGCCCTGCCCTGCCCTGCAGGGCTGCCCTGCCCTGCCCTGCCCTGCAGGGCTGCCCTGCCCTGCCCTGCAGGGCTGCCCTGCCCTGCCCTGTCCTGCCCTGCCCTGCAGGGCGGCCCTGCCCTGCCCTGCCCTGCCCTGCAGGGCGGCCCTGCCCTGCCCTGCCCTGCCGGGCTGCCCTGCCCTGCCCTGCAGGGCTGCCCTGCCCTGCCCTGCCCTGCCCTGCAGGGCTGCCCTGCCCTGCCCTGCCCTGCCCTGCAGGGCTGCCCTGCCCTGCCCTGCCCTGCCCTGCAGGGCTGCCCTGCCCTGTCCCGCTCTGCCCTGCCCTGCCCTACCCTGCAGGGCTGCCCTGCCCTGCCCTGCAGGGCTGCCCTGCCCTGCCCTGCAGGGCTGCCCTGCCCTGCCCTGCCCTGCCCTGCCCTGCCCTGCCCTGCCCTGCAGGGCTGTCCTGCCCTGCCCTGCCCTGCCCTGCAGGGCTGCCCTGCCCTGCCCTGCCCTGCCCTGCAGGGCTGCCCTGCCGGGCTGCCCTGCCGGGCTGCCCTGCCCTGCCCTGCCCTGCCCTGCCCTGCAGGGCTGCCCTGCCCTGCCCTGCCCTGCCCTGCAGGGCTGCCCTGCCCTGCCCTGCCCTGCCCTGCAGGGCTGCCCTGCCCTGCCCTGCCCTGCCCTGCCCTGCAGGGCTGCCCTGCCCTGCCGTGCCCTGCCCTGCCCTGCCCTGCCCTGCTCTGCCCTGCCCTGCCCTGCAGGGCTGCCCTGCCCTGCCCTGCAGGGCTGCCCTGCCCTGCCCTGCCCTGCCCTGCAGGGCTGCCCTGCCCTGCCCTGCCCTGCCCTGCTTGCCCTGCCCTGCCCTGCCCTGCCGTGCCCTGCCCTGCCCTGCCCTGCAGGGCGGCCCTGCCCTGCCCTGCCCTGCCCTGCAGGGCGGCCCTGCCCTGCCCTGCCCTGCAGGGCGGCCCTGCCCTGCCCTGCCCTGCCCTGCCCTGCAGGGCGGCCCTGCCCTGCCCTGCCCTGCCCTCCCCTGCCCTGCCCTGCCCTGCAGGGTGGCCCGTCCCTGCCCTGCCCTGCCCTGCCCTGCCCTGCCCTGCAGGGCGGCCCTGCCCTGCCCTGCCCTGCCCTTCCCTGCCCTGCAGGGCGGCCCTGCCCTGCCCTGCCCTGCCCTGCAGGGCGGCCCTGCCCTGCCCTGCCCTGCAGGGCGGCCCTGCCCTGCCCTGCCCTGCAGGGCGGCCCTGCCCTGCCCTGCCCTGCAGGGCGGCTCTGCCCTGCCCTGCCCTGCCCTGCAGGGCGGCTCTGCCCTGCCCTGCCCTGCCCTGCCCTGCCCTGCAGGGCGGCCCTGCCCTGCCCTGCCCTGCCCTGCAGGGCGGCCCTGCCCTGCCCTGCCCTGCAAGGCTGCCCTGCCCTGCCCTGCAGGGCGGCCCTGCCCTGCCCTGCCCTGCCCTGCCCTGCAGGGCGGCCCTGCCCTGCCCTGCCCTGCAGGGCTGCCCTGCCCTGCCCTGCCCTGCCCTGCCCTGCAGGGCAGCCCTGCCCTGCCCTGCCCTGCCGGGCGGCCCTGCCCTGCCCTGCCCTGCCCTGCCCTGCAGGGCGGCCCTGCCCTGCCCTGCCCTGCCCTGCAGGGCGGCCCTGCCCTTCCTTCCCCTGCCCTGCAGGGCGGCCCTGCCCTGCCCTGCCCTGCCCTGCCCTGCCCTGCCCTGCCCTGCCATGCCCTGCCCTGCCCTGCAGGGCGGCCCTGCCCTGCCCTGCCCTGCAGGGCGGCCCTGCCCTGCCCTGCCCTGCCCTGCCCTGCAGGGCGGCCCTGCCCTGCCCTGCCCTGCCCTGCAGGGCGGCCCTGCCCTGCCCTGCCCTGCCCTGCCCTGCCCTGCCCTGCAGGGCGGCCCTGCCCTGCCCTGCCCTGCCCTGCCCTGCTGCTGGCTGCTGGAGACAAGTTGGGAAAAGTGGGATTGTGGAATTTGGTGAGTTATCTCAGGCCTTTCACCACTAGATGGCAGAAGTAGATCTTACGACCATTATCCTGATTTAAACCTTAATGTTAGTGTTTTATGGGCCATTCCCATCTGTACCGGGTCGGCCCGGGCCGGGTAGCCCCAGTCGGCCCCAGCCTGGCCCGGTTGATTCCACACATCCTTGTCTTAAGCCCATGTGGGCTGATTCTACCCACCAATCAGAGCTCTAATGGAAGGTGTGAATTTGCTGTCAGCAGTGGGTGTGTTGGCCCTGGTCGGCCTGAAGCAGACCCCCTCGAGAAGAGGGCTGAGAATGAGCCTTGGTTGGCCCGGAAAAATACCAGGCCACCCAGATATGTAAACAACCTACGCTACCCGGCCCGGCCGACCCGGTACAGATGGGAAAGGCCCATTAGAGAAGGTCCACTGGTTATGATGATGATGATGTCACAACTAACCTCTGTTCTGTTAGGGCGCTGATTGGGGCGATGATGGCGTTCTGCTCTTTGAACCTCACACCCGTCCAGTGGGCTGCATGGCGTTCTCCACCGTTCATCCCAGCCAGCTGCTCACCCTCAGCTATGATGGATCTCTGCGCTGCATGGATGTGGAGAAGGCCGTCTTTGATGACGTATGTCAGTCATTAAAATCTCTTGTTCTTTAGGCCGTCTTAACATTTTAACGGGGTTCTTTAGTGGTTATATCTTTTATTTTTTGCTTATTTAAATGTTGCAGATGAAACGCCTTTCTGTATCAGACGGCTCAGTAAATATAAAACGTGGTTTTCATGTGTCGTTTAATGAGGAAACATTATTTACAGTCCCAAAGTTCTTTTTCTAATGCAGATGTTTTGCTGAATGATCCAAATTACAGCCAAACAAACTCCTCATCTTAACTGTCAACCACGTTATTTGTAAAGCCGAGACATTTTTCCAGCCACACCCAGGCCTGAGTGCAGTCAGATTCGTAGAATTGGGAAATCCCTTCAGTGCAACTTGTCTCACTGAATAAAGGTGGCTGAACATCTCTAAACGTAAACTTCAGGACTGGCTTTGTTCAAAATAAGGTCAGAGGTCACGATTCGACAAAAAATACAAAACTTCTGCGTTTAAACAAAAAAAAGGCTCATCTCACATTTGCCAGGCTCCCCTGGACTTTAGGGTGAATATTCTGTTGACTGACAAGACCCAAGCAGAACTTTCTGGAAGGTGCGTGTCCTGTTCATGTGGGACTAAACACACCATCAGTCAGACATGGTGGTGCCAGCGTTATGGTCTGGGACTATTGTGCTGCTTAAGAACCTGGTGATATGATGGAACCATGAAATCTCTTCTGGAGCAGAAGATCCTAAAGGCTGACCTTTGATCTTAGAGAGGTAGTTTATGCTTGAATGAAAAACATTTCTCCACATCAGTGTGAGACCCATTACCAGAAACAGCTGAAGTTTCATTCATCCATCCATTCTCATCCACACATCCGGGGTCAGGTCGCAGGGACAGCAGCCTAAACAGAGAGACCCAGACTTCCCTCTCCCCACCCACTTGGGCCAGCTCCTCTGGGGGAATCTCAAGGCGTTCCCTGGTCAGCTGAGAATGCCAGAGCCTCTCATTGTGGAGGAGCAGCTGGTCTACTCCACGCCCCTCCCAGATGACCAAGTTTCTCACCCTATCTCTGAGAGTACCCAGACTCCCTTCAGAGAAAACTAATTTTGGCCGCTTGTATCTGTGATCTTGTTCTTTCGGTCACTACCCAAAGCTCGTGACTAGGGTTGTCACGGTATGAAAATTTAACCTCACAGTCATTGTGACCAAAATTATCACGGTTTTCGGTATTATCGCGGTATTTTTTAAACGGTGTTGCATATGTTCAGAAAGCATTGTTCTACACAAACTGAAATAGGAAAATATTATCGTCCTCGGTTTGTGTCCTTCAAGTTAACATGATATCATATCATTGCAGATTAGGATAAATGTCATCAAGCAGTAACCATTATTAAATTCATAATAATAGGGTGAGCAGTGGCGACCAACTCATCTGCGCCATGGGCGCCATAATGCATAACATCATTTTAATATGGGGGTGTCCGTGACACGGTTTAAATGCTGGCAGAGGACGCTGCGGCTGCAGTATATAGTGACTCGTTGCATTCTCCCTCAGCCAAAAGTCCTCACGTCATGCATTTAAGCTAAAATGCTAATGTTAACTTACCTTACACTGGCTGTAGAGACGTGGGTTATGGTCACGCAGATGTGCCATTAGATTCGAAGTGTTGCTGCCTTTTGCAGACACTTGTTTCCTGCACGTTCTGCAAACGGGATAGCCGTCTTCTATTAACTGTCCCTCAGCATTTTTCAGAAATCCAAAATATGCCCATACTTCCGATTTAGTCTTCTTTGAGGGCTGATGGATGTCCTGGGCGCTGCCGTCTCTGCCTTCGGCCATTATTTCAGCTTCAAAGTTTTGGTTGCAAACTAAAAAGTGCGTGTGTGCGGGAACTTCAGCAGAAGCGACGGTGGCTGGTAAGGGTCACCGCGCCTAAACCGCGGCCACGGTAAACCCACCGAGATAATTTAGTTTTTTAAAAACTGGACGGTTATTTTTATTGTCAACTTTTTTACCGGTGTTTACCGCTATACCGGTTACCGTGACAACCCTACTCGTGACCACAGGTGAGGGTAGGAACATGGCTCGACCGGTAAGTCGAGAACTTTGCCTTCTGGCTAAGCTTTCTCTCCACCACAACAGACCGGTACAACGCCTGCACCACTGCAGACTCGGTACCAATCCGCCTATCGATCTCGCGCTCCATTTTTCCCTCACTCGTGAACAAGACCCAGAGAAGCTTAAACTCCTCCACCTGAGGCAGGACCTCGTCCCTGACCCGGGGAAGGTATTCTACCCTTTTCCAACTCAAGACCATGGCCTCAGATTTAGAGGAGCTGATTCTCATCCCAGCTGCTTCACAACAGCTGTGAACCGCTCTAGCAAAAGCTGAAGATCACGTTCTGATGAAGCCAACAGGACCACATCATCTGCAAAACGGGATATATATATATATATATATATATATATATATATATATATATATATAAAGATTTAAAAAAAAAAGATTAAAATTTTTTTAAATGAGAAAAAAATAAACATTGAGAAAAACAATGTAAAGCAGAGACAATCCTCAGGCCACCAAAAAGGATCCCCTTAACACCTTGGCTGTGTCTAGTCCTGTCCATAAAAGTTCTGAACAAAATCTGTGACAAAGGGCAGCCTTGGTGGAGTCCAGCTCTCACCAGGAACGAGCCCAACTTACTGCCGACAATGAGACCAAGCTCTGACACCAGTCAGACGGGCAAGGCAGCTTTATTTATAAAGCACATTTCATACACAGAGGCAATTCAATGTGCTTTCCATTAGCAAGGAGATTAAAATCATTGTGACTGTTACGTCCCCGACAGGAGATGTTAAAATGTGAAGGAGGGGGTAACATAAGAAATACGACAGTGGCGTTTAAAATGGGTTTAACTGTGATAAAAGGTTCTAAAAACAAGAGCAAACAGATGGCGAGCATTATTAAAATAATGCAAAACGAAAAATTCACTATAAGGTTAACAATTAAAAGACAAATTATCAACTATATAAAACACCTGGTTAAAACTTTATTAAAAGTTTTACCTAAACTGAAGGTGTTTTAAAAACACAACGACGTTGATAAAAGTCTAAAAACTAAATCCGAGTTAACCTTAAAACACAGTCAACACTAGGTGACATGCACAAAAGATCCATGTGGATCACTCAGAGTTAAAACTATAAGTTAAAACTCATCACAACGACGGGGTTAGACCAAACGAAACCTGGAGGACAGCAGAACCCCTGCACTGCTGCCTCTCAGTCTGCTGAAGGCACAGCCTTTTTATCCCAGGTGTGGCTCATCAGGAGGATTCAGTTCAGCTGTGCTCCTCAGCAGCCTGGAAGAGAGGAGGAGGAGGGGCGGTGTCCAGTCACCCACCAGAGCTGGGTGATCCTCAAATCAAATCAAATCAACTTTATTTGTAGAGCGCTTTCACATGGCCAGAATGGACAAACAAAGCGCTGTACATCAATAAAATGCCACACAATAGGACAGAGATATGACCATTAAAATACATTAAAAAATCCATTAAAATACACTAAAAAATCCCTGTAAAATACTGTAATAAATCCTATAAAAATACAATAAGAAATCCATTTTAAAATACAGTACAAAAACCTGAGTGCCAGTTCACATTCCATATCTGGCCTACTTCCCCCAACTTCAACGTCCAAAAGCCAGCGAGAACAGATGTGTTTTCAGTCTTCCTTTAAAGGTTTCTAATGACGTGGCCTGTTTTACATCAGCTGGCAGCTCATTCCAGAGACTTGGTCCAAGTACTAACAAAGCTCGACTACCACGAGACTTCAGGCTGTACCTAGGCACAGTTAGTAATCTCTGGTCAGCTGACCTAAGGGAACGCACCGGGACATGCTGGTGGATGACATCGGAAAGATATTTAGGAGCCCCTGTGTTTAACGCCTTGAACACAAACAGGAGGACCTTAAACCTGATGCGATAAAAAACAGGGAGCCAATGCAAGGCACGTAGGACTGGTGTTATATGTTCAGACCTCCTGGTAGATGTTAACAACCGGGCTGCAGAGTTCTGAACCTGGCTGCTTTTTCCCTCTTCAGGCTGGCAGCCGTGACAGTGACATAAAATACAATTTAAAAATTAAAAAGAAATAAAGTTAAAGGGTGAGCAAATAAAGTGCAGAATAAGAACATTTATTTATAGGCTGATTTTCAATTTTGATTTATAAGTTACTAGAGTTGGGGCACCTTTTAGGTCATGAGGAAGCTGATTCCATCTGTGAGCAGCATAGTAGCTAAAAGCAGCTTCACCCTGTTTGGTTCTGACCCGAGGTTCTACCAGCTGACTGTTTCCTAAGGATCGCAGAGCCCTGCTGGGCGTCTATACTTGGAGGAGATCTGACATGTATTCTGGCCATGAGTGATTTATAAACTAGTAGAAGCACTTTGAAATGGATTCTGTAGTTTACTGGTTACCAGTGTAGAGATCTAAGAACAGGAGTGATGTGCTCGGTTCTCTTGAGCCCCATTCCCATCTGTACCAGGTCGGCCCGGGCCGGGTAGCGTAGGTTGTTTACATATCTGGGTGGCCTGGTATTTTTCCGGGCCAACCAAGGCTCATTCTTGGCCCTCTTCCCGAGGGGTACTGCTTCAGGCCGACCAGGGCCAACACACCCACTGCTGACAGCAATTCACACCTTCCATTAGAGCAAGCCTCTGATTGGTGGGTAGAATCAGCCCATTCACACCTTCCATTAGAGCAAGCCTCTGATTGGTGGGTAGAATCAGCCCACATGGGCTTAAGACAAGGATGTGTGGAATCAACCGGGCCAGGCTGGGGCCGACTGGGGCTACCCGGCCCGGGCCAACCCGGTACAGATGGGAATGGCCCATTGGTTCCTGTTAAGACTCTAGCAGCAGCGTTCTGAATAAGCTGCCGTTGCTTCACAGCTTTTTTGGGGAAGACCAGTCAAAAGACTGTTGCAATAGTCCAGCCTGCTGGAGATGAACACATTAACGAGTTTCCCCAGGTCTGGTCTGGACATAGATGAAGATGATAAAACGCTGATCTAGTTATTGCCTTAATCATGTGACCAGTGAAGCTCAGGTCTGAATCAATCATGACACCAAGATTTTTAACCCGAGTCTGTCTTTATCCTTCTGGAGCCAAGTTGAGTAATAACCTCCATCTTATCCTGATTGTTTCCAAAGAAAATAATTCGTCTTGTCTTTGTTTAACTGGAGGAAGTTTGATTGCATCCAATCCTTAAAGAGCAAGTAACGTCTAAATTAACTTTTTTTTGCTGATGAACTGTATAAATGAGTGTCTAATAGTGTTTTAAATGTGTGCATTCTTTATTTTAGCATTTTGGTGCATTTTCTTTAAAAATTAAAAATTCTGTCTAAAAACCACAGTAATGCGCCACCTTCAGCTGAAAACATAGAATTTGAGTCATTTTGAATACATTTTAGCCAATGGCTAAAGAGTAAAGTACTACGTAAACCAGTAGAGTACTACGTAGCAGCTCCGTGCCAAAGTTATAAAAGCAACGAGCGTCTCGGCCACGCCCTGTGGCGAGTGGGAGTTGGATTTGCAAGTGAGCGTAGGAGGTCAGCGGTAGTTCAGCATTAGCATATAGCATTAGCATATCCTAGTCTTAGCATATCTTTTAGTGTTATAAATACTTATTTAGTGTTAGCTTGGCTGTTGGATATTGTAGTTTAGTTAGTGTTTGGCTGTTAGTGTAATTGGGAAAGTATTTCGGGTTTAGTGCTCCATATCGTCTTAGTATTGGTGAGTAGGTGTAGTGTAGTATGCTTGCGGTGACTCTGTGGGCATTTTACCCGCGATTCTGCACGTCTCCGTTTGAAGAGGGAGGCTGTGCCCACCGTGGCTCTTCCGCGATTTAGATGCAGCCCACCGACTCTGCTCCCCCACCACGGCGGGCTCCAGTCTGAGGTGAGTCAGCTAAATAAACGTTTTAACATCTTCTAAAGACAATTCCCTACCTAAATGCAAAGTCTGAGAGACGTGGTTCACTTCCTTTAGCTAGTCAGTCGGCAATTCTGCAACAGTGGCTCTAACTAACGCTGCACTAGTTGACAGCATTACAGCGTGAAACCCAGCTTGTGACCCGGTTCTGTGAGGAATTCTGTTCAGGAGGTCGCATTTCAGGCTCTCCACATCATAGGTGACTGACTTTTACGTTATAATGATCACACACTAGGAATGTTATAAAGCGCCTATATAGGACAGTTTCTTTTGTATATTATCTGACTTTATAAACTCCCAACAACAATGTGCTTATATATTTTTTTCAGGCTAAATCTACCCAAGACACTGGCTGTCAGACTGATTTAGCTGCAAGAATGCACTTGTCCAGGCTGATGTGAAGCCTTACCTGTAGCAAAGGTGAATTATTTTTAATAATCTTCTATGTAAACATTTTATTACCTTCTAGTTTTAATTTATTTTACAGATTATTGTTACACGTGATTTTATGCTCTTTTAAACATTTATAAATGTGCTGCTTCTTTGTTTTTACATAGCCAGCCAGAATGGAGTTCACAGCCGCAGTGTGTCTGGTGACCCACGGGGACCATGATGAAAATTCATCTTCCAGAAAGTCCCAGAGCAGCGGCCACACCCCCTGAAAAGACCAAGGTGTGAGGTGTCTGCTGTTGATTCCAGCTTCCACCTCAGTGACAGTGCAAGCTCAGTGAACTGTTCAAGGTAAAAAAAAAATTAAAACATTTCAGAATTTTTAAGATATTAACAATTAAATAAGTATGTGATTACATCATGACGGAGGCTACTGATTCTGCCCCTGTGACACTTGGTGGTGACGTGTGAGCTGATTCTCCTGGAAAATAACTTTTACATTAAATATTTTGTTTTTGCTATCAAAAGTATATTAACTAATAACCTGCATTATTGCAGGACACTCAGCAAAATATGTACTCTACACCATGAGGCATGCACACGTTAATACTCTATAAGAGCACATAAGGTGAGCAACACCACATATTGTACACTGTCCTGAATTTGTTTTCTTTCTGCATCTCATTAGCCTGGCTGATCACCTGATAACTCCTGTCATCTGGTTATGACAGCATGAGGATGTCCTCACACACCTGTAACCTATCAGCTCATCTGGCAGAATAGAGAGAGAAGAGACAACACCACATCTCCTGTTCCTGGAAAGCCTTCAGCCATCCTTCGATGACTGAGAACCTCCATCAGCTCTGTCTCCTGTCTGCCCACAATTATTATAATAAATATTGTGTTTGACAAGTTTTTTTTGTGCTGCCAAATATCTCATATAGATTCCAGTTTTGATATTTTAATGGATATTTATAAATTACATTAATTGAATTATCACAATGCATGTTTAACTAGCTCTATTGTGATGAACTAAACTAGCACCTCACTGTTAAAAGCTCATTTTAATTTCAAGCATGTTTAAGTATTTATGGACATGAACAAAAACAGGAAATATATAAATTGAGATTTATTTAATTAATATAACAAATAAGGGGGAAAGAGTCATTGAAAGGCACATTCTTCTGGAAGCTCCTGATCCTGACGACACCAGCAGAGGAGACCACCTGCAGACACCAGAGACCAGCTGCAGACACCAGAGGACCTAGAACCAAGAGAGCAGCTGTTATCAGTAAATAAATAAACCAGGGCAGTTTTAGTGAGCTGAACACATTACAGAATAATTTTCTCATGGGGCATTTTCATAATTTTATGCAGCAGACTGTAACTTGAGCCCAGAGCTACCGGAGAGCTGCTATCCAGCATGTTTCAGTGGATTTTCCTGCTTTAACAAGTTAGATTAACTGTTAAGCAGCTCAGCTATTTGTTGCTGATTAAAACCAGGTGTGCTGAAGCAGATAAACCTCTAAAACATGCTGAATACTAGCTCTAGAGCCGTGGAGACAAACCCTGCAGCTAATCCAATGCTATGGCTAACGGCTACTTACGTTCAGAGGTGGTTCTGTTGGGTCGGTTCTGGGAGTTACAGGCAACTCACAAGCTCACAACAATAAGGCTCAGGTCCGCTTGTCTCCTCCAAATAGACTTGGTCCCTTTCTTCTCGAGTGTCTGGGTAAGGAGGGGGAGAAACGTCCTCCACTTCTAATAACTGCATAGAGTGAAGGGAGCTAGCATCGTCTAGTTAGCCGTCGTCTTCGTCACTGCCGCGGCTCCGCCCTCTCGGTCCTCCAGGCAACGCCTACTAATGTTGCATTTTTTAAAATTGATACGTGGGTGGAGAAGGACTCTGAGGCTCAATTGACCCGCTCTTTAACTTGCTCCAAACACTGATAGAGTGAGTCTAGGGGACCACAGTCTCTAGGTGATGGAGCCAGTTAGATCTGCTACCTCGTACTCCCACAGATCCTCCTAAGGGACGCAGTTGAACACCTTCTCCGAATCCACAAAACACGTGATTAGTTAGGCGAACTCCCACGCACCCTCCAGGACCCCCCTAAGGGTATAGAGCTGGTGTTCCACGGCCAGGTCAAAAACCACATTGCTCCTCCTGAATCTGAGGTTCGATTATCTGATGGACCCTCCTCCCCAGAACCCCTGAATAGACCTTAGCAGGGAGGCTCAGCTGAAGTTATTTGAAAACCTTTAGGTGCAAGAAAGCAAAGGTAGACGAAACATTTTGATGGTGCAGATACTATTTAGCAGCTGTGTATGTGTAACAGGTTTCTCCATTTCTGCAGGTGTATAACATCAGTGATGGCCTGAAAACGTTTGCCTTCTTGTCGCACGACTGCTCGACACTTGTGGTGGGGAATTGGTTTGGAGAGGTAGCCATCGTTGATCGACGGACTCCAGGGTAGAATCACTGCTGCTTGCATTTTAAACCTATAATTGGATGAATAAGACATTTGTAAGAATACGATTTCCTTTGCAGAAACTCTCATGAGTCCATCCACCCCATTGACCCGAAGACTCTCCGCTGCGTGAGTGTCCATCCTCTGCAGATGCAGTACTTCGCTGTCGCAGAGAGCCGGTACGACTCAGAAATCCACTAGTCTCTCCTGTCAGCTGGACTGTTGTGTTATTAAGTAGATATTTCTGCAGGGTAGTGGGCATTTATGACAGCAGGCGCCTGAAGAAGACCAAAAGCGAGCCAGTGTCCCAGCTGACCGGCCACACTTTAAGCATCACAAGCGCTTATTTCTCACCGTCCACTGGAAACCGGGTCCTCACCACCTGCATGGATAACCACATCAGGTGAAGCAAGCACAGTGGTTTTGATAGTTGTTCTGTTTAGTCAACCCCTGCCTAAGTTTATTTATTTATTTAACAGGATATACGACACATCTTTAGTATCCTCTAATGCTCCTTTGCTGAAGTCCGTCAGGTACGTCCACACGGCCGACTCGTAACACGGCTGCATTTTTGAGCAACACACAACCCGAGTTTTTTTGGCGTTTGCAGACACGACATGCAGACAGGCCGCTGGCTGTCGAAGCTGTCGGCCGTGTGGGACCCCAAACAGGAGGACTGCTTTGTGGTGGGGAGCATGATGAGGCCTCGGAGGGTGCAGGTGTTCCACGAGAGCGGCAAACACCTGCACACCTTCACGGACGAGGAGAACCTGAACACGGTGCTGTCCGTCACCGCCCTCCACCCCACCAGGAACGCCTTGTTGGGTGGAAACGCATCAGGACGTGTGCACGTCTTCAGCTGAACTGAAGACCACGGAGAGAGACTTGTGCAACATTAAATGGGTACCTGAGCTAAATGACGTGTTGGATTATACATCTGTTGTAGAGTGAGGTAGCTTTGGTGACGAGGCATTTTATGTGCCTCAGATTAACATTTATTTCAGACCAGTGTTCACATCTTTTTCTGTCACAGTGTAAAAGCCCACCTTCACGTCAGGATATGATACAACTCATTTAAAAATGTATTTAATTTTACAAAATCAAAGCAGCATCGTCCATCTCAAAGTCCGACAGTTTTCAATTCTGGCGTCTATTTTTTAATCTGAGCGGAAAGTTTTGTTTTGATGTGCAGCGGTACCTTGTTACGTAACCGATGCAAAAGAGAAACATTTCCTTATTGACGTTTTTTTTTTTCTTTTTGTGTTTTGCTGTGTTGCATCATTAAACAACCAAACAATATCTTTGCAAAACAGTTTTAATTAATCAACTTTAAACAAAATTCCTTTTTCCTCCGTATTTTAGGGGCCGCAGCAGCTCAGGAGGTACAGTGGGTTGTCCAGCAATTGGAAGGTTGCAGGCTTGATCCCGGCTCTGCCAGAGAATGCTGCTGTTGTGTTTTTGGGCAAGATGCTTAAAGAGCGAGTAACACCCAAATTAACTTATTTCTTCTGAAAACCTGTATAGATGAGCGTCTTAACCCTCCCACTGTCCTAATGGGTGTGACCCTGCGATGAAAGTTGACCATTAAGCAGGGTTGATGGTTTATCCCTTGAGGTCCACGTGGCAGGGGTGAGGAGTGAGCGCCACCTCACCCCTGCCACGTGGACCTCAAGGGATAAACCATCGATCCTGCTCAATGGTCAGCTTTCCTCGTGGGGTCACCCATAAAGACAGTGGGAGGGTTAATAGTGCAGTGTGTTTGTGTGATCACCAATTTGCCATTATAGTGCAATTTACTTTAAATGTAATATTTCAGCCCAAAACTGTAATATCTCCATCTTCAGGTTAAAACTCTGCTCCACATTGATTTAGAATCAGCCACAGCTGATGGCAGTAGTGCATGCAGGGTGACGTCTGTACCGTACTGGATTTCTGCCGAGTCTCGCTGCACATCCACCTGGCACCTTTCACCTGCTGACAAGAGTGGACTGGGACCAACATCGGCCATGGCATTTATACGGAGCGTTGGCCCTCAGAGTGGGGGGGGGTAGAGTTGCCGCTGTTTGCGGACTCGTCTGTCCCACCGAACGTGAGAGCGGGGGTGCGGCGTGCGCTGGGGTCTTTGGTTGGCCCAAGCTGGGCAAGTGACCCACTGGGACAGTGCCTGAATGCCAGAAAAGCCAGTTTACTCCTGCCTGCTGACATGACACATTGACGCTTAGAGACGCTCGCCTCCTTAACTCATTCACTGTCAATGATGACTAAAGCCGTCATTTGCATGTTCTTACTGTGTGGGCGTCGGACGAGCCCCCGCACCGTGAGAACAAACATCTCAGCTCTAAAGCCGATCTTCATCCGCATACATCACACGTCATGTGATCAGGAAGCAGAACATCCATTTGTTAGGAGATCGTTTTGGGCCGCTGCTGTAAAAAAAAGAAAGGCGCGAACTGGAAAAGCGTCGGCCAATCACAATTCAACAACGGACTATGAAAGAACGGATAACGCTCGAAATGCGCGGATTCTTCCTGATGTAAGAGGTGAGTCTCCGCTTTGTTTTGGTTGTTTTGGCGTTGACATCATCCTAGAGCGCAACGTTCTGTGACTCTTAAAAAAACAGTAAAAGCAGTGAAAAACGCTGGCAGCGAAGGCCTTTACCGATCAGGAAACGGCTGGCAGTGAATGAGTTAAGATAAACGTCCCCCTCTCCTTTTTTCTACTGAACTGGAAATCCTCCTTCCTGCAGTCACTTTCTGTGTCTGCTCTTCTGAACGGCGAGTCTGCCGTTTGTGTATGGTCATGTGCACACGCCATTGTGCATGCGCTAGTTAACAACTGTTTTTTCCGACAGAGAAACTCCCAAGAGCACAAACGAGGGGGTTGAGGGGGGTGCTGCCAAACATTGCCTCAGTGCCGCTCTGTCTGTCTTCCAGGCAGCATCTTTTTCCAGGTATTTTTCTCTAACAGGAAGTCTGGTTGAAATAAGTCTCCACCCATGCCTTGACTCCCACTTTAACTCACCTTGCCTGCTGCTACTGGTCGGAGGGACCGGTGGAGCCTGTGCTTAGAAAGCCTATGTCGGTGTGCCCCAGGGCAGCTGTGGCTACATTGTAGCTCATCACCACCTGTTTGTGTGTGGATGAATGATGCACTGTAGTGCTTTATAGTCCTCTGACTCAAAGGCGCTATACAAGTGCGGGTCATTTATCATTTAGATTTCATTCAATTTTCTCCCACTTCAGTTCTGTTGTCAGCCTTAATGGTTGGAATGTTTTACTTTATTTAAAAATGACTAAATACTTAACCCTTTAAGCGCCAAAGTCGCAGAATTTCGACATGCAGCAATGTTGGATTTAGTAAGCCACAGCAGCAGAAATGAGCCCTCATGCAGTTAATACGTTACACTGCGGGGTGGCAGACACCTGTAACTTCAATCCAAGCAGCATTTGTTGGTGTGTTACTATTGAAACTTTTGAGTATTTAGAACTTGAACCCCGCCCACAATTCGCAGAGTCGCGGAGGCTGTCAGTGAGGGCGAGCAAGCGGAAAAAACACAATGCCGAGAGGAATGTTCAGTGCTGACGAAGCTCTGTCTAGTACTGGCAGATCGGATTCAGAGGAAGAATATTTCCTGTCCGAGGATGATCTGCCGTCTTCTAGCGAGACGGAAAGCGTGGCTTCAGCGCGCAGCATCAGAGAGTCCGTCAGCGACGACACGGTTACACAAGCAGCCCATCCAGCCCTTCTCTTGTCCGATGTTCCGCGTCGGGCAAAGAGACATGGGGGGGGGGGGGGCATCTATCTCAAAATAAACCAAAGAAGGGATGAGTGAAATGTGTTCATGACACTGAAGCACCAAAAACAGTGTTCTTGATTGATACGCAGTAAACACAATAAAATACCAATAAAGTAATAACACATGCATACATGTCTACATAAGAATATGTATCACAAACAACACTAAGAAAAGACAAAAACAAAAAAAATCTGAAAATGTGATGCAATCCAATATGGCTGCCACCTGATGATGTAATAATATGCAAATTATGTGAGTGAATTTGATCCTATCACAAATTTGGCTCATACTGAAGATTTTTCTAATTTACAATATTCCTCTATCTAACCAGATTTAAGCTACAAGCTCTTTAAATAGAGATATAAAAAATTCATATTTTACCGAAAAAACTACGGCGCCTAAAGGGTTAACACCCCCTGCTTGTTTTACATGAATGAAGTCAATATTCCAGTGATTTTATGACACGTTGAAAAGCAAACAGACCGCCAGGTAAAAAGAATAGATTATATTTATTAATACATTATACACCAGTCTTCAATGGTTGCTAGAAGAAGTCTTGCCTGGAGGTAATGATGCAGGACACGTGCTTACAGAGACGCTGTGGTGTGCTGGACCTAGGTAAGGTTGGGACACGTCTAAGACGTGATCCAGAGAGGGAAAGTTTCTTAAAAGTTCAACTTTCATCGCGTCAGTTTGTGTAAAACGAGTTCAGACAACTTAAATAAACTGTATATAAACAAAATAACACACAAGTGAGTCTCCGAATACTAGAAAATGCTGCATGTTGGCCAAAAGAAATACTTTCACATCTCACTCGCATAAGATTTGTTCCAAAGCAAAATTAGAACAAGATGCCCAAATGCTTTATTTAAGAGCAAATGTCTTCAAGAACAAAGCGGAGTTCCTTTCATGCATTTAGTTTGAATCAAACTTTAGTGTCTGCACTTTTCTAGTTAGTGGTGATAATTTAAACTGAAATATTAAACGTATATTTAGCTCTTGGCTAAACTCTTCATGATCAACAAGATGAAACAAAATCTGAGAAATTAAAATAAATGTCTGCCAGATTTAGGAACCACTATCTTTTAATTAAAGGGTGAAAACAATTAGATCTGTGTAAGTTCTTGAATAAAAACATTTAGTTAAATACTTATTTTGTTTTGTAGATTACTTTGTTAGTTATTAATCATCCTTTGCTCTCAGTAATCCCTAATTTTGGATATGTGACACACAGCTTTTACACTCGCTTTCGTCCTGAGCCCTTTTTGGAAACTTGTATTTTTAGGGCGGTAACGACACGCTGAGGGCTGTAAGATCAGAGTAAATAAGGCCGAAGGCTAGAACAGCCTCACGACAACAGAGGGCTCTTTCGTTGGTGATGACGTTGCAGGACGTAAACATTAATTATCTTCAGATCAAAAACGACAAATCCACCAGAATAAAACCTCCATGTGTTGCTTAACAATGGAAACGAGTTAAATCCACGTAACTTTGCAGATAGATGCATACGTTTTAACACAGAAGGGCTAAAAGTTTCACTCAAGAAGGGTCCAAAAAAAACCTGATTTTGTAATTTTACAAACTCCAATAAAGTCAAAATTCCAATTAATGGAAAGGATCTCAGTCTTCAATATCTATTAACATTATTGCACATCAAGATGAACTCACCAACTATTGGAGTACACACACACACACACACACCCACCACACACTCATCATCTTTAGGACAAAAACAATCGCGAACACAGACGCAAAGTTCCCTCTACAACAGAACAGATGGGTCACACGTGCAGGCACCCAGAACGCACTTGTGTCATAAAGCTATTGCTACTACTTTTTACTAGTTGAGCAAACTGCACCTAGTAAACAGTGTGTGTGAAGAGTTGCTTTGGAGCCGACAGTGCGCCTCTGTCTGCAAATCTCTGAAACAGCAGTTGTAATAAATCAGAAATGTTGCTGTTCGGCTGGTTTCTCCCAGAACATTGATCTAAATTCTGTTTGTGTGAAACAAACCCAAACTAGATGTGTTTCCCCTGCGACAGCAATGCTAATGTATGAATACATTTAAAAATAAAGGCATTTATCATCTCTGGCTGAATAGTGAAGTCTATAAGACACGGCTCCATTTTAACCCTGTTTCTGTGTGAAAGAAAGTTACCTCGAGGCGAGCTAAAACAAGATGTGACAAAAGAGTTCGTGACTTGTGACAGGATTTGTTAAATGTTTCCTGGGAGAAGCCGGTTTTATTAACAAGGCAGTCACGTTTCCTCTGCCCCACCTGCTGACCTGTGCCCCGCCTCTGGGTTTAGTCGCTCTCATTTGCTGACGAGAAACCCCCCCATCCATCGTAACTTGCAAGCGAACCACTGCCGCAAGGGGCAGAAATATTCAAAGTGGAACTGCTGGAACTCGGGGGTCTTGCGGATGTCTCTCAAGAAGGCGATGTCCAGGTCCGACTCGGTCAGCATGATGAGCAGCAGCAGCAGGGCGAACAGCAGTCCGATGGTGACCAGAAACAGGCGCAGCACACTTAAGATGAACTTGTTCAGCTCCTCTACATCACTGGATGGTGAAGGCTTGCTCCTGACTTTACGCAGTGCCCTCCTGCTGGGCCCCGACTCTGCCTGCCCCTCCCTCATAGCCCCTGACTCCTTCTCCTCATCAATGCTGCAGGGCGCCCCGTTGAGGTGACGGGCTAAAGGCATCTCCATCCCGTGCTCCGCCACCGGCGTGGGCAGCACGCTGTCTGAAGGGCTGTAGGTCTCGTCGGAGATGACTGCCGACACACTCGCCTCGCTGCCGTCATCCATCTGGCCCCGGGAACTCATAAAGGAGTCGCCATGGGAGACAGAGCGCACAGGCGTGGAGTGGGCACTGTCTCGCAGAGACTCCAAACCTGGAAACACAGATGGGCCATTCGTCTGTCAGAATGATTTTACAGGATACAGACTTCATAAATGCTGTATGCGTGTTACCATAGAAACGCATATTCATAAGGTGTTTTGGCATTTGACAGGTCAGTGGTCCATCAGAGCGCCGTGTAGGGACAACCAGCCATTCTTTCCCACACCCAAGACCAATATACCCAGAGAACACCCACTCTTACCCAGGGAAAGCACCATGCAGCTTCTTTAGCTTTTAAATTATTTACCTGCACAGTTGTCCTTTGGTCGACCAAAGACTGAAGATGGGACAGATAACCTAGAGGGGCTTCTAGAGTCCTGTCTTGACTCAGAACCTGAGTCCAAGTTAGAAGATCCTCCAGGGAAGGCTGGGTAGAGCGGCAGAACCCCCAGAGCTTTGCCCAAGAGCTTGGGTCCCAGGGAAAGTACCTGCACGTTGACATCCCGATAGCAATGGTTGATCATACGCAAGTGGACGCTCACCTTGGTCTTGATCTTGATGAGACACTTCACCATGATTCCACTCGGCTACAAACAAACAAGCTTAATCATAGCACAAATGTGGTGCTTTTAAAGTTTCTGTGCCCCAATCAGCCTCTTCTGTCTTTTATCCTCTTAGAGGTCATTGTCCCATTTCTGTTGGGCTGCTCTTATGCAGTGGGGACGCTGACAGGACAAGTAGGACCAGAGTAAGAGTGAAAGACAGAACAGTGGAACACTGTCCTCTTGTCCTGCACTTCACTTTGTTTCCTCCCTGCTGTCAGCTGTTGCACAGGCAGTGTGACCTCTGACAGCAGGAGCTATTTTCAGGCAGAGATATTATTACCAGGGCAGAAAGAGCAACAATATGAAACACAGGGGGTTTACGTTGCTGTTGCAATATTGGAGTAATACATCACATCTCTGTTCAAGGCAAGAGGAGGGCTAGTTGGACAAAAGACTCTTAATCTGTAGCTGTGAATAGACTTACTAAAAGTTTATTAGTTTGATCAGCTGAGAGTAAACCAACTCTCAGAGGAAGCACTGGAAAAAGGTTAATAGCCAGTTGGAGGAGAGTGGGGACAGTAAGTGCTCTTTATAAACCGCCAGACTTTCTCTTGACAAGAGGAAGCCTGAGGACGGTGTCTGATCGGCACTTATTTGTCTAAACACACACGACCACGAGAGAGACGGGGAAAATTAGTGACACTTATAAGCAGAGGGGTTGATAATATGGAAGGTACTTACTGCAGTCCACTCACAAATGCATTAAAATCTAAGATGTGTTAGAAAAGACTGATCAATAGTGGAACTAATCACATGGAGAACAGTGACCCCAGCACAATGGGAGGGCTAGCTAATGTTGGCAACAACGACAAACATACTTAGCTGTATTTAAACCAGCTTCAAAAAACAAGAACATGATGTCATCCTAAATATTTTTTAAGCTTGGTAAATTAAAGTGATGTTAGATGTGTCAGTATTTAGGGGAAGCTAATGAAGAGCTAGCCTCTAAGTCTGTTCTTGTGAATGTAGCTTAAACCATAGACGGAAATACGTAGACGCACCATTGGTCGCCGGAGAGTGTAACAGCATTGCTACCGTATTGGATGGGTCCCTCACTCTCCAAAACCAGCTGGAATCAATGCCGAGTGAACAACTATGCCTGTTTTTTGTACAGTCTATGGTAACAACAATCAGTGTTGAAAACAAGTTACATGGAACTTTTCTTGCCCATCTGTTGGGATTTTATATTTTAATGAATTTTGTTTGACTATATTTATATTTTAACTGTCATACCATACCATAAGTCTTGTTTTGTGATAAAACTTAATAAAAAGTGGATTATAGTTTGGGGCTAATGCAGACCCATCCAAGATGGTGGCCTGCCACAATGGCAGCTCCAATAGGCACCGTATATGTCTGTGGCTTAAACAACCAGAAAATTTGATGAATACGCAGCAATAATGGATGATAGACAAACAGTAACTATCCAGTGAAACCTTTTAAATAAAAAATGGGGGATAAAATCTTTCAGGGATTTTGGGAGGAATTTGGAAACTCCACTATCAAGGAAATTCTTATGCTAAGCAATTAAACAAAGCTATTACTGTATTACCCCTTCCAGTGGTGGACTTGCCATCAGGAGAAGCAGGACATTTGCTGGTGGCCTGGCTACCAAACTGGTCTGCTCGGCAGATCGCATTACCACCCCACCCTGCTCGGAGATTTCGTGTTGGGGATTGAAGCCGCTAATCCTCGCTCGAATGGAGATGGCAGGAATACTATAGTCTGCGCTGGGTTGGTGTTAAATTCCCCTTCTGAGTTACTGTTCCAGTCTGCCCCAACTCCTTCCAAAATGACGTAAAACGTAAAAACCATTGACATATGAAAAATGTGGACATAGCCCACCCATTGTTCCGTGAGCGGCAGGTTTAAGCCAAAAATAGGAGGTTCCCAACACTGATTTTTTTTTACCGTGTCACATGTCTTGTCACGCCCAGACAATTCAAAAATGGGAAAAGAGGTGGAGCTGAGGATGGGGGTCTTACGTTTGGAACAGGGTTGGAACAAATTAACCAATGTAGCTAATAGCTGAGTCATCTAGTCCAAGAAGCGAAGAAGGGCTCCAGGGTAGCCAATTCGCACGACAGCCTGGCGTCTGTGCGAGGCTGTAGTCATGCCGGTTGCCTGTGGAGATATAATATGGACTGGGACTGTTAAATTACAAGCAGAGCCTCAGTCCACTGCAATTGTAGCTGGGCGCCATGGCCTTTAACATCAGCTCATGCTCCACGGTTGGAGATCAGCGGGACATTAGCTATATGCTAACCCAAAGATAATTGAGTTTTTCAAGGCATTTTTATGTTTATTTATTTGGCATACGCTTTTATCCAAAGCAACTTTCAATTGTTAATCTATAGGGCATGTTGTGATCTGTGGGGGAAACCGGAATGTCCAGAGGGAACCCATGCATGCATGGGGAGAACATGCAACTCCATGCAAAAAGGCTGCAGCTGAGTTTCGAACCTGCAACCTGCTTGCTGCGAGGCAACAGTGATAACAACTGCGTCACCATGCATATAAATATATGTCGAGAAGTAAACATCTCGACAGGAGCGTCTTCTGATTAGGCGTTGATAAAAATCGCCATGCAAGTTTACTGCAGTTAGTTAAAGCAGTAGAAAGACAAACTGGAGTGACCCGATTCCCGTGACACCACACGGCGCACACTGCAGAGGAATGGCATGCATGGGTATCGTCCACGAAGGAAGCCTCTCCTAAAACCCGTGCACAACAAAGCACATCTAGGATTGGCTAGGGCCCATGCTGAAAGAGATGAAGACTACTGGGACTAGACTCTGGAATGACGAGACAAAGATACAAAATGTCGCCAACTTGTTCATTCCATGCCTAAAGGACTTGGTGTTGGCCATAAAAATCACGGTGGTCATACAAAATACTAGATGTAGTAGTTTTTGTTGCAGGGTGTATTCACTTTGGCTTCAACCAGTTTTAGTAAAACAGAAGATTTTGTGATCCAAGTTATATTATTAACCTTGATTTCATGTTACGGAGTTAAACAAGTGATCAGTAAAACCCAGCCTTGTGAAAATTCTGGAAATTTTTCGATAGATAGATAGATAGATAGATAGATAGATAGATAAATAGATAGATAGATAGATAGATAGATAGATAGATAGATAGATAGATAGATAGACAGACAGACAGATAGACAGACAGATAGATAGATAGAGTAGATATAAGTAGATATAGACATGGATAGATAGATATAGACATAGATAGATGGATAGATGATAGATACCGTAAATCCTCTAACACAGGCCCGGGCCTGTATTTGACTCAAGCTCATCAAGCTCCAGGCCTTTTTTGGAAGGAGGACCAGAATTAGAGGCAGGCCTCTATTTCTATTTGAGCAAAATGAACTAATGGTTCGCTGGAGTTTTTGACAATTAAAATTGCGCCCACATTTTCAAAGTTAAACACATTTCTTTTAACAACGGTAGTTTCTGCTTCAGCCCTCTCCCCCCTCCCCCTGCGCAGCGGCCGCAAACTCACTGATGCGCCTGCAGCCTCTTAGAGTTCCTGCTGCTCTAAACATTAAAATAATTATTTCATTTTCTGTTCCTCACTTCTGATTACCTTCAAAGGTGTCTGTTTGTTGCAACCAGCAGGTACAAAAACTAACCCTAACCCTATTTGACTATTTTTCTGTCCTGTCTGTTTATTATCTTCCTGCATCTCCTCTCAATCCTAAAGAGAAACTGCTACCTGGGTTCATATATGTTCACCTTATGAGTTACCTTTGAGCTGCAGTTCTAAAAGATCTACCAACCGCAAAAACAGCGGTGTGCTCGCTGCTTGGCGGCCGCATCAGTGATCAGTGCGTCACCGGAGGACAAGGTGATGCGCCCCGCTCCAAAAGCATCAGGCGCAAATAAAAGACAGAAAACATTAAAGGAAATGAACCGACATGAACGATCGCAAGCATTAAATTAGTTTTTGAGGTGGCGACACCTGATTTGATAATGTTACTGTGGCCGTGCTCAGGATGCAGATCTACCGACCGCAAAAACAGCGGAGTGCTCGCTGCTTGGCGGCCGCATCAGTGATCGGTGGGTCACCGGAGGACAAGGTAATGCGCCCCGCTCCACAGCAGCTAAACACATCAGGCGCAAATAAAAGACAGAAAACATTAAAGGAAATGAACCGACATGAACGATCGTGTGTCAGTACCGACGCTCTGGCACAGCGCGTTGCCCCCCCCGAGCGCAGGAGCTTGTCACCTGCTGACGGCAGGCTGCTGTCTTTTCCGAGGGCTGCATCTTGCCGGTCATTATCACATGACAGCGACTTGTCGATGACAGGCATAAAAAGTCACTATAGTGAAGTCGACTAGTTCATACAACCCCTACTGCTCCCCAGTGTTCTGCAGCGCACGTTCTCTTTGAACTTGATATCAAATTTTCGTCTCCGCACGGTTAAAGTTACCCTCGCGGTCTATCACTGGCAAATCAAAAGTGAGACAATGACACAACCACCCCCCGTACTTGCTTGTTACCACATTCCACCCGGCCACAATAAGAGACCGGCCATTATTCACCTCCGCCGACTCAGACACTGGCCAAAATTGGAGACCCGGCCTTTAATTGAATACCGGCCTGTATTAGAGGATTTACGGTAGATATAGACATAGATAGATACAGTGATCCCTCGTTTATCGCGGTAGATGCGTTCCAGACCTGGCCGCGATAGGTGAAAATCCGCGAAGTAGGGACACCATATTTACAGTGTTTATTTAACAGGAGAGGGAGCGCAGCTGATCCTCATCAGCCTGATCAGCGGGACGGCTTTAAAAGGAGGACGGTTATCCAGATACGACGCCGGCCAACTGCCATTTAAACCCCAGAAGAAGAAGAAGATACGACGCCGGATGATTAACTACTGCCTGACTCGCTTCTCCTACGGATTCCCTCCCGTCTTGGAGACTTCTGGATACTCACCGGTTCGCTGCCTGGATACCAACTCTGCTCTGCCGTCCCGCTCTCCACCGTGCTCACGCTCCCTCTCCGTTACCTCGTCCTCATCCGTCTACCCTGCCACCTGGAGATCTACAGTTCGCTTCTGGATATCACCCCGGCTTAACTCCCCTCCACATTCACCCTGAGCTTCCGTATTTTGCCGCTTCCTGGTTTACCCGGCCTCCGCTGGATCACCAGTGCGCCCTCAGTTCTCCTCATCATTAAAGAAATAAAATTGTTTATCTTTTACCTCGACTCGAGTCTGATTCTGTATGTCTTGGGTTAGACACTTACCCCAAAACATGACAGAAAAATACCGCGAATCGGTGAAAAATACCGCGAATCGGCGAATTTCCCTTGAATAAGGATCCAAAGAAAAAATCTGCGAAGTGGTGAATCCGCAATAAACGAACCGCGAAGTAGCGAGGGATCACTGTATAGAGATATAGATAGCTATATAGATAGATGATAGATAGATAGACAGATATGGAGATAGATATAAGTAGATAGATAGACATATTTAAATTCACACTCACTTCTGAGATGATTACGACCAAATATTTATCACATGACACCCCCACTCCTTCCAAAAACAGATACGCAAATGGCAACTTGATGGTAATAAATATCGGTTGTTAATATCTGCCCAGTTTTACTCATCTGACTGATATATGTTAGAAAAAAATTGACTGATAGTAATATTGATGGCAAAAGTTTATTTTAGATGTAATCATTTTTTATTGTGTTCGTTTACCTTCCATTATGGAGATGTGGACGGCTCGTCGGCGGGTTCTTGGCACACTGGTCAGGCGAGGTCCGTGTGTGATTGATGGACAACTTCTGCTGGGAACCATGCCAGCCCTAGGACAAGAATAAAAAGGTTGTACTCACATGCACACACATACATATGCTCAAATACTGAATCATAAGTGTGACATTCAATTAGTGTAATAATTGTGACCTGTGGATCTCCGGTGGGTCTCTTTTAATTTTGGCACTTTGTTCCATCACTTCTTTTGCAACCTTTCCACTAAAAACACAGAGTAAAAAAAAAGGTGATGATCTGAGATCACCAAGATTTCTGAGACTCGTTCAATAAAAAACCTGCATGGTTGTTACCTGTATCTAAAGCGGCTACCCTTAAAGAAGAGATTACTACTGGACACAGTGCGGACTTGGCTTGATTTCTCCAACCTGTGAGTGGGAAGGGTGTTGATCATAAGCATAAACCTCTGCTAAAATCCGTTTTGTCCGTAATTACATTCATTTGCATGGCAAGTGTGGACTCACTTGTAGAAGGCCTGATTCTCAACTCCACACTTCCATAGATGCTTACAGGCTTCTGGTGTCGGTGCAAAATAAGTCAGGATAATCTTCCTGTCCTGCAGGAGGTTAACGTGACAATAGTTTTAAAGCCACACATGCGAAAAGTCAGAGATTTTCAACAACAGCAAACAGCACAAATACATAAGGCTCTGAATAACAATATAAATGCGTTTATTTTAATTATTCTTGTAAAATTTAGCATTTATTTTTAAAAGCTGAACGTCCAGCAGGAAGTTGTTTTATAAACCAGTGTAGCAGCAATTGTTTACCTTACAGAATGCCACAAATGAATTTAATCAGATTCGTACCTCACTCTGAGTTGCATATATATGGAACGTCTTTGCTTCAAACTTGAGTTTGGTCACCTCCTCCCTGAGGAAGAGATGGAGACATACCAAGACAAATAAGGGAGAGAAATCAAAGAAAGAGTTACAAGAAGGGAATTTAGACAAGGACAGAATAAGTAATTAGTAAAAAGTCATTTTTATGCTTAAAGAGACATTATGGAAGTTTGACAGCCAAAACATGTACAGAAATAATAAATTTCTTCTTCATACGTTCTCCTGCAATGCCCTGGTCCTGTAGAATGAGCCCTGGCATTTTTACTGTGATTGCCTGTTTTTCTGTAAAATCATAGAAAAAGAGAGATGCTCGGGTCGAGCAAGCTGCTTCATGCGCGTTCACGCTCAGGCATAGCCCGTAGCATTTGCTATCTTTAGCAGCAGAGAGAGAGGTAGTGCCACTTTGTCGCTGTTCCTAATGCCTAGTGACAAAGCTAGCTACATTTCTGAGGACCCTTAGCTACTTTCTTCTAGATATTTCCTGCAAATTAGCAACAAAATGGCCATTTTCACTCCAAACCGTTCTTTGAACGTTGTTTTAGCTGTCATCAAGGATATAAATGTTACAGATGCATAAGCCGTTAATGGCGCTTTAGCTCATCTAATAAGACGTCGGACTCGTGCGGAAGATCTGGGTTAGATTCTGGATGTGAACAATATTTATTTAGAGTTTATTTTTTACATTAATGGTATATTTTTTTACAGTAAGATGCCCAAATTTGTATTTGACACTCGCCGAACGGCATTGAATTCACAGATAAAAAAGATTTGGGTTCAACTTTCATTTTGGAACAAATTTTCAAGCAAGGGAAGGGAATGATCTGAGCATGCAGGAGGACTGACCCATCTTAAACCTTTGTCGGCTGTGCTGAAGAGAAAGGTACAGAACCAAATTATTTAATTAATTAGCTGCGTGTTCCCCTGTCCTCTGGGCCGCACACACACACACACACACACACACACACACACGCGCGCGCACACACACACACACACACACACACACACACACACACACACACACACACACACACACACACACACACACACACAGGACTGTCTCAGCTGTTTTCGTTAAGGAGTGTGCACGTACAGCATGCGCGCCTCGTGCACGAGCCTACTATTGAAGCTGCCGTTACGATTTTTGGCCTGAGGGGGCAATCGCGAGCATAAAAATTCAAAACTCCATAAAGTCCCTTTAAGGATTCAAAAAGTTATGATTCCAGAGCTGGATCGAGAATTTCCATCAGAAGATCTGTTCTCACCATGTGAGGAAATGAATCCTCCTGTTTCCTTGCAGTACAGTGAATCCAAAAGGGGTAAAAGCCAGAAAAGCTGGATTCCGGGACACATCCTGACCATAAAAACACAAAATAAAAATCAGTCACCATAAAAAGATCCATTCTCTTCACTGATAAAAGATGCTTTATCATTTCCTCTGTAGCAATTTTGTTTCACCTTGCATGGATGAGGATCCACTCCATATGTCTCCAGAGTCTGGGCTTTCTGGAGGAAGTTGAGCTCTGATGTTTCAGGAGTCTGACCTCTAATGAAACAAATAAACAAATGCACAGTAGTGGTTTTCATCCTGAGAAACTAGTACATAATTATGTCAAGTTGACGTCAACTATGTACCGATTTAGTCAAGATTACAGAGTAGGAAAGGTGTCTTTTATGCTGAGTCATAATTCAAGAAGGAATTGTGCAACAGGGGACGGTGCAGGACTGGTTTTTGCATGACTCATTACATGAAATGGAGCAAGACAAACAACACTAAATCTTTAAAATGACACAATGCAAAATAAATTTAAACCAAAGCTCTGAACGAAGCTGAGGCTTTGTCAGATTAAGACCATATGAAAAGGCTGAGGGCATCCACTGGTGGAATTCTGACATTTTAGTGGAAATCTGAAGATACTTTGGGTCACATTCTTAACAGATTCTCTTACTAGAGATGCTCCAGTTCAAGTTCCAAAGGCCGATACCAATTTCATATCCTTCACTCAAATGCAGATTTGGGTTTGTTTTGATTAATCAGAAAAAATAATGTTATTTGCTGTTTGGAAACGACGCGTTCATGGACTGGGAGGAATGAGTTTAAACGGTGTTTGTATAACAACAAACCCCAACATCCATCCATCCATTTTCAGCCACTTTTCCGGAGTCAGGTCGCGGGAGCAGCAGCCTAAGCTGAAAGGCCCAGAATTCCCTCTCCCCAGCTACTTAGGCCAGCTCTTTGAGGGGAACCCCAAGGCGCTCCCTGGCCAGCTGAGAGAAACAGTCCCTCCAACATGACCTGGGTCTCTCTTGGGTCTCGTCCCAGTTGGACGTGCCTGGAAAACCTCACCAGGGAGGCATCCAGGAGGCATCCTGACCAGATGCCCAAGCCACCTCAACTGGCTCCTCTCGATATGGAGTAGCAGCTCCACTATGAGCTCCTCACGGATGACCGAGCTTCTCACCCTATCTCTAAGGGAGAGCCCAGCCACTCTTCGGAGAAAACTCATTTTGGCCGCTTGTATCCTCGATCTCGTTCTGTCGGTCACTACCCAAAGCTCATGACCATAGGTGAGGGTAGGAACGTAGATCGACCGGTAAATCAAGAGCTTCGCCTTTTGACTCAGCTCTCTCTTCACATCGACAGATCGGTACAACACCCGCATCACTGCAGACGCAGCACCAATCTGCCTATTGATCTCACGCTCCATCTTTCCCTCACTCGCCCTTTCCCGCACAGAGAACGAGAAACAGCCATTTGAAGTAACAAAATACATTTAGACCTAGAAAACGGCGACTGTTGTTTAGCGCTATCTCATTTCGTCCGGCATGGAGGGATTTCGGCAGAAGGGTGTCAGGGAAAATACCTGAGGGGAGGAGTGAGTGTTCCGTGACCATGTTTGCGTTCAAAACCTAGCTTGTTTGCAGATTTGCCATAACAGATTTAAAGTGACATGCTACAATCCACCATCTGACGCTTATGTCACTCCCATTTCTTTGTATTCCCTCAGTGTTGTTCATCTACTGGAAGCTAACGTGTTTTCAGGTACAGCTGCTTCACCATCATTAGCAAAATACCACCAATGTCTCCAAGAGACTCAGCAGCTGCTACAACAGTCTGAGTAAAAGAGGCAAAACTGGCGTTCACGTGTTTGTCAGGAGTACTCTGCTCCAAAAGACTCTGGACAGGCGTCACCTTACATAAGCTCAGTCTTGTGGATCTCTGCAATCCGCCGCTCCAGCTTTTCTGAGTGTTTGGGGAAGAACTGGAACTTAGAGCTGTAACCTTCTGGGTGTTTCCCGGGGTCGTAGTCGCCAATTTCAGCTGGTGAAAGATGGAAAAGGGAACACAAAACAATTGGTGGAGATTTCTATGCTTTTAAGTAGAGTTGTTGCAGGAATGGCTGGGATTTGTTCTTGTTTTAAAGAGACCATACATTAGCCACATTAATACATTTGCTGTAGTCTAGTATAAACAAGTGCCTTGTGAATCATTTTGAGTGGAAAAAAAGCTCTGGCGCTCCTGTTTCAAGAAGTAGAATTTGGGAGGAAGAGTAGGGGGCAGAAAATGACAGGATTTGGAGACTTACTCATAATGTGCAAAGATTTCACTTCTGATTGGCTAACTCTTCTGCTGCCTTCATTCGTTTGCCAATTCTTTCTTGGGTAAGAAATGCAGCATTATTTTATCTCCAGAAACAAAACAAGCCTGAAGGAGTTCTGCCATGTTGTGGAGTTGCTAACGCTAATGATTATCTTTTACTAGCTGACAGTGTTGGTAGTAGTGCGGTACAAAAGTAATTATATCTGACTGTTTTTAACAGCAACCCTAGCTCAGACACCACATCACCTTCCACATTTATGTCATGAGCTCACTGAGTGTCAGACTACCAGATTCATATTGAAGTTGTTTTGGTGAAAGTAACTTAGAGTAATGCAAAAGTAGTGTAATGCCTTACATTTTAAAATCAGTAATATTGTAATGTAATGAATTACTTTAAAATGAGGGTAACAAGTAATAAATAATGCATTACAGTTTTGAAGTAACTTGCCCAACACTGCTAGCTGAGAGGCGCTCTTCGCTTTCCTGGCTGTAAAAACACCACAGCCTTTCCTGCTCGTGAACTAAGATGGGTGAGTCCATGAATGTTAATTTTCACTGTGATGTAGAACTGCATGGCTTTTTCTGGCCCGAGCGTTTCTCCGTCTGTTGGCGGCTAATGCAGGAAATAGGGGTAGAAGACTTTTCACGTTCAGCCTTCATGTTAAACTCGGTGACTGATCATATTTCAAAAAGAAGAAGTATTCTGTTTCTCGTTGGAAAATATCCGTAATAACAAAAGTATTTCACCTTCTCATGAATGCCAGGAAACTATTTTTTCTAAGAGAAATTTCTGATGAAAACCAAGTTGTTCTTTGATGAGCACTCAAGGAAATGGTGCAGGCAGGATTCAAACCAGCAACCCTTTCTCTGTAAGGCAACAATGCTCCAAACTGCGCCACCATGCAGCCCAGCCTGGAGTTACTCACATCTGTTACATGGGTGATGGTGCTCTTCACACAGGAATTATCCGAATGAAAGCTGCTGCAGCCTGTTATCTTCAGACAATCAGTTACAGATGAAACTTTCATCCTCAGCAGCTGCTAAGGGCTGTATTCAGAAATGCATCGAACATCTGCCATAGACGTTTTCAACAAGCATGTTTCTACGTGATTAGGTTTGTAATGATTTAAGTTACATGTTATTTAATAAGTCATAAGGCGTGGGACTCCATAGGAAATATGAAATCAACCTTACGGATCTGTGAGGTTATTTTAACCAGAAGATTGGAACTTTTTATTGCAGGGATTAGATAACAGCTTCGTATTAACTCAGAGACAACAGAAGAGAGAGAGTCAATTTAAAAGTTTAAAGATTTATTACTAAACAAATTAAAACTAGACTAACTTTAACACTAAATGTGTGGTGTAACTAAGGTGGATGAGACGGCGAATGGTGTAGTGTGGAATGTTGCTCAGAACCAGCAAATCCGAAGAAGCGATTAGTTCTGATGGGAAATGAAGGTGATGTCTTCGCGTTAAGCTTTGGTTAGGAGGTCCATAAACACATTCAGTGCCATTTGTCGGTCTACGTATCCTTGTGGAAACCCCCGTCTAGATCAGGAGGTGCAAAGGTCCAGCTTGACCTTCTGGAGCCGGAGCCTGTAGAACAGCCGCGGCAGCCGACCACCAGTCTCTGAGATACTCCCGGGTCACGACAGTTTTGTTGGCATCTAGTGAGACCCAAACCTGGGTCGTGATGGTTCAGCTTTTATTCTGAAAGGAACGTTGCAGCAGTTGGAACAGCAACAGATTTTATCCAGCTTGTCGTTGGTTCTTTGGGCTGAAGAGGAAAGTTACGGATTGGCCACTCCGACAACTTCTCTAGAACGCTTTGAGCTGGCGTTAGAGATGACGTGGGCATAGTTTTATACTTCGGATGTTATGGTTTATGGTCGAATGAAAAGATGACAGATTTACCAAACACCACCAAAACCACGCCTCCATCAGATCTGGCAGATTCTGATTGGATCAGTAAAGCAATGTGTCGTCTCTTAACGCTACGTGAGATCAGTCCTTGTCACAGGCGTCATTTTAACCGGGGACGCCGGGGACATGTCCCCGGCAAAATTCGTGATTGGCAGCTGTGTCCCCCCCACTTTCAAAAAAGCCTGCTGATGAGGATTTTTGTTTTACCAGCTCAGATCTTATACCAGGGGTCGGTAACCTGTTCCCATCAAAGGGCCATTATTACCCATTTCCCACGGTAAAGAAAACACCGCAGCAGCCGCAGCGTTGTGGGCGGGGCCTACCCTCAGACAGCAGAGCGCTGCTCACAACAGGTGACAGCAGCCGGGGGCATCGCACCCGTGGGGGACAACACCCACACTTTTCCAGCTGTTTTGCTCACCTCCACACCAGTCTGGATTCTTTACGTCGCACTCACTCTGTTTGCCTCATCTCCTCCTTCACCTCCCAGCCGATGTCGGGTTTCCAGGAGAGCAGGAGAGGGAGGGACGGAAGAGCTCGACTGAATTCATAATTTTACATCTTGACATTAGCTGTACAACGTCTGAGTTTGATAAATTGAAGAACAACAATTTGCAGAGGTTTATAACTGGCGCGGCGCCAGGTTTTCATTTTTGGATGGGCCACGGTAATTTTGGACGGACCTTAATAAGCAGTGACTTAAGTGAAGCAGGCAGGTCGCGCTAGAAAATTTAGTTTAAAAAGACGTCATAAATGTGTTCCCCCCTCATTTTTATTTCTAAAATATGAAGTAAAAACTCACAATTTAATTTTCATTCATTTGTCATTAATATTTAGTCTACAACCGTGCGTTAAGTGGACCAACTTCCAGTAAAAGCAAAGCATCCAGTCCACCTCTCCAAATGCGTAAAATGTGCATCAGCCGCTAGTTAGGCGTGCCGCGCGCACCATCAGCTACGTCAGCCCAGACAAAACAGAGCAAATAGAGAAAGAATAGAGGATGATTGTGTCTGGATGTGGATGGAGATTACATTTTACAGCAGCCTGATCATCATTTAAATACGTAAACCATCACCTGTATTCTAGTCCACGCTATCAGCATTATTTTAATTGGTGTGTGTGTGTGTGTGTGTGTGTGTGTGTGTGTGTGTGTGTGTGTGTGTGTGTGTGTGTGTGTGTGTGTGTTTTCCACTTCAAACACTGGTCTAACCAACCAGACCAGCGTGTCCAGTAACACATTAATGTTCCAATTAAACTTGATTAACCCCAGAGCCGTGCGCACTGCACTGTACTGACTGTAAATGAGGGGGAAACTATTTAATCGGATCCTTTACTTTTCAACATGGTTTAATGTAAAGTTTCATTCAGTACAAACTTTAGTTACACCAATCTAACGAGACAGAGCCTAGATTTGTATTCTGAACAGTTTAAACATGTTTGAAACGGAGACGTGCATGACGCGTCTAAAATTCGCACCTGCTCCGCTATTACGGAAATTAAACTAACAAGATGAATAACATGAAATTATTTTAGGCACAGACAACATCCCCCACACCTTTGAAAAGCTTGCAACGTGCCTGATCGCTCATGTACGTCTTAATTATCTTTCATTAGACGATAATCAATAAAACGATTTATATAAAATGGATCCATCCAGAAGTTGTAGCCTGTCTCCGCCTTCAATTTTTGGTATTTTTCACCCTGTTGGTGGTTTTACTGAGCAGGTGCCACTTTTGTCCTACGTTTCTTTTTAAAACATGTTTAGACTGTTCAGAATACAAATCCGGGCTCTGTCACGTTTGATTGTTGTAATTAAACTTTGTAGGTGGGGAAGGTCAGAAAGCAGCTCAGAAGCGCCTATGATTATGCACAAGCGTGACGCATCAACCCGGTCTCACAGTAAGACCGGGTTGGAACTGTTCAGGTTTACGCAGACAATCTTTACATTTAGAATTGGCTTACAGATGTAAAATTAATGCAGTAAAATATAAAGCTTTTTATTTAAATATCCATTCATTATTTCACACGCACAGAGAGCCGCATCAGATGGATGGAAGAGCCGCATGCGGTTCCAGAGCCGCCGACCCCTGTGCTAGCCTACTTTATTGTCCCCAGCAATTTTTAAACCCCACTCAAGTGTATGGTTATTGTCCCCAGCAATTCTGAAAACAAACTGACGTCTGACGCCCTTGGTCCTTGTGGAAACATTTAAAGTCATATTACTAATTATATTATATAGGATTATAATAAAGTAATTAATATTTTGATTTCACAGATTGGTCACATCTTATTATTGACTAACACTTTGTTTGATTAGCTTTATTAAAATAGAGTTCTTTGATTTATTGAAAGGAGAGAGTCCATTCTTCATTCTTCTCTTGAGCTGGAAAGAAGCAGGTTAGAAGGAATGCATGAGACCTTGAGGCCACATCTCATGCAGACTAGTCCTGCATCAGAGGAGAGGGGAAAATGACTTTTGGTGAAAACAGTCATTTCATACCGTTACAGGTTTATAAAGTCCCGACACAAAGCAAGAAACACGTCTGCCGAAGCAAAATCGGGACTCTTTTAGTTTCTTTTGGTTTTCTTTTCTCTCACCAAACTGTCATCCCACCTGTAAAATCTGTATACTAACAAGGGCTTGAGTTAACAATCATCATTTGTAAACACACACCATTATTAGCTAAACCCTTCCTGTGTGGCAGCAGATGCTGCAGGGACACAGTGAGAACAGAACTGGGAGACTAAATCCTGGCCGGATAACCAGTTGGCACACACTGACTCTTTCACTCCATCTTTCTGCACCAAAGGGATTAAAATCAGTCTGTTTTTAGGATGAAACTACAGAACATGCTGCCTATTAAAGTTAAAATCTTCATTTTGTAGATGAATTTATTAACCATCAAACATTAAGAGCAGCACTAATCTGCATCATCGAAGCACGCTCAGAAAGTGATTATGGTGTATCAGGATTTAGGAGAAACTAAAGTATTAAAGATAAATATCACCCATGTATCACACCTTGTAATATGTAGGCAGCCAGTAGAGCTGCGTCTGATGTCTTGCACAGAAGGCGGCCGTGGTAAAGGTCCCTCTTAACCTGCAGAAACACGAGATATCTGTAGGGCGGGAAAAAACGGAGACAAAGAAAATGTTTTAGCTTATTAGAAATGTAAGATTTATGGCCAACAAATGCTGTGGATTCCAGCCGTTCATTAAAACGTCTTACGACTCATTGAGGAGAATCTGAGTTGCAGTTAAAAGGATACTTTGCAACGTTTTCCTATTTTTTAATCATTTTTTTGAGCCAGTATGTGCTAAAATGACCCTTTTACAGGGTTAATGAAAGGCCACCCAGCCCCTATCGCTCCCTGTGGCCAGAATCTTCCATTTGCACCTCCAGCCTGGCGAGCCGCTCTGACATAAAAGTTGAGCTGACGTACCTGGTGGTGCAGTTTGGCTCCAGCACGTTTTAGATCATTACCACAGCTGACTTGTTAATTTAGTGGTGAATGACTCCTGTAGACACTAATGAAGGCTGGGAGACGTTTCAGCTGTTAGATTATGGTGTTAAAAAGACAAACTCACACCGAGGAGATGTTCTGGTTCTACAAACAAACTCTAGAGGGTGCTAAAAGCAAACCAAAACTGCCCAGTTCTCCTGTAAGATGCACCTCTGGTGGTGTTTGTGGTCACTGCAAAATTCACTTTGCATTTCTGCACAACAAACTAACACCCCACCCCCCAACTCCCCAGACAAATTAGTCTCCATAAGCAATAACTACTGGTTTAAAGCACACTCGTTCATTTTCTAAACCGCTTTTCCGTGTTGGGGTCTCAGGGAGCTGGTGCCAAACTCGGATGAGAGATGGGGTACACCCTGGATATGTCTCCATTTCATCACAGGGACACTCAGACAAAAAACTACTTGCATCTAGGAACAATTTACAGTCTCAACATAACCTAGCATGCATGTTTTTGGTCTGTGGGAGGAAACGGAGCACCTGGAGAAAATCCACGCATTGATTGGGACATATTATCTAACTTTATGTGGAAAAGCTGCAGCTGGGATTTGAACCTATTACCTTTCTGAGAAGCAACAGTGCCACCATGCAGCCCCTGCTTAAAACAGTTTTATTAAAACTGACAATTATTTGCAGGACATAACGAGCAGGGACGCGAGACAATATCCATACACTAAAATATCACAATATTTAGTGTTGTGATACTAAATATTTAAAAGCAGTATAGCTTACCATCACTAGCAGTGTGTGAAAGCGTCTTTGAGTGTCCTAAACAAGCGCTATATAAGTTTGATGATGATGATCTATTTTATTGAGAATTTATATGTAAATATTAAATGTACTGTAATGTGCTACTACACATCTTTGCCTGCCCTCCCCCTGCCACATTTGGTGTGGAGTGTGGTGCCTCGGTCTTCCTCGGTCTTCCTGCGTGTTTGCAGCTCCCATGTCGGGTGGCTGTCTGATTGATCCCGGTGGCTGCCTGGTGGGATCTTAGTCCCTGGGCTCTGTTGGGTCCCCGGAGTGGCTGGTCGCCCTTGGGTCCCGGGTTGCTGGGTTCCGGGCTTGGTGGTGGGAGGCTGCGGGCGGGCCTGTCGGCTTGCCGCTGTTGCCGGAACTCTGCCGGCTGCTGGTTGTGGCCCCCTGGGGCAATCCTCTGTGCCTCTCGAGGGGGACGGGGGCTTCTTCGGTTACAGTCTCCCTGGGGTCCCTGCGCTCTGGGGCAGCTCCTGGATCTTTGGGACTTGGCGCTCCCTCCATCTCCTACACATCTTTCGGGGGCAGATCTGTGTTCCCTCACACTCTCTACTGGACACTCCTATAGAGAAATCTTACATATACAAGCGCGTGTACACACACAGGTGCTCCCATAAGTATGGACTTGGGCACGTTCAACACATGTCTTAAGGCTGTGGTTGGCACTAAATGCACTGTGAGTTATTATCGTGATTCTTCAGTAAAACAATGTTTATTTTACATATTCTCATCAGGTTGACGCAGTGATGGCTTGCTCCTGTTGAATTGTTGTGTGTCCCTTTTCTGCAGGTCTAGAAGCAGACTCTTGTTCATCATTGATTGTTTATTTTTGTGGAACCTCCCCCCTTCCTTTTGTCTCTTCCTTTCTCTTTCACCTCTGTCTCCGTGTCTGGTCAGAATTACAAAGCATCCAAAAAACAATAACAATAAAGTTTTAAGTGTCAGGCGTGACAATAAAAGCAGAAGCTTTGATGCTCCATCTGAGAGTAAATCTGTAAGGCTTGTCACCAGCATTCAGACACCGATTCTGTTTGCTTCACAGCCAGACAGGACACGGAAAAAAAGAAGAAGTTAATATTAAATGTATTTTTGTTTTTTGCGTGGTGCAATTCAACCTCCGACTGCTAGGTGGCGGCACTTTTCAATGCCCTCATTCTGACAGAACAAGATCTTGTGATAAAACTGAATGTGTCTTGGTAGGATCTGGTCTGAGTTTTCCAATGAAATTCAGTTATAAAAATAGCAAATATTATCTGCCTTTTAGAATTGTGATATACTCGATCGCCTCCCCAGTGCTGATGTATATTGTATCGCCATATTCTTGCCTTTACATACCCCTAGGCTGTGCAGGTGAACTGTCTCCCTGCACTGTGATCCTGTCATGGTCTGAGGTGAGCTCATCCTCTAACCTGCGTCAGCATTCATTCCAGGTGAGCGGTGTCTAAATGGGACCAACTGCCGCAGATCCATCATCAGCCACTGCCGGCTTAAAAGGAGGAGGAAGACCACTAATCAACGCCGGTTGATTACTCCACACGGGTACATCCAGTTGGAAACTCTCCTGCCACTCAGTCTCTAGTAAAACTCTAGTCTAGTTATATATTTGATTTTTCTACTTGACGCTGCTCCTTGTTTTTCCCAGATCCAGCTCGACTACACCCCTTCAGCCAAGCTCCTGGACCTCTCTTCAGCCTGCATCTTCCTTCCGTCAGTCCCGTTCATCATCGCTCATCCACCCCCCTCTGGAACCCTTACCTCAACCCCACTGGACACTTGGATCCTGTCTCCTCAGATCTAACAGACCTCCCTATGAACCATCTCCCCAGCAGCACAGTGAGACCTCCACTCCTCCTCCACCTTCAAACCACCAGACCTCCTACTAATCCGACTCTACTTGCAGGTCCAATTCTGCCCCTCTACCCAGCATCTCCCAGTTTGGGACGTCCTTAGTTGTGCACCGATTAGAACCTTTGTTTAATTTTACATTTGTCTCTTGTGTTGATTCTGCATGTGTTGGGTCAAGCACTTAAACCCCAACATGACAGATCCTCATCGTTTCTAATCTGAAAGTCTGTGCTAACAAAAATCTAGATAATTCAAGTATACAAATTGAGACTTTCAATTTTTAATTTTAAATCAAATGGAAGATCATCATTTCAAATAATGTACATTATATATATATATATATGTGTGTGTATATATATTTATATATGTATATATATATATATATGTGTATGTATATGTATATATATATATATATATATGTGTATATATATGTATATGTATATATATATATGTGTGTGTATATATATGTATATATATATATATATATATATATATATATATATATATGTATATATGTATATATATATATATATATATATATATATATATATATATATATATATATATATATATATATATATAATGTATATATATATAAATATGTGTGTATATATATATATATTTTTTTTTTTTAAGAAAAACATTCCTTGAGCATTTAAATCAGTTCTTCTACTGGCAAGATTTCATCTTACTCTCTTGGGGATCTCCTCTCAGGACCAAAGCAACAACCACCCCTGTTGTAACAAATGCCAATAGAGAGAATATGTACTGTATGTTTCAGTAAAATAAAGAATTCACATGAAGCAACAGTTAGTTACCGTACAAAAAGACAACTAAAAAGTGTAAAAAAAACTCAGGTGTGACATTTAAATTAGCTCTGAATCAAAAAAAAAGACAACCGTGGTAGTTTCCCTGCTGCGTGTTTGGGTTTCCTTGAAAGCCTCCTGAACAGATGGGAGGAGGATGGAGGAGCGCTCCCTTGCCTCCATCGAGGGGAGCTCGATTGCCGTGAAGAGATTAGATTGCATGGCAACCGGTGGAGGGATGTGCTTTATGGGCGATCTGTGCGCTCGGCGGCACGCCAGCTCACATCTCTCACAGCAGTTTGTTCAGCTGTCAAGACGCGGCACACTGCAGCAGCAGTAAGGAGCTGCATGACACACCACAAAGGAAGTCTGCACACATGCCTCCTCTGTTAGGATTTGGACTCTTTTAATGAAATACACTATTTAACACAAACTAATTGATTATTCATATTGTCTCTGTTAACAAGCAGCCTTTTAATTTATTTTTCAATTAACCCAATTATTCAATAAACCCAGACACTTCCTGCTGAGTTATCAGTTGTATACCTTTTGGTTTCACTCTACTTACTTTAACCTACATTGTTTAATTTTTATCCTCAGACATTTGTTTCTTTAACTTTAAAACAACAGAAGTCCTGTTTTAATTGTTAGCTGATGCCATCTTACATTCTTATAACGGAATATTCCAGCATTCTCAATCAGAAGGAGGCAAATCACGCAATCATTAAAACAGGTGAAGCTCCCAAAAATCAGATTATGGAGCAAAAGTTTATTTTTGTCAGTAGTCCAGCTTAGACTGAGAGACTACTTAAAGTCTCAGAAACCCTGTGTAGGTGTTCTGGAGTCGTTAGCTGGTTAGAGGGGAACACTTTGACTCTAGAATATTGAATCTTTTCACAATTCAAATTTTAATTGTCTGAGATTTTGATAGTGAGGTTTTCATCAGCTGTAAGCCATAACCATCACAAATATCCATCCACTCATTTTCACCCACTTATCCATAGTTGGGTCACGGGAGGCAGCAGCCTAAGCAGGAAGACCCAGACTTCCCTCTCCCCACCCCCTTGGGCCAGCTCCTCTGGGGAATCCCGAGGCGATCCCTGGCCAGCCATGAGACATAGTCCCTCTGGCGTGTCCTGAGTCTCCCTTTAGGTCTCCTCCCAGTTGGACGTGCCTGGGAAACCTCACCGGGGAGGCGTCCAGGCGGCGTCCTGACCAGATGCCCGAGCCACCTCAACTGGCTCCTCTCGATGTGGAGAAGCAGTGGATCTACTCCGAACCCCTCTCAGACGACTGGAAAGGCCATACTCCCTTCAGAGAAAACTCATTTCGGCCTCTTGTATCCACAATCTCATTCTTTTGATCACTACGCAAAGTTCATGACCATAAGTGAGGGCAGAACCGTAGATCGACCGGGAAATCGATAGCTTTACCTTCCGGCTCAGCTCTCTCTTCATCACAACAGACCGGAACAACGCCCGCATCACTGCAGATGCAGCACCAATCCGCCTGTAGATCTTGCGCTCCATCTTTCCCTCACACGTGAACAAGACCCTGAGATACTTAAAGGGACATAATGGAAGTTTGACAGCCAAAACATGTATAGAAATAATAAATGTCTTCTTCATACATTCTCCTGCAATGCCCTGGTCCTGTAGAATGAGCCCTGGCATTTTTACTGTGATTGCCTGTTTTTCTGTAAAATCACAGAAAAAGAGAGATGCTCGGGTCGAGCAGGCTGCTTCATGCATGTTCACGCTCAGGCATCGCCCGTAGCATTTGCTATCCGTAGCTTTAGCAGCAGAGAGAGAGGCAGTGCCAACTCAGTGACTTTGTCGCTGTTCCTAACGCCTAGTGATGAACCTAGCTACATTTCTGAGGACCCTTAGCTACTTTCTGTAGATCTTTCTTCTAGATATTTCCTGCAAATTAGCAACAAAATAGCCATTTTTGCTCCGAACCGTTCTTTGGATTGACGTTGTTTCAGCTGTCATCAAGGATATAAGTGTTACTGATAGACTGAACATCACTGGCGCTTTAGCTCACCTAGTAAGGTGTCTGACTATGGAGCTAGGATTGGGAGAATATTCAGCGTAACTTGTTCCAAGTTTTGTAACTTGGAACATGTTTCATCACATGTAACTTTAGATTCGTAACTTGTAACTTTAGTTTTCTAACTTGTAATTCTCAATTTGCACTTGTATTTCAATTCAATTCAAATTCTGTTCAATTCAAAAATACTTTATTAATCCCAGAAGGAAACTGATTTCTTGTTTTGTAACAGGAAATTTTCATTTTGTACATGTATTTTTTATTTTGTAAAATCAAACTTTTATTTTGTACATTTACTACTCATTTTGTAACATCAATCATTCATTCAGAAACATGAAACTTTCGGTTTTTACCTAGCAGACTTCCAAAATAAGAAAATCAATGTACAAGTTTGAAATCAAAACTCTCAAAACACAGATTTCATTCTACAGGTACAAACCTCAAATCTACAGTGTTACAAATAATTTTGTCTCAATTCTACCTTCGGTGGGAGGAACTTGGGTGGAACCAGTGAGAGCACGAGTCTTAGCTACCAATTACGTTTCTCGAATTCCTGTCCAATCACTGGGAGAGGAGGGCAGGGTTCTGTCAGTGCTGTAGAAAGAGAGAGTTACGACACTCTTTGAACTCACCGACTCGCAGTCACGTGGTTCATGGAGCTCTCAGTTCCAAATATCCCACAGCGCCGTAAGTCAGTTTGAATGGCGTATGGTGGGACAAATCACAAAAATTTCATATAATCACATTTCCTCTGGCGATTTGTGGTGTACAAGTTACAAATTCAAAGTTACTTGTCATGAAACATGTTCCAAGTTACAAAACTTGGTACAAGTTACATTGAATATTGTCCAAATCCTAGCTCCATATCTGACTCTCATACAGAAGACCTGGGTTTGACTCTAGTTGTGAACATAATTTGTCATTTTGAGTTTCTTTTTTACATTAATGGTATAATTTTTACAGTAATAAGACGCCCAAATTTTTATTTGAGACTCGCCGAACGGCACTGAATTCACGGATAAAAAAGATGTGGGTTCAACTTTCATTTTGGAACAATTTTTCAAGCAAGGGAAGGGAATGATCTGAGCATGCAGGAGGACTGGCCCATCTTAAACCTTTGTCGGCTGTGCTGAAGAGAAAGGTACAGAACCAAATTATTTAATTAATTAGCTGCTCGTTCTCCTGCCCTCTGTCCTCCAACACACACACACACACACACACACACACTGCACGTTCGGCCGGCTGACGAGAAAGTGCAGCTGCAGAGACAGAGGCACATTATTTTTATTAATTTGCTGTGTTCTTCTGTCCTCTGGGCCACACACACACACACACACACATACACACACACACACACACTGGACTGTCTCAGCTGTTATTTTCATTAAGGAGTGTGCACGTACAGCGTGCACACCTCATGCACGAGCTTACTTTTGAAGCTGCAGTTACGCGTTAGGCGTTAGTGGCGATCGCGAGCATAAAACTTCAAACTTCTTTACAGTCCCTTTAAATTCCTCCACTTGAGGCAGGACCTCGTCCCTGACCCTGAGAAGGCATTCTACCGTTTTCTGACTAAAGACCATGGTCTCGGATTTAGAGGAGCTGATTCTCATCCCAGCTGCTTCACTTGGCTGTGAACTGCTCCAGCGAGAGCCGGAGATCACAAAGGCCTAAAATATCTGGCTTTGCATGGGAAGAGTCTACCTCATAAAGAAGTCACCTTTTAAGTTGAATTACTGACATAAATTAACTTGTAATACATTCCAGATTTTGAGTTTCACCTGCAAACACTATTACTTTAAAGTCATAAATAATATAAGACTAATGAACTAGAGTATATCGATCGACAGGCGGATTGGTTCGGCGTCTGCAGTGATGCGGATGCTGAGCCGATCTGTCGTGGTGAAGAGGGAGCTGAGCCAGAAAGCCAGGCTCTCGATTTACTGGTCGATCTACGTCCCAATCCTCACCTATGGTCATGAGCTTTGGGTAATGACCGAAAGAACGAGATTGCAGATACAAGCGGCCAAAATGAGTTTCCTCCGTAGGGTGGCCGGGCTCAGCCTTAGAGATAGGGTGAGGAGCTCGGACATTCGGGAGGGACTCGGAGTAGAACCGCTGCTCCTCCGGATCGAAAGGAGTCAGTTGAGGTGGTTTGGGCATCTGGTCAGGATGCCTCCTGGACGCCTCCCTGGGGAGGTGTTTCGGGCATGTCCTGCCGGCAGGAGGCCCCCGGGTCGACCCAGGACACGTTGGAGAGGTTACATCTCCAATCTGGTCCAGGAACGCCTTGGGGTCCTGCCGGAGGAGCTGGTGGAGGTGGCCGGGGAGAGGACGGTCTGGAGCTCCCTAGTTGGGATGCTGCCCCCGCGACCCGGACCCGGATAAGCGGAGGAAGACGACGACGACAACTAGAGTATAAACCTCAAAAACTTAATTTTAACCTAAAAATATTTTAAATATACTTGTATGTATTTTTGTCAATCCAGCGTAATTTCCTATTTTGTTTAGCCGACAGCATTTTTTATAAAGTCATGAAAATTACCTCTTCAGGAGTCTAATATGATTTCACCAATTTTTGGCAACAGCGTTCCCAGTTTTCCAAGCTTTTTTCTAAAGTGTTCCCAAGCCAGAGAGTAAAATATAATACAGTCCCTCCAAAACTGAGTAGCTTCTCTGAGTTGGAAAAGCCCCGGTGCAGGGCAGCCAGGAAGCATCCGAATCAGATCCCTGAAACACCTCAGTGGAGTTCTGTCAGTGTGGAGGAGCAGCGGCTCCACTTTGAGCGATAAATGAACTTTTTCACCATGTTGTAATTTTTCCAGTTTCACCCCCAATATCTAAATCCTACCTGGTGATTTCCTCTTTCAGAGAAACGGGGTCTGGTGGATAAAACTTGACGCGTAAACACATGGTGAATGGAGGCTGAGCTGAAAGAAGAGGAGATAAAGCAAAATGAAGTTTTATCTGACCTACAGAGCTGTGGACAAACAATGTGTCCCCTAATCAATTCCTAAATGCTTAAGATCAGCAAACTGATATCAGCATCAGACAAAGACGACTTACGTGGCAATCATTTAAAATTGTTGGTGGGTTCTCAAAACATGAGACCCAACAGGTGTTGATAAAAAAAAGATGGATGCAACAGCTTCCTAAAGTGCGTGGCCACATGGCCAAGACAGCATCACAGGTCAGAAATCTCAAACTCTCGAGATCAAACGTGACGTTGGAGGATACAAAGATGGCGGACAAGGAGGATGAATTGGCGATAGGTTGTGGACTACTCCTGATTGGCTACACATCACATTTAATAGGCTGCATGGCTGTTTGTCCTTGGGGCATACCACAAAAGCTGCGGTATTTGGCCAAAACAGTGCAACGTGTTGAATTTCCTCCATTTGTGATCCCTGGTGCATCCTTCCAAACCGACCAAAGCACTCTCCACACACCACAGGCAGGACTGTCTGAGCAGTTACAATAGTCATGGCATCTTTAATTAGGGAAAGAGAAGAATCGAGTCGTAAGATTGCATAATTATTTAGCCACGTGTGAACAAGGCATCAGTACATGCAGGAGGTAATTACTTTCTCCCACTGAGCACGGCTGATTGGAACGGATTTCTCCCGTTGAAACAAGAATTCATCTGAAAACTGGATTTCGTTTGCTGATCTGAAACATTCATCAAGAGTCTTCAACTCCAGTCCTGGAGGGGCGCTATCCAGCTTGTTTTAGTGGTTATCCTGCTCCAACACACCTGTTCAGCAGCTCATCAAGCTCAGCAGATGCTTGTTAATTACCTGCTGATTAAAATCAGGTGTGCGGGGAAACAAAAAGTCATGCTGGATAGCAGATCTCCAGGATGAAGTTGAAGACCCTACGGCTCTCTCTCCCTCCACCCCTCCAGTAAGGTAAACCAAAAGAAAAAGACAATTAAATAAAATACTCACACTTCATTTGTTTGGCGATTGACTTTGAAAACTCCAACCAGTGCTGCAAAGAAGAGAAAGAGAAGTGAGGTTTTTCTTCTCCTGCTGAGCAGTCGTTCATCAGCCTGCTCAGCAGCAGGTGAGGACGATCATTTGTCATTTAGAGCTGGAAGCCACAGTAATAATGCTCTCATCTCATCACTTTCTGTTTATTTACTCCTCCAACACAACCGCAATGCAGAGAGGAGGAGATGTAAAGACGGGTTTTTCAGAAAATAATCAGATTTTAATTTTTAAGTTTTGGTGCTGAGCACACTGAGTCCATAATCACAACAGTTTCTCAGCTTCTAGTGTTGTGGAGAAGGTGGAGAAGAATCCTGATCTTGGAAAAACATCTTGTTATGCAGTAAGACCACAGATGGAGCTGGAGTTTTGAGTAGGGTCTTGCTGCTGCGGCTCAGTGAGGGTCGTCGTTATGCAACTCCGCATCTGCGGGAGAACATGCAAACTCCATGCAGAAAGATCCCAGGCCGGGAAGCGAACCCAGGACCGTCTTGCTGCAAGGCAACAGCTCTAACCACCGTGCAGCCCACAGTCCATTTTTTTAAGCAAAAAATTACTCTCTCTCTTCTCCGTGAGTTTTGCGGCTGTTGCCAGTTAGGGATCAGCTGCACTGTAAAAAGTTACTTCGTCCCTCTTTCAGTTTTTTTTGAAACAAGAAAAACTGGCAACCTCGCAGCAGGCTGAGAATGAAATCTGTTTCAGTACCACCTTCCTTCCAACATGGCTGAGACTGTTTTTGTGATTATTTTATTGTGAAATTCTGACAAATTGCACCTCCAAGGTCAGTGTGAGTCTTTATGATGTGTGTCTACATGGTCCTTACACAATGTCCTTTGACCTCGGAGCTCATTTCCCAAAGGCCCAATGGGAATGGAGCTCTTGTTTTGGAAGGACCAGACAATCGGAGCTGGTGCTGAGTTATGGTGGCAAAGTTGTGTGTGTGTGTGTGTGTGTGTGTGTGTGTGTGTGTGTGTGTGTGTGTGTGTGTGTGTGTGTGTGTGTGTGTGTGTGTGTGTGTGTGTGTGTGTGTGTGTGTGTGTGTGTGTGTGTGTGTGTGTGTGTGTGTGTGTGTGTTGGGGGGCAGCTTCTTCTAGGATGATGGAGCTGCAGCGGTACTCCCAGCTGAGTCTGAATAAAACTCTGTACTCAATTGTCCCCACGGGGCAATTTGTTTTGTAGCCAGCGAGAACAAACGCAGACAGAAATAAAAGAAAAACATTCATAAAACATGCGGAGGACTTTCCAGATGCTCTAAAGCCTAGTCCACGTTTCTGAACCATACAGGGATGAACCCGGACTCCTGCCCTCTGCAAGTCACACATTTCAAAACAAATTTCAGAAGAGGTTGCAGGTAAATAGAGAGGGATGATTTTTCTTCCCTCTGTTGAAGGGAATTGTTTTGAAATTACAATTTATTTACCTAAATCATGTTTTAGTGAAAAAAAAAACGTACTCTTTGCTTGTCTGGATCGACATATCTGATGCCAAAATAGTCTTTCTCCAGCAGGTTGAGGTGGTGGCAGATCAGGTCAAACAGGTACTGTCCTTTGGCATCTCGCTGAAAGACAGAACACATCTAAATAATGCACTTCCTGTTTAGAAAAAAGAAAAAACACCTGTTAGGATGGTTTATCCCATCACATCATCAAATGTTTGCACTGAAAAAACATTTCATCGGCCAGCTGATCAAGCAATCATATCTAAAGTCTGAGCATAAAAAAAGACACAAAAAAAGATTCAAGATCTCAGAATCATTTCAGCGTTGCTTCATGAGAGGTGATGTCTAAGAAGTCCACTGGAAAGCGCTTTAATATTTCACTACCCTCATGGGAGATATATGAGTGCCATCAAATATTCATATCATGGGTGCACTCGTCCGTACACGCTTGGAGAAATTCCTGCTACAGAGAAAGGCCCGGAAAAGCAGGACAGGAGGAAAAGGGGACGGGCTGAAAGGAAGAGAAGGCACAGAACGCAGTTCTGATTCTTCTAGAAAAGGAAAACGATGAGTGATTATCGTATTTGTTTCTTACGAGCCTGGATGTGTTTACCTTTAAGAAAACTGAAAAAGCACGTGAAGTTGCTTCTTCATGCAGAAAATGAGAAGATTGCTATCAGAACAACTCTGACGTGAAACCTGAGTTTAAGGCAGGTTTGGAGGTGTTTTTGTTTCAATAATGCAAAAAATATATATATTTAACAACATTTTTGTAAATCTAATAAATCATCCAACTTCAACAGTAAACAAATAATGGAGTATTTCTGTTCCACAGTAATTTTACTTTTCAAAGAAGTTTTTCTTAAAGCAAAAGTTTTGTTTATTCAAACCAAATCAAACGTTTTACTTTGAAAACCTTTTCTTGTATATTTAATTAAAAAAAAACATTTTTTGATTTCATCATGAAGCAAACTTGCCTTCATGTAAAGTAGTTTTTAATTCTCCTTTAGTAACAGCTTAACATGCTTTATTATTATTAATGCTTAACCACTGAGGGAACGGATGTGTTTTATTTATGTGCACCCATAGGATCCATCCCCAGGCTCTGCAAGGGCAAAGAACACTGTGTAATGTTCCACTGTCCTTTTGGAGAGACACTGTGTTCTCACAGGTGACACAAAAACTGCCCAGTCAGAGGAAGTCAAATGCAGATATGTGAGAACAGGAGAGGGAAGAGGATCACAAAACCCAACAAGAGGGAGGAAGGAGGAGCAATTGTTGTGTTGCATTAAAGCAAGGCTTCAAAATAAAAAGGAGAAGAGAGGAGCATCTCCACCGGAGACGTGTTCAAACATGAATCTTTTCACTCAAATCAGATCTGAGAACAAAGATCCTTGACACTTGAGCTTCTGCCCCGTGTGATGCAAACAACATCCTGCACTCTTCAGCATTTGTGGGCAAAGAAAAACTACAGAATATCCCCAAACCCCAAAATCTCAGACCATTAGAATATTGTAAAAAGGTTCAATATTCTAGACTCTAATCAGCTGGTGAGTCCAAAACACCTGCAAAGGGTTCCTGAGCCTTTAGATGGTCTCTCGGTCTAAGTTCAATACTGAGCTTTTGCACCATAATCAAAATGTTCCAGTGTCACCAGTGTTTGATCTGATTGGGAGTCTCTATATTTAAGGCAATATGGTTGAATTTTCCCATTTGAAACACAGAATTTCTGATTTTCCATCACGACTGGAATGCACCACATCACAAAAGAACAGCACTAATCCTATTTTAAAACCTTTTATTGTTTTCAGTTTAACGTTATTTAGGGATTTCTGTGTTTTTGATATTTACAAGCCTACAGGGGCAGTTCTAGGGGGTTCAGGGGTTAGCCTGTACCATCCTGACAGTAAGCTTGGACGCCCCCCCCCCCCCCAAGTTGTGAGATGTGGAACCAAAGCATGTGAATGCATTTATCTGAAACTGAAATATTTCCAGGGCAGCTGTGGCTACATCGTAGCTCCACCAGGGTGTGAATGGGTGAATGACTGATTGTGTTGTAAAGTGCCTTGGGGGGGTTCCAGGACTCTAGAAGGTGCTGTATCAAATACAGACCTTTTACCGTTTGCATAACTCAGGTTTTTGCTAAATAGCTGTTGCATCAAAAGTAATTACAACGAAATAGTTGTTTTGAGACGCGTTAATGGGATGTCGGTTAACTCAAAGCATGTTTTTGAACTGTAGGAGGAAGTCTGAGCATCCTGAAAGAGCTCACGCCTGCATGATGAAAGCATTGTAATGCCACGCAGAAAGGCCATAACCGGGATTCAAACCTGCAACCTTCTCGCTGTGAGGCAACAGCACAACCAGTTGCGCCACCATGCAGCCCAGGTAAGACAAATTAGTCATAATCTTTTTCACATCAAGCCATGCACTGACCAGACCTTACCCAGAATGCACTGGGCTGACCCTCCACACCTCTTTCACTGACTCTCTCAGCTTCTTATCCTCTGACTCACCAGAACAGTGCTGCTGACTCGCTCCGCAGCATTAATACACACACACACACACACACACACACACACACACACACACACACACACACACACACACACACACACACACACACACACACACACACACACACACACACACACACACACACACACACACACACACACAGGATTCCTATAAAACACATCGAAAAGCCCAAATGACTTTTTTTTCCTGTTAGAAAATCCTGCAGAACATCTGTGTGACATCAGCAGGGGCTCACACCTCCCTCACTAATTGCAGTGTTAATGTGTAAACTCACGGAGTAGAGTTCCCTAACCCCTGCCTGTGTGTATGTATATATGTGTGTGTGTTTTGTCTGTGCACGTAGCAGAAGTTATTACTGATCCATATCCATGCTGGGAGTTCTGGAACAACAACAAAGAATCAGGGTGATTTATCTCAGTTTTAGTAAATAAACAGAGAGGACTGGGATGGATGTGGAACACCATTCACCAGGAGGATCTAACTCCTGGAGACGGATTTCCTTACCCAGTAAAGCCAAACTGAAGCTAAACAATCGAGTCAATCAGGAAGCCGTTCCACTTTTCTGTCCTTCGTTAGAATAAGTGCAGCTTGTTCCTGGTAATTTACCCGAGCGTGCATCGCAGTCGGTAACAACACGATCGAAGCGCGTTTTCTTCCTCCACTTAATGCGATGGGACAAAGCAGTGGGGCATCATTTAAATGTGATGTTGTCTTGCATACCAACCAGACTGGGTGAACTTCAGCGAACTGACTGGGCACCACTGGGACACGAAGGCAGGCTCAGAGGCAGGAGTCCTATTGATCTGGAGGTAACTGTTCTTCAACATCCTAATAAGAGCCAAACTTCAAAATACTGATTAAGGAGCGTAAATACACCACATATCAGCTGTTTTCTTATCCCTACATTTAAACGATTAGATCTGTTTTATAAAATTAGATTTAAGGGAAATTGCTTTTATCAAAAGCAACGAGAAGGGAAAATGAAGAAACCTTTTATTGAGACAAATGGCCTTGAAGTTTCAGACAGACAGGGCAGTGGGACTCATTTCTTTTCCAGCATGGACGCCGTTCACTGGCAGCAAATTATTCTCAGTGCAAAGTTTTGAAAAAGGTCAACAACGTCAAAGTCAAACCTGAATTACTGAGCTGACTTTTATTCAGTGAAAGTAAACATCTCACTGTCATCAGAATGAAGAAAATCACAGTTAATAAAAAGCTTAAATTCAGTTTGCAGGTCTGGGTGAAGATAAGCACAACTGGTTTTGCCCGGGAAGTTCATGGACACAAAATGTAACTTCAATAAAAATGATCAGCTTTATGATAAATAACTGGCCAGCAGGCCCCTTATCTCTCTGTGTCACAGTTTGGAGGGATGTTAGAACCCAAAATGCAGAACCCAGGATGACACGAGGCAGGGATGAAGGTTAAGTAAATAATACTTTATTTAAAGGTGAGCCAAAAACCAAAAAGTAAATCCAAAGCTGGGAGCCAAAATCCAAAAATCAGATCAAGAACTGGAAATCCAAAAACACAGGTTATACACAGAGAGACGTGACTGACAGAACTACAAACACACTGACAGCAACAATGGACCGACACAAGACAGAGGCAAGACAGGCTTATATAACCAGGGAGAACAATTAAGGACACAGGAAGCAGGTGTGTGGAGTGAGGGCTGGAGGGAAGGCAGGTGACACAAATGATCTAAATGGGGGAAACAGAACCAATAGAGGGCAGATAAACCTAAACATAAAACTAAACCTAAGACTGAGGGAAGAACTCACACAAACGCACACACACACACACACACACACACACACACACACACACACACACACACACACACACACACACACACACACACACACACACACTGACACACATACAATGAACTGGGGCAGGACACACACACACACACACACACACACACACACACACACACACACTAAGCTGGGGAACAAGAGGCTGGAGCTACAACTGGAGGGGTAGAGGATAACTAAATGAACACAGGAGACACATAAATGAGATGCAGACAAAGGACACATGAGGGCGCTATGAAACACAAAAGGAGAACCTGGAGTAGGAACTGGAGGGGTTGGGGAACAAAGGGACGCAGAACATGACACTCTGTGTGAAGTGGTTAATAACAGCCTGCACCCACGAGACCACTCCTCCATTAGACGCCAGTTTGGCCCAGTTAAAGGTGTGGAACATCTGATTATAATCGGTCACGCTTCGTTTTTCATCCAGGCTGAACATGAGTCTTCTACACCTGTCTCTGCGTTAGCCTCTGATAGAAAATAGAATGTAGAAAGCTAGGATTTGAAAATCCTCACATTGTGATGTTATATTGTGAATGTGCGTTTATGGACTCGCTCATCTTGGCTCACGCCCGCTCACAGGAAGGATTTTAAAATAATTTTTTTGCAGCGAGGAGAGAGAGAGAGGAGAGTATCATGGTGATAGTGACTATGCAACATAGCTGAATCCGTTCGGTTTGCCATTCAGAAGTTAGGTGTGTGCAAATCATTAGTAATAATAATACGTAATCCGGCCGTTTCCAGCACACCTCTGCACCAGCAAACTTTTGCATCTCAGAACTATGTTATGTGGTAGAAAGTCAATGTTTTAACATAGGTGACCAGCAGAGGCCACTGTATTTTAAAGAGCACTTTATGGTAGCACATAAAAAGAAGACTACAGGTGGTGTTGAAAATAAAGTTTTTGAGCAGCAACTCAAACAAAAAGAATGGTTTGCTGTGTGATACTTCACTAACCCATGCAGAACAACACATGGTGTCAGGAGAGGGATTAGTGAAAGTGAAGGCTGACAGAGATACCAGTCAATAGTTCCTATCAAGATGGAAAGTTTGAAGCCACCAGAAGGACTGAAGCTGGTGGGAAACGTCGACAGCAACTGGAAGTATTTCAAGTAGCAATTTGAGCTGTACAGGTCCTTCTAAAAAAAATTTGCATATTGTGATAAAGTTCATTATTGTCTGTAATGTACTGATAAACATTATAGTTTTATCTATATTATTTCCATTACACACAACTGAAGTAGTTCAAGCCTTTTATTGTTTCTAATATTGATTATTTTGGCATACAGCTCATGAAAACCCAAAATTCCTATCTCAAAAAATTAGCATATCATGAAAAGGTTCTCTAAACGAGCTATTAACGTAATCATCTGAATCAACTAATTAACTCTAAACACCTGCAAAAGATTTCTGAGGCTTTTAAAACCTCCCAGCCTGGTTCATTACTCAAAACCGCAATCATGGGTAAGACTGCCGACCTGACTGCTGTCCAGAAGGCCATCATTGACACCCTCAAGCAAGAAGGTAAGACACAGAAAGAAATTTCTGAACGAATAGGCTGTTCCCAGAGTGCTGTATCAAGGCACCTCAGTGGGAAGTTTGTGGGAAGGAAAAAGTGTGGCGGAGAATGCTGCACAACGAGAAGAGGTGACCGGACCCTGAGGAAGATTGTGGAGATGGGACGATTCCAGGCCTTGGGGGACCTGCGAAAGCAGTGGACTGAGTCTGGAGTAGAAACATCCAGAGCCACCGTGTACAGGCGTCTGCAGGAAATGGGCTACAGGTGCCGCATTCCCCAGGTCATGCCACTTTGAAGCAGAAACAGCGGCAGAAGCGCCTGACCTGGGATACAGAGAAGCAGCAATGGACTGTTGCTCAGTGGTCCAAAGTACTTTTTTCGGATGAAAGCAAATTTTGCATTTCATTCAGAAATCAAGGTGCCAGAGTCTGGAGGAAGACTGGGCAGAGGGAAATGCCAAAATGCCTGAAGTCCAGTGTCAAGTACCCACAGTCAGTGATGGTCTGGGGTGCCATGCCAGCTGCTGGTGTTGGTCCACTGTGTTTTATCAAGGGCAGGGTCAATGCAGCTAGCTATCAGGAGATTTTGGAGCACTTCATGCTTCCATCTGCTGAAAAGCTTTATGGAGATGAAGATTTTATTTTTCAGCACGGCCTGGCACCTGCTCACAGTGCCAAAACCACTGGTAAATGGTTTACTGACCATGGTATTACTGTGCTCAATTGGCCTGCCAATTCTCCTGACCTGACCCCGTAGAGAATCTGTGGGATATTGTGAAGAGAAAGTTGAGAGACACAAGACCCAACACTCCTGCAATGGACTGGCTCTCTGTCCAGGGTGTACCCCGCCTACTTGCCCGTTGACTGCTGGAGATGGGCACCAGCTCCCCCCGCGACCCTGTGTGGACAAAGCAGGTTCAGAAGATGGATGGATGGAAGACCCAACACTCTGGATGAGCTTAAGGCCGCTATGGAAGCATCCTGGGCCTCCATAACACTTCTGCAGTGCCACAGGCCGATTGCCTCCATGCCACGCCGCATTGAAGCAGTCATTTCTGCAAAAGGATTCCCGACCAAGGATTGCGTGCATAACTGAACGTAATTATTTGAAGGTTGACTTTTTTGTATTAAAACACTTTTCTTTTGTTGGTTGGATGAAATATGCTAATTTTTTTAGATGGGAATTGTGGGTTTTCATGAGCTGTATGCCAAAATCATCAATATTAGAAACAATAAAAGGCTTGAACTACTTCAGTTGTGTGTAATGAATCTAATATATATGAAAGTCTAATGTTTGTGAGTACATTACAGACAATGATTAACTTGATCACAATATGCTAATATGAGAAGGACCTGTACATGGCTGCCATGGGGCTGGACTCCAAACCAGATGCAAGAAAGATTGCATTGCTACTCACTGTAGCTGGTCCTCAAGCCATTGAAGTCTTCGACACCGTTGAATTTGAAGAAGCAGCTGACAGAACCAAGTATGACAAGATGATTGAAAAGTTTGATGGACACTGCTCGCCACAGAGCAACACTGTACGAAAGGTACGTCTTCCGCTCTCGGATGCAGCAACAAGAAGAGACTTTTGATTGCTTTGCGACTGATTTGAAGCTGAAAGCACAGTCGTGATTTTGGAGAGTTAAAAAGATTCTGTGGTTCGTGACCAAATTGTGCATGGAATCCATGATAAACGAACTGGAGAACGACCACTCAGAGATGCCAGACTAACTCTGGAGGAAGCAGAGAGACTGTGTCATGCCAGTGAGCCAGCTCTGCAGCATGCAAACACCTTTAATGAAACAAGTGTCACAGCATTACATGACAGTGCTAAAGTAGCTGTGGTAAAGAAAATGCGAATAAATGTGCCACAAAAGATCAGCAAAGATGAAATGTACACCTTCAAGCGGTGTGGTGGCAGACATCAACCTCGACATTGTCCTGCTTGTGGCAAAATATGCTTAAAATGTAACAGGAAAAATCATTTTGCCACACAATGTCTCTCTATAGCCAAACCAAAATCGGCGAGACTAGTTGAAAAGACTGATTTAAGTGAAACCCGGCCACCCTACGGAGGAAACTCATTTTGGCCGCTTGTATCCGCGATCTCGTTCTTTCGGTCATTACCCAAAGCTCGTGACCATAGGTGAGGATTGGGACGTAGATTGACCGGTAAATCGAGAGCCTGGCTTTCTGGCTCAGCTCCCTCTTCACCACGACAGATCGGCTCAGCGTCCGCATCACTGCAGACGCCGAACCAATCCGCCTGTCGATCTCCTGATCACTCGTGAACAAGACACTCCTCCACTTGAGGTAGGACCTCTCCCCCGACCCGGAGTTGGCAAGCCACCCTTTTCCGGATTGATACAGGTGCGCAAGTAAATCTAATCAGCATGACAGAGATGAAAGGAATGAAGAAGAAGCCCAAAAGAATCCAGAAAAAAGTACTTTTAAAAGACTATAATGGAAAGGACATTGAAAGCAATGGTCAGTGCAGACTTAAAGTAACAGTTTGTTTGTTGTTGTTCCAGAAGGATGTGAATCACTGCTAGGTGGCGCTACATCGAAGTGCTTAAATCTGGTGAAGAGTGTTTCACATCAACTGTGAAGAAGCAGCAAGTCTGCACCCAGGGACTGTTGACTCCATTGTGCAGCATTATGAAGATGTGTTCAAAGGCCTGCCATACACACACAGCATCCAGCAGAAAGAAGGTGCAAAGCCAGTGATCCATGCACCACAGAGAGTCCCAGCTCCACTGAAAGACCGTTTAAAAAAGGAATTGGACAGGATGTCACAATTAAAGGTCATCACAAAGGTGGAGGAACCAAGTGGGTGAACTCAATGGTGTGTATAGACAAAAGGAATAAAAATGAAGAACTGAGAGTATGTATGGACCCTGGCGATTTGAACCAAAGCATGAAACGTGAGGACTACCAGATACCAAAGCGTGAAGAGATTGTAAGTGAAATGGCTGGAGCCAAATATTTCTCAAAGTTTGATGCAGCACAAGGATTCTGGCAAATAAAGGTGGATGAGAAAAGTTCAAAACGTTGTACTTTTAACACACCTTTTGGCCAATACAGATTTCTCAGGATGCCATTTGGCATCATTTCAGCATCTGAGATTTTTCATCGTGCCATAGATGGACTAGAAGGTGTTCATTGTTATGCTGATGATGTTGCCATCTGGGGTTCCACCCCACAAGAACATAGCCAAAGACTGAAAATTGTGCTGCAACGGGTGAGGGAACTTGAATAAGGCTCAGTCATGCCATATGCCATTTTGGTGTAAGAGAAATGACATTTCTAGGAGACAAACTGTCTGCTAAAGGAATTGAGCCAGATGAAAGAGAATTGACACCACCAGAGCATCATCAGCTTTTTTTATGACTTGTAAGGCATTGATTTACGCTAGAGAACACTGCAAATGTACTGAATAAATGATTAAACTACATCTTTGAAAGGGTTGGAACTTTGATCCTATTGCAGCTGACAGGTCGGGCCCAGACAGCCATGCATCTAACAATCACATCTACGGTCAGATTCACTAATTAACCTAACATGAACGTTACTGGACTGTGACAGGAAGCCGGATCAGCTGCTGAAACACCCCACACAGCAAACTCTAAACAGATTAGACTTCCGCTGAGATCCAAACCTTCTGGCTGTGAGGCAAAAACACTATTGCCGTTTTGGAAGTTGGAGCGTAAGTGAATTTAGGAGATGAAATAACAGCAGATGGAGGTGGTTTAATAGCGGAGGGTCAAATTTGGTGCAAAACTAAAGACTGATCCAGAGGGGTGGAGGAAAATAGATCAGACTAACGGGCGTTCCTGCATCTCCGCAGGTCACGAACACACGAGAGGAAAATAAGGAGAAGACAGACTCGATAAAAACACAAATTACATCAATGATGCTAAAGAAGATCACCTACTGTGCTCTAAACTCCAAGGTGTTCAGATTTCATCAGCAATAACTGAAATAAAGTCAAAGGATGAGAAGCAGGTGCCGAGTCCAGCTCCGTCCTTCTGGCTGGCAGCTTGATGAAGCTTCATAAGACACGAAATTCCTAATGAAAGGTTTTGACATGAAGATGACCTGTCTCAAGCATGGCAACCCCGTCCAGTTTTGCTGATTTTAAACGTTTCTGTCAAGAAGTGTAAGAGAAAAATTTAAACGAACGTTTTGGTTAAGAATGAATATTTAAAATTATTTATTTATTCAGGACCGAAGAGGAGTGGGAGTAAATAAGTTATCTTAATCCCACACCTTTCTAAGCAGTTTTTGTTTTTCTGTATATTGAAACTATAAAAAGGACGTATATACATATGTACATGGAACATACACACACACACACACACACATACTGTGGGCATACTGTGGTACTAGTTTTTGGCACTGTTGCCTTGCAGCAAGAAGGTTGCAGGTTCCAAACTCGGCTGCGGCCTTTCTGCGTGGAGTTGCGTGTTCTCCCCATGCATGCGTGGGTTTCCTCCGGGTACTCTGGTTTCCCCCCACAGATCACAACATGCCCTATAGGTTATAAATTGTTCGTCGCTTTGGACAAAAGCGTCTGCCAAATCAATAAACATAAACATACAGATGACTGCTTTAAACCTCCACCAGTGCCAGAGTGGACATTCTGACAACTTACTTCTGCATCGGGGGCCAAACACCGCTGTGAAACCATGCGTCCTGTCTACAAAGACACACGCAATGGCCAGCACAGGGTGTGTTTTAGACGACTGATGTTTTGTAACAGATGTGGTATCCCAGCGGTTAGAGTTCCTACCTGGCATGCTGCTGCACTGGTTTTACTCCTGGTCTGAGCAGTAACTTTCCTTTTTATTTTTAGTAACACTTGTCAGTATGATGTTTTGAACCCTTTAGCAGTAAACTGTTTAAAATATACGGACTAATCTGTTTTTGTTGTTGTTTGTCTTTCTTTGTTTATTCAGCCAGAGTGAGTCCATGTGAGGTGAGCAGAGTAAATCAACTAAAATGCTGCTTGGAAACGACCAACGTTTTGCAGAAAATAATAAATGTAACTAAAATATAAAAAACATGAAATCTGCGTCGGATGGCTAAATAAATTACTGCCGACTCCAGGAGTGGAACAGACACCAGGACAAGGTTAAACAAGATGAAAGGCCTTAACCACTGGACCACCAAGGCCAACACAACAGCAGGCTTGCCTAAGACGCTGGTGTAGGCGCGTTTTATCGGAGCGGCTGCGGTCAAAGTTTCACTGAAACAAACCGTTTCATTTTCTGATATAAATTCAGGCTGACAAAAATCACTCATATTTACGGTAATATTTTAACATACATTGTGCCCACCTTTGCTCTCAAAGGTTTAAAATGGCACGATGGGACCTTTAAGATTTTAACTTTTTATCTGAAGTTTGTAATTTAGCTGTCTGGGATCAGTGGGATCTCAAAAATATGTGTGTGTTCATGCTGTGTGTGTGTGTGAATGTGAGTGTGTGTAGCGCACACGTGTGTGCGTGTGTAGCAAGCAGTGGTGATATTAGCCACTGTGACTCCTGGGTTAATGAGAGTACTGTGGGCCCGTCAGAGGGAGAGGAGTGAATTAAACAAGCAGGAGCCCGTCGGTGCTTCGTGGAGGCCGCAGCGGTGTTGCATCGCAGCTGTAATAAAAGTGATAAACGGCGAGTTGGAAATAACCTAGACTGAGGCCAAATGATGGCCGTGGTCCTTGGTGGCGGCGGCACGCCATGCTTCCATTCTTCTCGGGCTTTGCGTTGGATTAATTATTGAGAGGGTTTCCATATCAGCTTGGGAAATGCCGCATCAATAAGTGATGGTGTCATTTTAAGCTGGAGGATGGAAATTGCAACAACTGAGCAAATAGTCCAGCTGTGTTTCTGTGCCGCGGTCGAACACAGAACATCTGTGCACCCTCTGATTCTGTAAATTGTTGCTGGTTTGAATGCTAATTTGAAATAACAATGAAATATCTCAGAGCTGGATCTTTGCACTGATTTAAACCGTTCTTAAGGCCTTGAGGCTGCGTGGTGCTGAGCCTGTAAAAGGCTTACTCTAATCGTATGACGCGGTACGTGTGGTTTCTACTATACGAATGGTAATGGTGAAGAAAGACGATGGTGGATCGTTGTTTGAAGAAAGAACGCTTATTTGGTAAAAGATTTACTCCAAACAGGCCATAATAATGTCAATCCAATGGCGTTAATTATTTAATTGTAAAATGATCACTGGATTTACATCACAAAGAAAGTGGTGCTGATGAATCATCTCAATGACAAAATCCCAAAGGATGATTGAATTTAAAAAAGGCAGAAAAAACAAATAAATCTCACTCTATCATAACAAGGCATGGAAATTCATCTCTTCTGCCTTTCATCAGTCCTCCAGATTGCATTATGGGCCGGGATTTGCTTGCACAATAGTTATTTTTTTTTGTTTATTTGTTTTCATTTACATATTGATTCCTACATAATGCACATCAAGATGAAACTTATTGAAATAGCTCAGGATGCATGACGTTTTATCTCCCAATATAAGCTCAACGCTATTTTAATGAGTAAATTGCAGCTCTGAGGGCGTGTTTGGACTCAGCTGTCCGATATGTGGCATTTAAGCCACACGTAGACCAAAAGCAGAAGAAAAGTAGAAGTATGTCATCAAGTCTGTTGATATGTTAGTTGTTTTTACCAGTTTTATACAAGAAACAGCAAACTCATCCATTCTGACATTGTTCCACTTCATGATAAATGCAGTACGGCTCTGTTCCCATCTGCTCAGGGATGTTTTCCAGTTCCTCTGATGCTGAAAGGAAAAACAGCAACTGTCTTAAAAATATGTTTGGCATCAGCTAGCTGTCATTTTATCGGCCTGAAAGTGGTCTAAAGGGACTCAGTAATGTTTAAATTGTGCTCACAATCCGAGCTGGTATTGTTTAAGCAAAGAAGGGAAGGAAACAACATGAGCAACCAACTCCCACAGGAGAGTTAGCTCCACTGCTTGACAATCACTGATTTATTTAATCCATCTAATCTAAAACTGACTGAAGATGACCAAAGTTATGGCTTTTATGTCCAGATCAGAACTATGTGAACATAACAAACACAAATATTTGTTTCCGAGGCTGTTGCATCTGCAGAAATGGGTTTGCTGCAGGTTTCCAAACTTCTACTGAAGCGGGAAAACTAAAATGAAACTAAGCAGCAATTATTTTCATCACCAGGTGCTTAAGAACAGAACAAATGAAGCATTCATTCATGCACCATGGCAGACATGAGACGTAAATACCCAGGGGGCTGTTTTACCAGGAATTACTCTGCATCTTCAACCCCGTCGTTGCCGTTCATTTAGCAGGGTAGCTAGCACTGCTAATAGAAAGATGTGATTACATGGATGGTTGATCACTTTGCTTTAAAAAAAAAAGGTTAAACATTAAAGCTGATGGAGGTTTTCAGTCAGTTAAGTCACAGTGGGGAGTGTTAAAGCACACAGAAAACTACTCTGTGAGGTAATGGATCTTGTTGATGGTCCACATGTGCCCTTAGTTCATTATCTGCTAGCTAGTAGCTACTCAGTAAGCTAGTGTGCCCCTTTGCATCCCAGAATGCAATGCAGACATGGCTGTAAGGCTTTTGGCGGGAGACAGCCATTAGAAACCATTCTTTGAGCCTCTGTATATCATATGCCCTAAAAAGGAAGGGCTGGTTTGCCCCGCCCATTCAGCCAGGACACAAATATTAAATGAGCTGTGAGCTGATTGGCTGGTTTACCCCAATGCCTCTGACACTGCCTGAGGGAACTCTGTATACAGGCTGCCAGACGACTTCGGAGTCGTAGAGAACGTTCATGTTTTTGAGAGCAGGCTTAAGACTCACCTTTTACCATAGCTTTTAATTCATATCTGTTTTAGCTGCACTGCTTGTTTAGTTTTTATTTTATTGTCTATAATTTAGTTTTATTAGCCATTTATGTCTTAGTGTTTTACTATCTTTTAATCACTTTTTTACTTATTTTACTATCCATATTAGCTCCTATTATTTTTTATGCTACTTATTTGTTTGTGACAGTGTTTTCCTCTGTAGGGCCCTCTGCCTCGGGGGGTTGTGGTCGACTCTGGCGGCCTGGGCTTACCTCGGGGAGTGTTTAGGCGGTGGTGGGGTTTTTCGCCCTACCTCCCTGGGAGCCCTGGGCTGGTGCCTTGGCTGCTGCCATCGACTGACTACCACAGAGGCAGATGGCTCACCTGATGGCGTGTCATTCATTACCTAACCCATCTGAAGTCGGCCTAGCTCAGATAGGTAACTTACTTATAATGCTTAATTTTTTAAAAGTTTTTTGTGTGTGTGCATGGGTGTATTTGTTGCTCATGTGTGCGTGTGTGTGTGTGTGGTGGTGGTGGTGGTGGTGGGGGGGGGGGGGGGGGTGCAGGTGCAACTGTCACAATAATTTTTATATTTTTGGGGAAATGATGGGATTATGGGGTGGTTTTAACCTGTAAAGCACTTTGAGCTTATTTTTTGTGTATGAAAAGTGCTATAAAATAAAGTTTGATTGATTGATTGATTGATGTTTACTGTTTTTGGGTAACTCAATAGGCAAGCTATGGCTCTATCTGGTTTTTATTCAAAGTCTGCAGCATTACATGAATTCTCAGACATTCTTCTCTGTTTTTTTTCTCTTGTCTAACAAGAAGATTAGCACTCGATCAGGCTAGCTTTAGAGGTAGTTCAGGTTAGCATTAGCAGTAGCTCGAGGTAGAGTTGTGCTTTGGTTAGCATTACTGGCACCAATGTTTCCATATTTCTGACGCTGAAGTGGGTTAAAGGGGGCGTGTCTAAGCTTATGATGTGTTAAACCGACTTTTCTCAGACTGAACCGTTTCTCCTTGGCCTTTGCAACCTTAATGGTTTACATATGAAAGTAGCTCAGAGATGGCACAGACACCCCAAGCTGCCTTTGGTTAGGGTTAGGGTTAGAAGTAGTTGAACAAAGGTCCGTCATCACCATCATCATCATTATCATCATCATCATCATCATCATCATCAAATGTGGTTTTGGAGTCTTGGATATCTTTATCTTCTTCTCATGTCAGTTCTCTTGTTGGCTCTTCCTTCTTCCATCTCAGGAACGTTGCTAAGCTGAGTCCCATTCTGTCTCGCTCTGAACTTGAGACAGTTCTCCACACCTTCATCTCCTCACGCTTAGACTACTGTAACTCTCTTTTCACGTGTCTGAGCAGAACCTCCCTGAACCGTCTGCAGGTGGTTCAGAACGCCTGTGCTCGGCTTCTGACCAAGTCCTCCAAACACACCCACATCACCCCGCTTCTCCTCCAGCTTCACTGGCTGCCAGTCAACTTCAGGGTTCATTTCAAGATCCTGGTTCTGGTCTATAGGGCCTTACATGGACAAACACCATCTTACATTGGTGATCTTCTTAGTCCCTACACCCCCAGCAAGTCCCTGAGGTCCAGTGATCAAAGCCTACTGGTTGTGCAGCACCAGGCTAAAGACCAAAGGTGACAGATCATTTGCTGCTGTGGCCCCCAGACTCTGGAACTCTCTCCCCCTGAGCCTGAGATCAGTGGACTCAGTGGTCTCCTTTAAAAAGCAGCTGAAGACTCACTTGTTCAAGCTGGTTTTGTATGATCTTCTTCACCACACTCTCTTTATTCTGCTCTCCCCACCTATTCCACCTTCCTCAGGATCCACTGATTTCCCTCTTTCCTGTTCACTCTCTCTTTCTTAACATTTTTTCTTTTAAATCGCATGCTTATTCTTGCTCATTTTAAATATATTTTTAAACATTTTCTAAATGCTTTTTTATATTTTTACAATTTTTTATATTTTTTGTTTTTGTGAAGCGCCTCGTGATTTTTATCTTGAGAGGCGCTATAGAAATGATTTCTTCTTCTTCTTCTTCTTCTTCTTCTTCTTCTTCTTCTTCTTCTTCTTCTTCTTCTTCTTCTTCTTCTTCTTCTTCTTCTTCTTCTTCTTCTTCTTCTTCTTCTTCTTCTTCTTCTTCTTCTTCTTCTTCTTCTTCTTCTTCTTCTTCTTCTTAACCTCCTGTGACTCAAATTTGTGTTTGGTGTGATTTTTACAGATAAGGGTCTTGCAGAGAAGGAACCCAGTGTTCTCATATGTGGGTGCAGGGTCTCAGGAGGTTAAATCTCAGCTTTCTTTTAGAAAACTCTCTGCCACTGCTCCTTACACCTTGTCTGTATGCCACAGACAGCTCTGAGGGCAGAAAAGCTCAGGGTTATTTTTTTCTTGAAAGAGAAAGTGAGAGAGCGATACCATGGCCCAGACCGACCAGTCAGCAGGTCAAATGTGTCAGTGATCATTGCCTCTGATAGAAAGAGGCGCCCTGCATCTGCTGTGCTTGCATCCAGACAAGGATTCAGAAGGGCACCGGCACGCAGCATCCCCGATGCCGCCCTGGAACGTTCATACGGTTTACCGTTATCCTCTTTCATCTCAGGATCCGGATGTTGCAGAGGCAGGCCGACGCTTCCTCTTACAGTGAATCACTGGTGCATCCTTCACACTGACGCTTTTTCATTATCTCTCCCCACAACACCTGAAAGCACACTTGTGTCTTGAATGAATTGGTTTATTTCCTTGGGGGACCGGCAGCGTGCCTTCCTAACAGGCCACCAGGATGATTTCGAGAACAGAAATTTTAGCAAGAAAAAAGCTCCTGCGTGAGCGGATCGGTGCATCCTAGATAAGCACCCCCTTCCCAAATTAACAACAACAACAAAAAAAAAAAAAAAAAATATATATATATATATATATATATATATATATATATATAATCTCAATTGACCTTTATATCCAGAGTAAAAATCCATCTAAAGAAACACTTCTGATGAAACACCTTCAGAGCTGTCTGAAGCGTCGCCCTCATGGCCGCCGCTGTGGGTGGAAGTGTTGACAAAAGCTCAGAGAGGGATGAATTTTTAACATCTGCTAAAAATTCATATTTTCTTTGGAAATGCCATTAACTTGTCTGTACTGTAAAGGGCTATGTATATGCTACGGTGTGTTTGTTATAATATTTAATGCATCTGCAGTAACTCTAATTCTCACAGGATTTAAAAGACGTGTGGGGAAAAGGCCTAAAGGAAAACAAGCAGTGCACCTCTCTAGATCAAGTATCTCTGGTCTTGATGTGTCATTTTTATTGATTATACTTGTTACTGTAGCACCTTTTAGTCCAGAAACGCTGGATTATCAAAGATTTACTTCCCATGTTGTTGAGTAGATGTGCAGGCAGCCAGCTCCTGTTTCTTTCCTCCTTTTGTCCTTTCTAGTCTTCTTTTGCATTTTTCCTGAAACTGAAAACCTGTTCAGAGTAAACTGAGGCACGGTAGTAAAATTACTCTTAGATAATTATGTCAGATTAGGCCTAATTTACAGGTACAACTTTAGCTTTTATCAATCCAAATGCTTAAAGAGTTGCATTTTTATTTATTTTGACTTACAAGGCTGAAAGTTTGTCAAATGAAGAGAAAGTTAAGATATTTTGCTGCATTTGAGGCGACTGTTTGACTCATCTGAAACAACTGTTGCTGTTGCATGACCTTCTCTGTCCTCTACCTGCTGCTCAGGTGATCAAGTTGTCTGCAAGTAGAAGAAATAGGGATCTTTTATACAGCACCTCTTAGACAAAAATCATGAGGCGCTTCACAAGAACAAAAATTCACTTTCCACTTGGTGATGCGGCTCACGGATGGAACGCACTTCACAACTTGCAGCGTTTATGGTTCATGCGGCTCGTCTCTGCGGTGAGCCAATATTCTCCCAAACTGTAGGGGGCAGCATGGAACTCTACGGCATGCATCCAACACTACACCATAGTAGAAGTAAAAATTACTGTTTACAACATGGCATTCCAGCATTTTTAACAGCGTTCTCGTCTTTTCCGACAGTGCGAGCTATTTCTCTCCAAGAATTATTAACAACATGTTGATCACGGTGATCTCTGAGAACTGAATCATACAAATGTCTGTATTTACGAACCTCTGCCATACTAGTTCTTGCCGGTCCGCCATGTTTTTCCGCGCCCTACTGTCCGCGTGGTTAGAAAATTTCCTAGGTGCGCGGTGCGGAAAACTTTGGGCCGTGCAGAGGCGCGGTGGAGGTGCGTGGTTGTTAAAGTGATGCAAAATGACGCAACTTTTCCGCGCGGAGCCGTGCGAACCTCGCGGACGCGTCAAGCATAAAACAACCTTTACGCGAGCAAGACGTGCTGCTGCAGTAACGTGCTGCTGACGGCTCTGGTAGAAAGGAGGGGTTAGAAATAAATTCACTCACTTCCAATCCTGATAAAAGCACACGGAGAAAAATAAATCTGTTATGGAGAAACAAAAACAGTCACTCAGCTGATTGTGCTCTGAATTGCTGCTGCTGCAGTTTATCTTGTTACAAGCAAACTGCCAGATTCCTCAGAGATTCTGTTTAAACAGTCAAAGGACTGAAGTTGATGCCATCTCGTCTTTTTGTGTCAAAAAGTGAGAATCAGAGGTGAAAGGTTTGAAAAGACAACAACATTTTTTTACACAAATGAACAGAAGAATCGGTCTCTTTTGGCATTAACTCAGGGAAAAAGTATTTTATTTTGGAGGTATAATTTAAATATTTATTTTTTTTACAAGATAAAATCAACCAGAGATAAAATCTACTCTCGTTTCCAGCCTCCGAGCTGTAGCACGTGTGACCGATCACATTTTAGTCCCCAAAACAAATGCAGGTATTTGCCCAGAGTGCACCATCATCCACTTCCTGTTACCACACACACACAATTTTGCACAGTCGCATCAGCAGCGGCGCCTTCATCTCTAACCTTTCTCTTCTGCTGAAGTCGTCCTCCAGCTCTGTCACAATAAATCTCCGGAGATGACGAGTTTCTGCAAACTTACTTCATAAAACTCCCTGAAAGTCTCGTCGCATCGCGTCACGTTATTCAGACTGCTGGAAGAAATCAAGGGAAGCGATTTGAGAAGCGCTGGAAATTTTTGACCAAACTATGGCTGAACTTCCATTTTTCAGATTTATCGTCATCAAACCCCTGGAGCCATAATTACATCTGTTATACTGCTCGAACCTACACTGTAAAATCTGATTAGCTACACTTACTTGATAAAAGCATGTAAACTGATTGAACCTAAAACAGTAAGTAGTTAGTTATGTGCTGGAGCTACAATTACTTGCAGAGTAAAATGTTACGTTAACTAAGACAAACTAGTACTTAATACTTAGAAATTTGCCTACTGAGCTAGTATTTATTTTTTATATATAATTAAGCAGTAGTAAACTGTAAGCACATTTGAAGTATGTTTGAGTAGTAGATTGTTGTAGTTATAGTAACTTACATTTAAGAGCTTTTTACATTGTATGCATTAGTGACTCCAACAGATAATTGTCTGGGTCAGGTTGATCTGGTGGGCTCTGGTTTGGATGATTTAAGCCGTTCACTAAGCAGGATATGTCTGCCACCTCTGTCAGTGTGCCCCAGAGCAGCTGTGGTTACATTGTAGCTCATCACCAGCAACGTGTGAATGGATGAATATACAGGTCCTTCTCAAAAAATGTGCATATTGTGATAAAGTTCATTATTGTCTGTAATGTACTGATAAACATTAGACTTTCATATTTATTAGATTCATTACACACAACTGAAGTAGTTCAAGCCTTTTATTGTTTCTAATATTGATGATTTTGGCATACAGCTCATGAAAACCCAAAATTACTATCTCAAAATATTAGCATATTTCATCTGACCAATAAAAGAAAAGTGTTTTTAATACAAAAAAAGTCAACCTTCAAATAATTATGTTCAGTTATGCTCTCAATACTTGGTCGGGAATCCTTTTGCTGAAATGACTGCTTCATTGCGGCGTGGCATGGAGGCAATCAGCCTGTGGTACTGCTGAGGTGTTATGGAGGCCCAGGATGCTTCGATAGCGGCGTTAAGCTCATCCAGAGTGTTGGGTCTTGCGTCTCTCAACTTTCTCTTCACAATATCCCACAGATTCTCTATGGGGGTCAGGTCAGGAGAGTTGGCAGGCCAATTGGGCACAGTAATACCATGGTCAGTAAACCATTTACCAGTGGTTTTGGCACTGTGAGCAGGTGCCAGGTCATGCTGAAAAATGAAATCTTCATCTCCATAAAGCATTTCAGCAGATGGAAGCATGAAGTGCTCTAAAATCTCCTGATAGCTAGCTGCATTGACCCTGCCCTTGATAAAACACAGTGGACCAACACCAGCAGCTGGCATGGCACCCCAGACCATCACTGACTGTGGGTACTTGACACTGGACTTCAGGCATTTTGGCATTTCCCTCTGCCCAGTCTTCCTCCAGACTCTGGCACCTTGATTTCCAAATGTTATGCAAATTTTTCTTTCATCTGAAAAAAGTACTTTGGACCACTGAGCAACAGTCCATTGCTGCTTCTCTGTATCCCAGGTCAGGCGCTTCTGCCACTGTTTCTGCTTCAAAAGTGGCTTGACCTGGGGAATGCGGCACCTGTAGCCCATTTCCTGCAGACGCCTGTACACGGTGGCTCCGGATGTTTCTACTCCAGACTCAGTCCACTGCTTTCGCAGGTCCCCCAAGGTCTGGAATCGGTCCTTCTCCACAGTCTTCCTCAGGGTCCGGTCACCTCTTCTCGTTGTGCAGCGTTTTCTGCCACACTTTTTCCTTCCCACAGATTTCCCACTGAGGTGCCTTGATACAGCACTCTGGGAACAGCCTATTCGTTCAGAAATTTCTTTCTGTGTCTTGCCCTCTTGCTTGAGGGTGTCAATGATGGCCTTCTGGACAGCAGTCAGGCCGGCAGTCTTACCCATAATTGCGGTTTTGAGTAATGAACCAGGCTGGGAGGTTTTAAAAGCCTCAGGAATCTTTTGCAGGTGTTTAGAGTTAATTAGTTGATTCAGATGATTAGGTTAATAGCTCATTTAGAGAACCTTTTCATGATATGCTATTTTTTTAGATAGGAATTTTGGGTTTTCAAAACTGTATGTCCAAAATCATCAATATTAGAAACAATAAAAGGCTTGAACTACTTCAGTTGAGTGGAATGAATCTAATATATATGAAAGTCTAATGTTTGTCAGTACATTACAGAAAATAATGAACTTCATCACAATATGCTAATTTTTTTTGAAGGACCTGTATACACTGTAGTGTAAAGCGCTTTGGAGGCCTCTGAGTCTGAAAGACACCTTGCAAGTGTGGGTCATTTATCATTTATTATATTCGTGCCCATTTTTGACCCGATCCTCCCTTTCTGATAATGTTAAGGCCGCACCCCATAACTGTAATTGCTCTAAAAAGAACTTTATCAGATATTCCTGCCATGTTTGATGTGTTAAAATCGCTTCATGAATCGGGGATATCAGTAGTGATGTCGGGTCACCTTGGTCCGATTTTTGTGGACAAGCAAGCGAGCCGCCTGTTGAGTCAGGAAGGGAGGTGACGGGTGCACACTCCTCTTCCACCAAAGTCACATTTGATTCAACTGGATCTCCTGCCTGACCGAGGACTGTTGGTGTGTGAAATTGGCTAGTGTGGCAGCACACCACACACTGTAGGACCAAAACTTTGGTTTTGAAACTTGTTTGACAATTAAAAACTCCTGCCTAGTGATCTGAGACTAGGCTGAATTCTTGTTTCAAGGAAAGATTCCCTAGCCAGCTGCAAACAGTCTCTCCCCATTATGCTCCTCTGACTGGATCCCAAGGTGTTCCCAGGCCACCCTAGAGATATAACACCCCCAGTGCATCTTAGGTAGGCTGCTGGGTCTCCTCTAAGAAGGGCAAGCTTGAAGCTCCTTCCCCATAGGTGTCCAGTCATCATACATGTTTGAAACACCTCAGCTCCTCTTGATGGGAGGAGCAGCATCTAAGTCCCTTTTTGTTGTCTCTTGACGCCATCTCTAAAGCTGAACCTGTGGAGGAAACTCATCTTCACCATCCAACCATTTTCCTCTGCTTGAACTGGTTTGAGTCGCGGGGTAAGCGCCCTAGGAAGAGGGGCTCAGATTTCCCTCTTCCTCTGGAGGAATCCTAAGGTGTTCCCAGGCCAGCTGAGAAAAATAGTCCTTCCAGCGTGCCCTGGGTCTTCCTTTAGGCCTCCTCCTGGTGGGCTGACCGTCGGTGAGGGTTGGAGTGTAGATCTACTGTTAAGGTCAAGAGCTTTGCTTTCTGCCTTGGTTCCTACTTTGCCACAGCAGAGCTGGTCCTTCCAAATCTTTGAGCAAGCTCCATCGTACCCCTGCTTGTGCACAAGATTCCTTGATCCTTAAACTTCTCCCCTAGGACCATAAGATCTGTGGCTGTGAACCTTCTCAGCAAGACCTGAAGGTCGTAGTTCGATGATCAAGAGGACCACAAATTCGCCACTCTGCCTCACAGCTGAGCCTAGATATCCCATAATAGTTATCAACAGTTTTTACTCAGAGCTCTGTATAAATGTAGCACTAGACAGAACTCGCTGGAGGGGAGGAGACAGTAAAGCATGACCTCTCCCTGTGAGCTGCTGAAGGCAGGAAGGCAGACGACCTGAGTGGATGTGAACACCAGCTTCAAAATGCATGGCTGGCCGGCAGCGTGCACAGTGACGGTGTCCTGCAAACATCGGGGTTGGAAAGAGAGCCAGAGGAGGAATTCTGCTGAATCGCCAAAATGCAACTGAACTGCAGTCCAGCTGTGTGCCAAAGAGAACACATTCAGAAACATTCAGTTCCTTTTCAGCTGACTCAGGACGCTGCAAATGCAATTCACAGAAAGCTGCTTCTGGAAGTTCTGGAAGAATGTTCTCTGCAGAAAAGCTCAGGAAACAGTCAGTCAGGCAAATAAAAGGTTCTGTTTTATTCCTTTTTAATTACAAAACACAACAAAGAAAATGCTGACGTTTTCAAAAGTGGAGCGAATTCTTTTACTTCCAGGAATTCTGTAAGCAAATAAGCATCCAGACGAGTCGGTATTCTGACAGCGAGTCGATCCAGTCACAAATTTAATGGGACTTCTTGAGTAACAGCACTAATACTGTTTGAAATGTCATCGCGCTATTGTTGAGACTCCCGTGCATTTCTCCATTTTAATGTAAGGCAAAAAAAAAATTCAACGAAAGAGGGAGAATCTGCGACTGTGGCAGAAAAAAGGTAGAAGCACGATAAAGGTAAAACTGATGTACGTAATGAAACTGGAGTTGGAGTTCTGTAAATACGAGGTACCCGTGCACTCAAAGACAAAACGACACACACAGAGAGAGAGTCCGGGGATTAAAATAAGACTGAATGAAAATAATATAATGAGCTCAAGCAGAGGAAGAGTCTGGAAGTGAGACAGAAACGGGCTAAGTGGTCTAGAAATAAATAAAAATCCAAGAAAGTGAATGTTTAAAGTCAGAGGATCTATTCTTATATAATAATGTGTGTGAGCAGCATCTGTTCCATTACTGCACATAGAGTCCCTAACAACTCTGCTGCAGCAGAGACAATTAGCTGCTGAGACTCACCGGGTCCCTGAGGACGCACACGAGTCCTCCTTGCTCTTGTCACGCACCCCTTAGATTAACAACACACCCCAGAAACGGGTCACGCTGTTTGTGTCCAGCTAGACCGGCAGCCCGCATGGTTCACGGTGAAATTAGCACGTCTGAAGCAAAAAGGTGCATCTCAACGCTGATGCAGCTGAGATCGTCCGTCCAGCTTAGGCGGGGTGAAAACAAACTTAATATTTCATTTAAAGATATAAATACACACCAGGAGAAGCTGTCTCACCTCACAGTGCTGCCCCCTCTGAACCCATGAGCCAGATTTCTCATGTATGACATCAGGAGTAGTGAGAATGAGGGAGACTTCAAATTACTGAGAATATCCTCCGAAAAACAAAGATTTCTAGTTTAACTGGACCGAAAGAGCGTGACTGGGTTTATGCATTTTAGGGCGGAGCTGCATGTGTCAGGTGAAACTTGAGATGGCCACACATCATCTGCCTTTGCAGTGATTACCAACTATTGCACATGATTGGCTCATCATTTAATTACTTTTTAATTGGATCTAAATTTATTTGTGTAATTTAATAATGCTGTCACACTGATTTAGCTGTTCTTGCTCCTGGAAAGCACACTGGATTACCTCTGAAACATCCCTCACAAATAAAGCTGCCTTGCCATTACAGATATGGTTTCATTATTACTCAACATCAGACGATCTTAGAGATGCAAAAAGACATCAATCATGAATGCTTTAGCATATAATAATATTATAGCAACAGCCTTAAAGGAGACAAACCATTGCCCCCGTGACCCGACTCCGGATAAGCAGATGAAAATGGATGGATGAATGGATGGATGAATGACCGGACAGTTAACAAAATGCTTTTTCTGTCTTATCTATGGGGAATCTGGCCATTTATGAGTTGAGTATCCCTTTGCAACACATTCTCACACCCAAAGCGTCGAAAACTGACGATGGGTGACCTAGCGTGTGTTTGACACACATTGGGAGGCGAAGCGCTGTGCCAGGGTGTCGGTTTCCAACTGCCGTGGGAAAACGAAGATTTCACCAAATTCACTTGGTAGCCCATTGTCAGTTTTTGACTCTTTGGGTATGAGAATGTGATTCCCTTTAAGACGACTGTTGTTGGGATTTCAGCCGCTTTGGTAAGTGACGCAGGGATGAGGTCATCCGATAGAAACCGATTTGTCGGTTTATCCCTACAGCATCATAATGATAGCATATAATTCATGACATAATCAGAAAAAAGGGTTGAAAGTATTTTTTTATCACCTTAAAGAGCAAGTTACCCCCTACCAGAGTCTAACTCCACTTCCACTTCATGTTTGAAAAATGCAACAAATGCTGTTGCCTGGCAGACCGAGAAGGCGGAGCTGCTATCAAATACATACACACAGGCTCACAACAGCATTGTGACATCATAATGTACCAGTTTACATCATAGCATACCTCTTAGCCAATAGTGGTGGCAGATTTAAATTTAAATACAGTGCAGAGTTTTTACCTGACAACGGCACAACACTGCGTTTTAGGCTGAATATTTAAATTTTAACTAAGATGCACTGAAGTGCCAAATTATTGACGACACGTGTCTGCAGCACGATTAGACACTCGTTTATTTAGTTTATCAGCAAAAAAAGTTTATTTGGGGGTGACTTGCTCTTTAATATGTCCTAAGTTACATGCAGTAATGAGCCAAAAGTCTTTCTGCAGACAACTGTTTAGACGAGAGACCTCTCATCTGTAACGCAGGGTTTCTGCACCAGCGGGTGTGGTTTATGAGGCTGAGCAGGAAGAGCTTTTCACCACTGCAATCCTCACATTGTTGAACTCAGAGATGTTCTGCAGATCCAGAAGTTGATGAGATGTTCTCAAAAATTCTGTCTGCGTTTGTGGATGTTGGTGTCTGGTGTGCAGAATCCTAGAGAGGCTATCATGAAGCTCGGCTCACCGTGTCGATGGACACACCTTTCTGTGCTTTTATCCTGCGTGGTCCAACTCGTCTCTCATAGATGGATCGAGTCACACAGAGATGATTAGAGCAGTGACTCTGGGGTCCGAGACTCAGGGCAAAACTCACTGTTCAGCTTTGCCTTTTCAGTTCATCGCTGATGAGGAGAAAAAAAATGAAAATGGACAAGCTCAGTAAATGATTTAAGAGATTTTCATCAACTTGGAGCTTCTGTGGCCTGAGAGTGAAAGGACACTGCAGCAATTTCCATAAATTCAACTCAAACTAAATTAGTTAAAGGCGATAAGTTTTTCTCAAATAGGACACGCCTCCTCCTTCATGCCCTTGGACGAGAATAATGATGCTGATGAGTCACAACACAGCAGATTTTTGTAACATGATAAAAAAAGATCTTTAGTTTATCCCCACAAGAATTAATTAAGAATGCATCTAAAATATCGAGGTGGAGAAAGGAGGTCAGGCGATTCTGCGAAGTCAGAGCTGACTAATTAATGAGTGACAACAAATGAGGCATCACCTGTCATGGTTTTGGGGATGAGTCTAACCCAAGACATGCAGAATCACAACTCCATACACAGAATGAAGGTAAGTAAAGCAGAATTTATTATTTAGGGGAACTTAGGGCACGCTGAGAATTCCAGCGGATCAGGGGGAGAATACGGGAACCAGGGTCTGAGGGAGAGCAAACCAGAGGTGAGTCCAGGAGATAAACAGTCTAGGCAGGAATACTGAGAGGGGACTTACGGGAGTTGATTTGGTTTGGGGAATGAGGGGAGGTAGAGAGCCGGGGATGATCCAGAAGGGAGATCTCCTGAGCTGGAGAGGGGGCGCAGGGTTTGAGAGTGAGAGCGGGTCGGTCGGGAGGAGGATGGTGTGAGCGGGACGGTCTGGGAGGAGGATGATGAACGTGGCTGAATGCGGAGTCCAGGAGTCCAATGGAGTTCGAGTGAGTGAGTCCAGATGAGCGGAGAGCCTGAGGTGGGTGAGTCCAAAAATACAAAGATTACACAAGGTCCAAAAACGTACAAGAGCCAAAAATACACTGAGATTAATCACGAGAAACCAAGAGAGCTAAAGCGAGGGCTGGGCACTACCAAGTCGTAATAATCATCCGGCGTCGAGCTGTGTTCACCATCTTCAGTAGTAGACCAGCTGAATCAGCTGATGCGATGCAGCTGCCGCTCCCTCTCCTGTGAACATACTCAGAGATAGTTTTTGAGAGTGAGTACTCACCCCGGCTCACGACAGTACCCCCCCCCCCCCCCCCCCCCCCCAACGGACGCCTTCAGGCATCCTAGCAGAAGCTGCTTTGAAGTCCCGGATCAAGGACGGATCCTCTATGAAGGACCGAGGGACCCAGGACCTCTCCTCAGGACCATAGCCTTCCCAGTCGACCAGGTACTGGATGCCCCTACCACGGGGACGAGAATCCAGGATCCGGTTGACCTTGTAGACCTACCCACCCTTGGAAAAGCGAGCTGGAGGAGGAGCAGGAGTAGGACAGAGGGGACTGGTGACCAAGGGCTTGATGAGGGACACATGAAAGACAGGGTGAATGCGGAGGGAGCGAGGTAGGTCCAGCTGAACTGTGGAGGTAGTGGGAACTGCCAGGATCTTGAACGGACCCAGGAACCTCGGCGTGAATTTCCGGGAGGTGGCCTTCAGAGGAATTCCCTTCGATGTCAGCCAAACATTCTGCCCAGGAGTGTAGGCTGGAGCCGGTCCCCGCCGGCGATCTGCCAACTGCTTATTACGGACGGCCGTGCGATCCAGTGCTGCCCTGGTTGTGGACCAGGCGCGCCTGGCACTGCGGAGGAACTGGGGAACCGAGGAGGTGACTGATGTCTGCAGAGGGAAGAGGGAAGGTTGGTAACCGATTGAGGGCTCAAAGAGAGACTGACCTGTGGCTGTGGAGATGTGACTGTTGTGGGAGTATTCCACCCAGGCGAGGTGGGAGCTCCAGGAAGAGGGATGAGCAGAGCAGACGCATCGTAGCAGGGCATTGCAGCAATTTCCATAAATTCAACTTAAACTAAATGTGAATGTGATTAAGGCGTCTTTGTTCCAAGATGTCCTAGCTGCAAGAATGCGAAAGTCCAGTGCCATATCTGCCACTGATTTCTTTCCCTGGGACAGGGTCCAAAGTTTCTTCCTAATGTCTGCCACTGATTTCTTTCCCTGGGATAGGGTCCAAAGTTTCTTCCTAATGTCTGCCAGTGACTCAACAGATCCAAAGGTTAGCTTAAAATCCGACAGAAAATCGTCATAGGAACCAGTTAAAAACATATCACTGTGGCTTTTAGCTTCAGCCCATTTAAGAGGTTTTCCTCTCAGGAGACCAACCACATAAGAAATCTTTACCTTGTCAGAGGAAAAGGCTCCAGGCGAACGCTCGAAAGCAAGTCGACATTGAAGTAGGAAACTGTAGCAGTCGTCAAACTCACCACTAAAGGTAATAGATGGTGGAGATGCTGCAAGACGGAAGTGGGTGACTTCTGCAGGACCAGCGACTTCCGGATCGGGGGAAATAGGCGCTGCTGGAGCTGAAAACAAAGGTTCTGCTGCGGAGGGTGGCTGTTGGTGTTGGGACAACCCGTCATGTAGATGCCGAACCAGGGCCTCCAGTTGTTGGTGTCGAAGGTTCGCTGCGGAAAGTTGTTCCATGATTTATGGTAAAGCTTGTTTCTGCTGGGTGAGCCTATGGGTGAGACCTGTGAGGGTAGGATCTGCGGGGTTAGCGGTTTGGCCGGATGATTCTGTCAGGTTTTGGGGATGAATCTAACCCAAGACATGCAGAATCTCAACTCCATAATGAAGGTAAGTAAAACAGAATTTATTATTTAAGGGGAACTTAGTGCACGCTGAGAATTCCAGCGGATCAGGGGGAGAATACGGGAACCAGGGTCTGAGGGAGAGCAAACCAGAGGTGAGTCCAGGAGATAAACAGTCTAGGCAGGAATACTGAGAGGGGACTTACGGGTAGGGATGGGTACCGAATTCGGTACTTTTTAAGGTACCGACCGAATTCCATTGTACCGACCGAGCAACGATTCACGTCATTTCAAACGGTGCCTCGTTTCGGTACCCGTCCTTTATAACGAGAACTTGCCTAGACAGCTGCGCATGCGCAAGAGCGTTATGTCGTCGGTCGCTGTCCCAGCGACAACGATCTAAGTGAGACATCCTCATCTTTATCTGCTCCGGTAGGTAAATAACATTTTTAAGATAACGTTAGCTTGATATGTTAGCTTCCGTTTCGCTAATGGTGCGTTCGCTTTCTCCTCGGAACTCCGAATTTCCGACTAGAAGAACATGAACGCGCTCTAAAGTTTGGCTTCTCTTTACTAAATGCGACGGGTGATTGGGTGAAGATGAAATCAGCGACAACGATCTAAGTGTGAGGCATCATCGTTTTAATCTGCTCCAGCAGTTAAATAAACTGTTTAAGATAACATTAGCTTGATATGTTAGCTTCGATTGCCACCGTTATCAGCTAATGGTGCGTTCGCTTTCTCCTCGGAAATTCTAACTTCCCAGTAGGAAAAATCAAATGAAAAAGGACGGTAAAAGGAATGAAGATACACAGTAAATTTAGTTCACAGAAAAGATGTTTGCTTCAGTTTAATTATCAGCTTATAAAACTACAAGGACGATGCTAAAATACAAACAGTTGAATGTTATTTATCGTGATATTTATCAAATATGGTTATATATTGAGAAAAATACATATTTAATTATAAAAGAGAATTAAAATAATAAACACTCAAAAGTATCGAAAATTGGTACCGTTAAGTACCGGTATCGATTCGCAGGTACCGGGAATTAGTACCGGATCGATTCAAATGTCAAAGGTACCCATCCCTACTTACGGTAGATGATTTGGTTTGGGGAATGAGGGGAGGTAGAGAGCCGGGGATGATCCAGAATGGAGATCTACGGGACTGGAGAGGGGGCGCAGGGTTTGAGAGTGAGACCGGGTCGGTCGGGAGGAGGATGCTGAACGTGGCTGAATGCGGAGTCCAGGAGTCCTATGGAGTTCAAGTGAGTAAGTCCAGATGAGTGGAGAGCCTGAGGTGGGTGAGTCCAAAAATACAAAGATTACACAAGGTCCAAAAACGTACAAGAGCCAAAAATACACTGAGATTAATCACGAGAAACCAAGAGAGCTAGAGCGAGGGCTGGGCACTACCAAGTCGTAGTAATCATCCGGCGTTGAGCTGTGTTCACCATCTCCTTTAGTAGTAGACCCGCTGAATCAGCTGATGCGATGCAGCTGGCGCTCCCTCAACCCTTTTGTCAACTATTGTCTCTAAAGCAGTGATTTTCAGGCTTGATCCTCAAGGGCCACCGTACCTGTATGCTTTCTCTGTTTCTTTGCACCAACACACTTGGTTTGGATCAATAGATGCATGACTATCAGGCTTAATAGCCTGTTGAAGAGGTGATTCAATAATTGAATCAGGTGCGTTGAAGCAGGAGACAGGAACATGCAGGATCAGGTAGGCCTGTTCTTGTGGTAATATTGGATTTTCTGAATCCCTCAGAAAAATAGGGGAGAAATGAAAACCCCATTTATCATTTTGTGTAAGACGCTGTTTTTTTTTTCTCTTATTGAGAAAATAGTAACATAAACAAGCTGTTAACCATTGGTGGCACTTTCTGCATCAAAAGTATAATTACAACGTAAAATATTAAACTTCTTCCTGGGTTCCTCTTATGTTGCCCACAAACACATCTGTCTGGACTCCATCTCACATCCTGCTCCTTCACACGATCTCTGAGATCAGAGGTCCTGACATAAATGTAGAACGGCTCAGTCTCTCACATCCACGTTGGAACAAATCAGCCTCAGGCTAGCTGGAGTTTTCCTGTTACTAAGTTTATCTTTATTCCAGTCACACCTGATCTCTGATCTCCGTCTCTAGCTCTCCCCCAAAGTCAGAGTGACGAGAGTCAGTCAGGCAGCAAGGTCAAGCTGACCTCAGCTGAAACAGGAAGTGCACTCGGCCCTCTGGAACACGTGTTTGAAGCCACGGCGTCGTCCACAACCTCATCCTCTGCACATATCACACCTGTATGTAATTTTGCTTTAACATGACCGTCTATCACGCACGTCCTCAGGGACCAGGCTGACTGAAAACTGGGCTAACAGAAACGCTTAACCCCATTTCACCAGTGGGAAGCGTTTGCAGAACTAACCTTCCCCAAGGCTAAAGGCAAATTGGGTTAAAGATTCTCCGAAGCACTGAGCTACGCCACAAGACTCAGTCATCTGACACGGATGGAACGTCTTCAAAGTCACACATCCTATTTAATTCATTTAATGGTTGTTTTGTGGTGTAAAGATAAAAGTTTGTCTCTGGGAAGGTTAGCTTTTACTACCTGAGGGTTTTGAGTATCAGCTGAAGGATTTTGGAGTTATCTGCATGAGTTTACCCATTTCCCTGTTAACAAATTCACATTTAGAACAATAATTATGTCGTATGTATTTAATAGCAGGTGTCTTCAGTTGGATCTGTTTTTGTTGATCATTTTGGTAACACTTTAGTTTAGGGAACACAAATTAGCCATTAATTAGCTGTCACTTAATGTGCATATTAGTGGACTACAGAGTCTGAATTAGTCATTATTAAGCTATTATTAGGTGCTTATTGCCAGTGCTGTAATTCTAACATTAGCAGGCCATAAATTAAGAGTTTTATCAAAATAAGCCATTCATAATGGTCTGTTAACTGAAAGTAAATGTTTTGTTGCTGATTAGCGCACATTCTAATTAGCTCAAATCAATATGTGGCCAAGGTCTTTTATGCACTCTGCTCATCTGAACTGCTTCACCTCTGTCAAGACGAAGACGAAGAACTATTTTGATGAACACATAATCAACAACTTTATTACCAATAATAGTGTGAGCCCATTGTTCAATCAATCGGTGAAATGACAATGTTTATTACTTGATATTATCCTGTGATCAGTAGTATTTTACAAGTTTTTATGATCTTGGACATTTGCACTAGACACTGATGACACGTAATGCTAAAGCCACACGACATATTTCCTTTTTTCTGATCCAATCAGAACCTTCGTTTCTGGCACGAGGCGTGGTTGTCTGTGGTGTTTGTATAAACCCTCTTTTGCATGTCAAATTCTGATTCACCAGTAAACCAAAATATGACAATTATAAAAACTATCCCACGCCACCTTTCGTTAGTTCAAAGCGTTCCATAGGGGTCTCAGACAGGCCATCCGGACTTCCTCTTCAGCCAAAAAGAACCTTGACAAGCTGGATAAAATCTGTTGCACGTCACACCTGACCACAACGGCTCCTTCAGAATAAAAGCTGAACCTCATGACCCCTTCAGGGTCTCGGAGACGCCAGTGATAACCTGTCGTGACCTGGAAGCATTCCAAGACTACTTTGGTTGGCACCACTGCTTTTCTACCGGCTTCGGTACCAAGGAGGGTCCAAGAGGACCTCGACATTCTGGATCTAAACGGAGGCTTCCTCTGGGGTACGTAGACCGACGGCGTTTCATGTGTGTTATAAATCTCCTACTAAAGTTTAGAGTGAAACATTCACTCCCACTCAGAACTAAATGCTTCTCCGGATCCGCTGGTTCTGAATAACACTCCACACACACACCATCATTCATCTCACGTCTCACTCCTTACACCTTAGTCCATCAGTACACAGTAGGGGTTGTACGAAATAGTCGACTAGTCGACTAGTCGACTTCACGGCTCTGTAGTGACTTTTTATGCCTGTCATCAACTAGTCGCTGTCACGTGATAATGACTGACAAGATGCAGTCCTCGGAAAAGACAGCAGGTGATGAGCCCCTGCGCGTCTGGATCGAGGCGGAGGCGACGCGCTGTGCGGTACTGACACCGGCGGTAAAACGGACATTTAACCAAACTGTGACCCTTTCCCTCTTGCAATTTAACCTTCCCCTCACCCCCATCCTAATCTTAACCAGTTTGTGCATGCAAAGCTCTGATCAATGACGTGCGCTCCAGACATTGCGTCCTGAGCACCGCCAAATCAGGTGTCACCACCTCAAAAACAAATTAAACACGCGATCGTTCATGTCGGCTCATTTCCTTTCATGTTTTCTGTCTGTTATTTGTGCCTGATGCATTTCGCTGCTGCGGAGCGAGGCGCATCACCTGTTGTCCTCCGGTGACGCACCCCCAAGATTCCACTATCTCCACTCCGCTCCGCTCCGGCATGAACTCCGCAGCAAAAACGGTCCCGTTGTAGTCGGCCGGCGAGCAGCGGCACTCCGCTGTTTTTGCGGTCGGTAGATCTTTTAGAACTGCAGTTCAAAGGTAACACATGAGGTGATTATATATGAACCCAGGTAGCAGTTTCTCTTTAGGATTGAGAGGAGATGCAGGAAGATGATAAACAGGGAGGACAGAAAAATAGTCAAATAAAACAAGTTAGTTTTTGTACCTGGTGGTTGCAACAAACAGACACCATTGAAGGTAATCAGAAGTGAGGAACAGAAAATGAAATAATTATTTTAATGTTTAGAGCAGCAGGAAAGGCTGCAGGTGCATCAGTGAGTTTGCGGCTGCTGCGCAGGGGGAGGGGGGAGAGGGCTGAAGCAGGGGGAGGGGGGAGAGGGCTGAAGCAGGGGGAGGGGGGAGAGGGCTGAAGCAGGGGGAGGGGGGAGAGGACTGAAGCAGCATGCAGAAACTACCGTTGTTAAAAGAAATGTGTTAACTTAGAAAATGTGGGCGAAATTTTAATTGTCAAAAACTCCAGCGAACCTACCGACCGACCCCCCACCCCCCCCACCCCCCCGCCGCCGCCGCTTCCGGCGTATGACGTCATCAACGACTAGTCGAAGTCGACTCGACTTTCATTACTTGACTGTCGACTTTAAAAAAAATAAAGTCGTGCAGGCCCTAGTACACAGAGTGTTTAAGTTAGTCTTGTTTAAATTGTGTAGAAATAAATTTCTTAACTATTTTAAACCTGACTCTCTCTCATTCCTTGGAGTTAATACGAAGTGTTGCTTAATCCCCGCAATAAAAGGTTCTGATCTTCTGGTTAAAATAGTCAAAGATCCATCAGATTGATATTTCATATTTCTATGGAATCTCACATTTTATGGTTCATAAGTAAGACGTAAACGACTCATCCTTTACACTCCTCATTTATGGCCTGTTAATGTTAGAATTACGGCATTAGTAATAAGCTGTTAATAAGTGCTGAATAATGACTAGTTCAGACTTAGTAGTCCACTAATATGCATGTTAATTGGCAGCTAATTAATGGTTTGTTTGTGTTCCCTAAACTAAAGTTTTGCCGTAGTTTTTTTTTTACTCAAATGAGTAAAACTGGTGTTTGTCAGGTCCTGTTAAGTGACTGGATCAGTCAAATTCCCTTACATGTATTTGCAGTCAAAAGCTTTCAGTGAGATGTTTCGTGTGTTTGTAGTAAAATCACATCTGCAGTAAATCCACCTGACCCATTTCCTGAGCAGGCTTTCGTGTTTGTGCCATCGAAGGGCTTTTATGAGGTGTGAAGAGGAGGCACCCTCCTCTTCTTCATTCTTTAGTCTTTGATGCATCTAGCCTTCATCTTGAACTGGACCAGCGGGCTTTTTAAACGATGATTCCTTTGCAAGCCTGGACGTGGTCTGAAGTTCTGAGGGAATCAGAGGGACACAACTGGACTTACATTTAGTTTAAAAACGATTGCTTCTCATTTTTCTGAAACACTAAATCTTGGTCCGGCTTGTTTCTGTTCTGTCTTTATGAAGCCTGTCATTCTACATCACAGGGGAGAATTGGTATTCATGGCTCCGCCCATTTTAGTTTTCAACATGGAAGGCTGTGTTGCTTTAGCAGCCAGGGGAGAGCAGAGCGCGTCTCAGGTAGTAAAAGCTAACCGTTAGCATTAGCAACTCCACAACATGATGGAAATCCTTTAGACTTGTGTTGTTTGTGGAGATGAATCATCAACGTTGAATTTTTTACCCAGGTAAGAGGAGTAGATGGAGGCAGTGGAAGAGTTGAGTTGCTGTTAGCCAATCAGTGCTTATACTAGGGGTGGGAATTGATGAGTTTTTATTAATATCAATGGCATTGTCGATTCAGTCTATGGATCCAATTCCTTATCAATTCCAGAGTAGTTTAATTGGTGGCTAAAAACTAATTGCATATGACCTCCTGCATTATAACTGCCGGTTTATTGATGATAAATAATCAATTGTACCAGTATCGGTTGGAAATAATGTTCTCCTTTCTGCTCCCTGTGAAGGCAGAGTCATTTTCTTGCTGTAGCTTTTGCAGAATGGGAAAAATCTCTCCACAGGTCAGACTTTAGTCGCTGGAGTCTGCTAGTGTGGAGGTGCATGAGGTAAATGATGCTAACATGATAGGAAATGTCAGGTGATTAGTTACCTGCAGTATTAACAGGAAAGGACGTGTGAACGTCCCTGCTGCTGCTGCTGCGTTGAAATTCACTAGTCTGGAGCGGGTCAAAACACATTAGCTTTTGTATATTTGTGGCGTTTCCTCCCCTTTGATAGAATATCTACTTTGCAAGTATTGCAAGTTGCCCTGTTGTGTCATAAAATATAACTAACAACGAGAACGACAACACAGCAGATTTGTTAAATTAACTAATTCCGGTAAATACAGAGTTAGTGTGTGTGTGTGTGTGTGCGTGCGTGCGTGCGTGTGTGTGTGTGTGTGTGTGCCTGCTCTGTCTTCTCGATCCCCAGTGAGTCGTGGAGGATGGCTGCTTATACTGAGCCAGGATTCTCTGGAGGTTTCTTCCTGTTAAAAGGGAGTTTTCCTCTCCACTGTCGCTGCATGCTTGCTTAGTATGAGGATTGCTGTATAGTCACTGACACTAGTCAGTGACTTGATGCAATTTGCTGGGTTCCTTATATAGGAAACATTATTTCTGATTGGCTTAATGAACTGTGAATTGGAATGTTTATTATGTGAAGTGCCTTGAGACGACTCTTGTCGTGATTTGGCGCTTTATAAATAAACTTGAATTGAATTGAATTGAAGATCCTGGTTCTGGTCTATAGGGCCTTACATGGACAAGCACCATCAGACATTGATGATCTTCTCAGTCCCTACACCCCCAGCTGGTCCCTGAGGTCCAGTGACCAAAGCCTACTGGTTGTGCAGCACCAGGCTAAAGACCAAAAGTGACAGTTCATCAACTGCCGTGGCCCCCAGATTCTGGAACCCTCTCCCCTTGAACCTGAGATCAGTGGACTCAGTGGTCTCCTTTAAAAGCAGCTGAAGACTCACCTGTTCAGGCTTTGGTGTGACCTTCACCACCCTCTCCTTATTCTGCCTTTCCCAGGATCCACTGATTACCTCTTTCTTATACATTTTCTATTTAACTTTTCTTACATACTTTTAATCACAATTTTGTTTACTTCTGCCAATTTAGTCATTTTTTTAGCATTTTAAAATGATTGAACTTTTTTCGTTTTTCATTTTGTGACGTGCCTCATGGCGATTTATATAAAAGATTGTTTCTTCTTCTTATTGAGTGAGACTTTCAAATTCGATCAAGTTCCATCCGTTCATCCATTTTTTTCATCCATTCATTCGTTCATCCGTTTGTTAATCCACTTTCCACGGCTTGTACAAGGTTGGATGGCTCAGATACCAGATCCAGAAAGCAAATCCAGAAATCCCTCTCTCTATCAACACTCTCCAGCACTTCCTGGAGGATTCTGAAGCATTCCTGGGACCATACTGGATGTATAATCCTTCCAGAGAGTGCTGGGTGTGCCTTTGGGGTACCTAACAGCAGTGTGTGAATGTGCATGATTAAGGTAAAGCGCTTATATATCAAAATAGGGGTGGGCGATATAGCCTAAAATCTATATTGCGATATAATTTGAAAAATGTGCGATAACGGTATATATTGTAATATACGACTTTCTTTTGTATACATGTCAAAAACGACTGTTTCTAAACATACTCACATACCAGATACAACAAGTCCGTCGTAGTTGCATAGTGTGTTATTCCTTGGAGTTCTTGCTATACTTGCTCGCGGACTTTCTCGTACAGTTTTGGCATCTCTGTTTAGGTGAAGTGTTTGCGGCTCGGTACCTCGTAACATGGATCGAGTGTCTTAATCATGTCCCGAAAGTTGCTTTTCTCCACTGTAAGAAATGGCACCGTGTCCATACACGGGTACATGGCAATGGCATTTGTAATATCAATCCACCGTTGATTATTTCTCTCATACTGAGTGCATTTAGCAAATGCTTGTAAAATATCCGTCTGCTGGTGTGTAAGACCACCTTTTTTCTTACCGCTCGACTGACTGGGCGTTTGTTGAGGACGCAGTTTTTGGCTTTCTTCGTATTCCACAACGTGCTTCGTTTTGAGGTGGTAAAACAAATTAGATGTATTCCCTCTATTCGCTAATACTTTCTTCCGGCATACTTTGCAGATTATATTGTTCTGCTCTACATCCGACTCCTTAAAGCCAAACCAAGTCCAAATGACAGATGTTGCACCGGTCTTCATTACGAGAACCTCCTCCACCACAGGCTCCATGCTTTCAGCCTCAACAGACGCCGCTTGATGACGTCATCAACATGCGCTACCGCGATAGGCCGATATTGTCAAAATCTCTACCATTGGCCAAATTAATATCATTTCTACCGTATACCATTTATACCGCCCACCCTTATATCAAATCCATTATTATTATTGTTATTAACCATGGGGGTGTATTGAGGAGGTATCCTAATCAGATGCCTGAACAACCTTGGCTGACTCCTTCATTTGTTTTGGCAAACGATGAAATGAAAGTGTTTGTGCAGTGAGTTTCTAGGCAAGAATAAAAACACATAAGAAACCGTTTCTATAGTTTTACATTTAAGAAACATCAAATGTGTTGGCTCGTGAGATATTCTCAGAGGAAGAGAGCAGCTTGACATGCTGTAGCGTGTGTGTGTGTGTGTGTGTGTGTGTGTGTGTGTGTGTGTGTGTGTGTGTGTGTGTGTGTGTGTGTGTGTGTGTGTGTGTGTGTGTGTGTGTGTGTGTGTGTGTGTGTGTGTGTGTGTGTGTGTGTGTGTGTGTGTGTGTGTGTGTGTTGAATTTGTGGAGTCACTGTTAGTCCCGCTGCAGAGCTTGGCCAAACACCAGCCTGACGACAGCAGCCAGAGAAATGTGATGTAATAATGTTGTTGCCATGGAGACGCACAGCTCCCTGGCATCTCCAAAAACACTCAAGGGCGGTGGAAAGTCACGGGCTGGGTGGGACAAAGGAGACATAGAAGGCTGCTCCAGAATGCCTTCAGCCATGTAAAACATCATGAGGTTCATTAAGGGAAAAGATCCATTAAAACCAACCCATGGTGCTTTTAATCAGCGAGGCGTTTCATTTAAATCCTTGTGTTGAGAATTACTGGGAGAATTAATCCAATCAAACAGCTGCTTGGAAATCAGAGAAAGTATGCCTGAATGAAGGAAACTAGCATTTCACATCGTCTCTACTAACTTTTAATTCCATCTGAGTGTGAGAATATTTCCGAGTCCAATCTAGGAAAAGTTCTAAATAGATTCAGAGAAATAAAACGAGTGTTTGTGGTTTGCATCCCAGCATCCTGGGATTGTTTAACCCTCCCACTGTCTTTATGGGTGACCCCGCAAGGAAAGTTGACCATTGAGCAGGGTTGATGGTTTATCCCTTGAGGTCCATGTGACAGGGGTGAGGTGGTGCTCACTCCTCACCCCTGTCACATGGACCTCAAGGGATAAACCATCAACCCTGCTCAATGGTCAACTTTCCTTGCGGGGTCACCCATAAAGACAGTGGGAGGGTTAAGTGGTGACTTGATGTAAAACTCACAAACGCGTTGACTTTTGAGAGGATAGAAACATATTTGAACCCATTAGGATGGACCCGTTAATACAGAAGAAGGTTTAACTCTTCCAACACCTTGCTCTCTGTTGCTGGGATCCAATCGGACAAAGTAAATGTTCTGCAGCTACATATTTCATGTGACTGCTGCAGAGATGGATGGACACAGTGTCTGGAACATATTCATCATCTAAAGTGCAGCTATTGAAAAGCTTTTCTGTGCTGGGAGGATATAAAGAAGCTAATCAGTTTAATTACTGGTTCTTATAAAACTCACGTTGGTGCAAAAGCTGCTGCTGAGAACAGAAAATCAAATAATCTAGTTGAGCAAATTTGATTTCATTTGATGCATTGTTGTTATTTGACAACTAAAATAGTTTTTCCAGTTTCTTAATGAGACTTAATTTGATGGGCATCAAAAGAACAAAGAAATAATCATAGATGCTATTTTTATCTCCCAAATAAATGTGTTTATTTGACAAAACAACCCAAATGAATCCATTAAAAGACATAAAACGACTTCTTGCTTTTCATAAGTCATCTAAGGTCAATACAAAACATGTTTATGAAATGTTTTGCTCTAAATTCCTCTCACATAAAGATACTTCAGCAATTTTATCCTTCACAGTTTCAGAATGAGTCGTTTCAGAGTTCTGTCTCTTTAAGAAAAAAGCTGGCCACGCCCACCTGCCCCCCACTCAGGCTGCTATAAGCTGAGAAGCTCTGAATGAGTTTACCCATTTCCCTGTTAACACATTCAAATTTAGAACAATAATTGTGGCGTATGTATTTTGTAGCAGGTGTCATCAGTTAGATTTGTTTTTGGTTGATGGTTTTTTACTTAAATGAGTAAAACTGGTGTTTGTCAGGTCGTGTTAAGTGACTGGATCAGTAAAATTTCCTTACACGTATTTGCAGTCAAAAGCTTTCAGTGAGATTTTTCTGTGTGTTTGTAGTAAAATCACAACATCTGCAGTAAATCCACCTGACCTTCACAGTTTCAGAATAAGTCGTTTCAAGGTTCTATCTCTTTAAGAAAACAGCTATCCACGCCCACCCACCCCCCACTCAGGCTGCTGTAAGCTCAGAAGCTCCGATATCGAGGAGGGACTCTGAATAGAGTTCCTCTAAAAGCAGCTGTTCTCCTGCACATTAGATGTGGTTCTATTCTCATTTCCCCAGCTGTGATGTCACAAACGGGGACTTTTTGAAACAGCTTGTTTTAGACAGACAATCCCTAAAACCAAACACTGACAGAAAACAGATGGATGGGTGTCTTATGTTTGGAGTGGTTATAGAGGCAGTAGAGACTCATAGAAGCACAAAAGAATGTAAAAGGTGAGTTTTGTATTATTTTTCAGCTTTAAACATGAAATTATGGGATTACAGCGGGCTAGGAAACATTAAAATCCTTTCTGCATCACTCTTAAACCTTACAACTCTCAGAAAAATGAAAGAGAAAGCTACTACAATGCATGCAGACTGGCTCTGCTCTGCTTTCTCTCTCTCTCTCTCTCTCTCTCTCTCTCTCTCTCACGCACACACACACACACACTGAGGGCAGCCCTGCGTAACAGCACAGCAGCTCTCTCTGAGACGTCATGAGATTACGAAGCAGTCTTATAGCCACTCTGCTCACTGATCACAGCGCTTTACTCTTCCAGTAGAAACTAAGCTTTGCAACGACACAAAGAGAATATTTGAGTGATGATGAGAAGCAGTCGAAAGAACGAGGAGCAGAGTAGAGCAGATGATTGACTTGTTGTACATTAAAGGAGCACAAAAAGAAAAAGGGGAGAAACCATTTAAAAGAAAACAGCACTCATCCCAGAAGCTTTTGTTTTTGTATGCGAGTGAGACGGTAATGACTCCAGTTACCCCGTTAGAGACGGGATGAGCGAGTGTTTAGTATTCCACGCACACGCGGCTGCTCCACTATAGCAAGAGTTTAAAAATAGACCTCAGCAGACTTGTGGACCGACGAGCTTCGCTAAAAAGAGGAAAGGTGCAGTCGCAGATGAAGAGGAGGGTCCAGACAGGGCCGGATAGCGTAACAATGGTCTTCTGATGGACATGAACACAAAGCTGCAGTGATATGAAGTAGTTTGTATTTAACACATTTTAAACATAAACAAGTATCCTTTGTCAAACAAATCCTAATCTGTTTTATTAAATAATTTTTTTAGTGCGTGGAAGTGAACGGTGTCTTTATGTGAACTTTTGCAGAACACAACTTAATGTTGTTCATCTGCCTTTGCAGAACCTTGTGAGATCTCACATACTTTGTTAATTGTTTGTGGGAAAGAAGTTTCAGCTATTAAAACATCAGATTCTAGCTCAATATCTGCTAAACCGTGTCTTCTGAGGTCAGTCTTGAATGGGACTGATTTCAAATGTTGTAGCTTTAGTGTTCATGCAATAATAGATTTGATATGATTGGACCACTAGTGGTTCCAGGGGTGGTTCCGGGAGCATAGAGAGTCCAGATCTCCTCCAATTTCATTCAGCTCATGGGTCCCCAGAAGAACGAGTAGATAAATGTAAGTCAACAGCCCTGAATCACACATATGTTGTACTTTAATTTAAATAAAAAGTAATGTGTGTTACGACCACGCCTGTGACACACATGACATCACAACAGAATCTCCTCTTCCCTAGCATAGCTGCTACTTACCTCATAGCAAGATTTATGGTGGTTCTTTCTTCCTGAACGATGGATTTGAAGCTCGATAAACTTATAGCAATTTTCCTCTGCTGCTCTCCGTGTCTCGTTCAATTACGATCATTTGCAGTCCAGGCCGTATTTTCGCATAAAACCAAAAATAACGTTCCCGCCGTTCGAAAAGAAGCACTTTCTTGGCATTCAAATGTGTCTTTAAATTCACGGACCTCGTACGTGAAACCCATATGTGGCAAGGTAGCTCATAACAAATGGGATTAGAAAATAGCTTTTATAGCCCCATTGCCTTGCATTCATTTTTTGTTCTTCCAGTGGCCCATGGTCTGGAAGTAGATGGGCGTGACTTTAATTCCCTATTGGCCCCTGCTAAAGTCTGATGTGCACTTGTTGTGTCACTCATGCCCTTTGATCATCAGATTATGGGTGTATGCGGTTCTACATTCAAGCACTAGGGGCACTAATGCACCAAATGGGAATTTCCAGCATGAAATGTTGTGATGGTTGACTAATAACTTGCCCCTTGATGACCCCAAACTCAGAAAAATCGTAGATCCAGCACTGCATAGGACAAGGGGACAAATTCACTCACTCACTCGCTCGCTCATTCATTCACTTTCTCCAGCAGTCAGTGAGCGATAGGCGGGGGACACCATGAACAGATCGCCAATCCAACACACACACACACACACACACACACACACACACACACACACACACACACACACACACACACACACACACACACACACACACACACACACACACACACACGCGCGCGCACACACACACACCTGGGAGCAATTTAGAGTCTCCAATCAACCTAACATGAATGTTTTAGCTGGTGGGAGGAAACCAGAGAGCCTGGAAAACCCACTCATGCATGGGGAGAACATGCTAATTCTACAGAAATGGTGCATCTAGGTTTTAAACCTGCAACCTGTTGTGCTGTGAAGCAACTGTAGCGTCACGAATGGCCTCTAATTTGTGACAAAGGTCACATTTTCCCAGCTGGGTCAATCTGGGTCGACTGTAACTTTGCCCCACAGATTAAACAAGCGAGGAGCCGTGATGTCTGCTGAAAATCATCTTTATCTGCTGCTGTTCCGTCCCAGGCTGAAGGACACTTCAAGTCCAATAATAATTTTAAATAATAACTGCAATAAACTCTTTGACTTTATTACTGTTTATTATAATCATCAACAGTAATCATCATGGTTCATTATAAATGCATTCACTTAATGGAATGGCTTATTATTCTTTGGTTAACAATAAATGTTTATAATCAAGGCATGTGTTCAGTAAACCGGAAGGTCATCCTCCATTTTATCCATCCAATGCAGAGGGCTTATCCAGGGTAAAAGTTAAACTGCCATCACATGTCATTTACTCATGACCAAGCTTTCTGAGGCTGAGAGTGGGCGTGTTCTGTGGTTTTGTTAAAACTAAATCTTCCGCAGCTGTAACTTCAGTTCTTGAACCAACCACCATCCTGAGGATAAGGGTCGGCCGCCCTGAAGCCTCTACCTGCTGTTCTGTCACACCGATAGAATAGCTTAAAATAAACGCACCTGTAACAGGCTGACTCCAAACTCCTTCAGAGTTATTGATTTTGAGACGCAAATAGTTTCTTCAGTCGTGTGACCCACGGAGACATCCCAGGACTGATTTGGTCGCATTGAGGTCCTTCTACCAGCCTCGTGCCCGGAGGAAATCATCTCCACCTGACATCTCGGATCCAGAAGGGGGTCTCCTGAAACGGGGTGAGGTAGACACTTTCGACAGATGACGTCTGATGCTGTTTCCATAGGCGGAGATCCCAGGGGAGACGAGGGGGACGTGCCCCCCCCCCCACACACACACACACACACACACACACACAAAGTTGTCCCCCCCACAAAAGTTATTGTAAACACATAAATGCTATCAGTAAACCTGTATTTTCTTCTAAAACCACAACGTAAAAGTTAGTCTGCAAATACAAAACAATGTGTTTTTAATTGTTGAGAAATTATAGGTGTGTCCGACCCCCCCCCCCCCACCCCCCCACCCCCCACCCCAATTCCTCAAGTTGGCTCACAGCTTCACAGCAGCCCGCAGGATCACAGGAGGCGGGAATCAAAAAGCCAGCGGTTTCCAGCAGTAAGTCATTTATCACAAGCTTGTTCTACAAACTTAAATATGTATGTCAGATGTGGTCCTAAATGTCAAACATAGACACCGATTATCTTTAGATTTTGATCACCGGTCGGAGATCCCTTTATGACAGACCACCACCACCACAGTAAAAAAAAGTTGCCACTTCATGTTCCCTGGTCATTCCAGGATTATTCCACTATTATTATTCCATTCACTAAGGTGATCCAAAGTTCCTTTTTCCGGACACGCACGCTTTCACGGTCTGCCCCTGGAATCTGCGGAGCATTTATAGATCGATGAAAATATCCGTGTTTCATCCTATTTAGCAGATGAATATGGTAGAATCAAAACTAACTGGTCCGATGTATGGAAAACCACAGCGTTTAACCGCTCTTATCCCGTCTTCCCCAGGCTCTGCAGCTGTTTACAATATGTCAAAGTGCAGGTGCACCGTGCAGCTTAGGGATGAGCTGGTTGCAGCAAATGTGTGGTGGAGGCACGTTGCTCAAAGCTCTCAGTGTAAAACATAGAGCCAAAGATCCCGTTGGCCACAAAGACCCAAAAACACTATGAAAACTGAGAAAAGTGAGAGATCGATTAAACTGAAAGATAAAGTATAGAGTATGTATATGTTTAGTGTATTTGTAAAGTAAACGTTTTTAATTTTATTATTAAAATGAAGCAAATATTTCAAGAATATATTTTTAGATTTTGTGTATCTTTTCATTCAGTAGGACTTAGATAAAGTTATTAAATATTACAGAGTTATTCTCTAATAGCCTACAAACATTTGTATGATTTATTAAAGAGATTTCATTCATTTTGATACTTGACTTGTGAAAGCTGATTTGAAGGTTGTTATTTTTTCTTGACGTATTTAGAAGGAAATTTTCAAATATATTAAAATCAATATGGAACTATTTGGATTTTAGTAGCTTTCATGTTATGTGATTTAATAAAATTTTAATTTGACATTTTATGTTCTCTCTCTTTGTTGTGAAAAAGTTAGATATGTTTTAGTACTTAAAATTAATGCTTTGCATCCGTCCACACGTGTAGCTGTTGGTCAGCTAATAGCCGTGTCATTTCAGGACATGTTGCTTCAACTATTAACGATCTACTTTTAAATCTTTATTCTGAATTACTTATTCCGTTTTAGGCCACAGTCTTGTTATTGAAATGAAAACAAAAAGAAAGGATGCTTATGGAGATGTACAAAATTGGCAAGATATTGTTGTTGATCAATATCCTCCAGCTCCGTTCTAATGACAACATCCCATCTGTGTGTGTGTGTTGCTGTCCAACTGTCAGCAGACCAGGTCAGTTGAAATGGCAGAGAAATGAAAAACAGCAGACATCATGTCGTTTTTTAATGCTCCAGAATGTCAAGTAAGTAGAAACTTGCATTTTGATAAAGACATCTATAAGAAAGAAATGAAATTGTTTCTAATGGTTTCTTGAGGCAAAGTCCAGTCACTTGAGCACAGGCAGCCCGAGCCTGTCAGACACAGGCGAAGAGTCTCACGTCAGTCTCTTATAAGGGCATACAGTGTTGTATGTAGAGAGCATTTTTTTCATGCCCCCCCCAAAAATGACTCTCTGAAGTTTAACTGTTTATTGTCCCCCCCCCCCCAAAATTGAAATGGGATTCCCGCCCTTGGCTGTTTCTCTAAGGTCCTGTCCACACGTAGCCGGGGATCTGCCAAAACGTAGATATTTTTCTACCTTTTGGCCTGTCATCCACACGAAAACGGATCTTTTTAAAAACTCCGGCCAAAGTGAAGATCTGCGTTTTCTCCGTTTTGGGTGTCTGCGTGTGGACAGACAAAACCGGAGTTTTAAGGTCCGCAACGTCACTTTCCACAACAAAAAAATGCCGACATCACGTGTGCGACCTGTGTTTACACTAGCCGACAGCATGGATGCCCTCAGAGCTGCGCTCGCTTTATCAATTGTCCAAGCGCTTTTTGCTTGTTTGTTTTTGCAAGCGGAATTACTGCTCCTTGCGGAAGACCACAGAGGAAGGACGAGGTTAAGAACGGGGGAAGTACTGCCACCTACAGGTCTGGCATGTCCTTAACAACGTATGTATCCGGGTACGTGTGGACAGAGTTTTTTTTTAAAAACGAGGTGGTGTGGATGCAAGTTTTTGGAGGGGCGGATATTCGTTTTTTAAAAAACCCCGGCTACGTGTGGACTAGGCCTAAGTAACAACCGAGTTAGCTGCAAAACAAGCATTCACCCAGAACGAGTTCCTCTCTCTGAAAGAAACCTTCTGAGAATCCATTCACGCATCCAAGCTCTCATTTCATTTTAGCTTTCCATCCAGTCACAGGTAAAGCTTTTGATACCAAGTTTAATATCAAAGCTGGTAAGTTGTCATTTAAAGTGTCATCCATGAATTGTCATTTCAAATTGTCAAGTTTAAAATTGTTAGTAATAAATTCTTAACTTTTAAACTCTGCCTCTTCTTTGAAATGAAACACAGAATGGTATAAATATTATGGGTTATTGAATAAGCAAAGATTCCTAACTTCTGATTGAAAAAATAAACTTTTGCTATTAAATTTAATTATCTTAAATTAAATATTAATCTTTGGATTAAATATAGACCAAGCAGGTTGGTGTATGGACTTCTATCGATATATATATATGTCCTGAATATTTATACATGATATAAGCTTCATATGCTAATATGCTTGATCATTCTCAGGATCTAACAAAGCTGATAGCAAACAGCGTTATATCCTAGTATGTAGATTATCCATTCTACATAATCATTCAACCAACTGCTCCACCGTGCAGCTCCAGGAAGGAAAACACGATACAGTAATGTCCTTTATTACATTGAAATCTTCATTTAAATAATAAATAATGTAAAGGAGAAGACTCAGTCCAAACAGGAAGACAAATAAATGATCCCCCTTCAGAATAAAGATCACTGAGACACGAGTTTTTGGTTGTTTGACCAACACCAGAGGAGCAAATCCATGCAGACTTTTGCAGAGCCCACATCCTGGAAGCTGCCCGGTACGCCGTCTGTGTGGACTCAGCAAGACGAGCACACCTTCATCACACATAACAGCACAAGCAGCCGCGGCGTCCCGAGGGACGGCAAACAAGACAACTACAGCACAAACAGGCACACCACAGACCGCAGCACACAGACGGGAAAAGCACTCCTAATTATTACACGGTAAACCAGCTACATGTGCTGGATCACAAACTCATTAGAGCACGTGTGTTGGGCATCTAGTCAGTCACGTTCCTGTGTTTGAAGCTCACGTCCCACAGAAAACCACGCTGAAACATATTTGTGCAAAAATGCATGAAATAAAAATGTTTGAATGAAAGATTTGATGTAATTTCTAACATTTCAAGGCTTCTGCAGACCCTCAAACGTTCAGCATTCAGTCTCTGTGCTGCATAGTAATTAGCAGGCTCTGCATGCTTCCCAGGTAAGAGTCCTGGAGTTTTTACCGTCATATTTATGCTGTGAAATCACCACTCCACAAAGCCCAGAATAATACCTCCATCCGGAAGGATTTTGCACAGATGCAGACTCACGAGAGTAGCTTATACACACGCGCACACACACGCACACACACTCATAGAATACTGCTGTCTGTTTCTGCAGAGCCAGCAGGCACCCAAGTTTCAGAGTGCTGTCGTACCTCGGTGGACACACGACACCGGCTACGTTTTTGGTCTCCTCTCTCGTTAATGCAGGAATTCAGGCAAACTTCAAAATGGGATGAGCTTTTCCTGGAGCACTGGCAGAGGAAAGGCAAAGCGACAACACACACAAGGACATTCAGGAGCACTGCTGTGAGCATCATTAGTGCGATGATTAAACAGCAACGAGGAGGAAATACTTTGAGTAGGAATCACAACAACCAAACACAGGTACACTCTGCATCCACTCCTCCTTTACAGTCCCATCCATGATGCCACCACTTGCTTTTCCCCATCAGGCTTTTGACATAAAAGAGGAGAATTTGAGACGAGACGAGACTCGAGCAAGAATTAGAGACTGCACTCCGGTATCTCTAAGCCTCGTAGATCTCCCTGCTGTGAAGACTCTAGTTGTGAGAAGATAATAATAATAATAATAATAATAATAATAATAATACATTTTATTTAAAAGCGCCTTTCAGAACACCCAAGGTCACTTTAGAGAAAACACGTGATAAAATACAATAAAACAATAATAAAACCCAAACAAGAAAAAACAAAGAGAGAAACAGTTCAATAAAATCAGAGGTTGTAGGCAGATTTAAACATATGTGTTTTGAGTTTTGATTGGAAAAGGGTAAAACTGTCGATGTTCCTGATGTCTGGGGGAAGTGAGTTCCAGAGACAGGGAGCAGAGCGGCTGAAAGCTCTGCTCCCCATGGTAGCGAGACGGGCAGAAGGAACCGCAAGATGGATGGAAGAAGAAGATCTGAGTAAACGGGATGGGGTGTGAATACTTATAAGGTCTGAGATATATGGAGGAGAGAGGTTGTGGATTGCTTTGAAGGTGTGGAGGAGAATTTTGAAGATGGACCTGAATTTAACTGGGAGCCAGTGAAGCTGCTGGAGAACCGGGGTGATGTGGTGAAAGGAAGGGGTTCTGGTGATTATACGGGCTGCTGAATTCTGGACCAGTTGCAGTTTATGAAGGAGTTTATTTGGGAGACCATAAAGAAGTGAATTGCAATAATCGATACGGGAGGTGACGAGGCTGTGGACGAGAATGGCGGCAGTGTGAGGGGTCAGTGAGGGACGGAGACGGTTTATGGAACGTAGATGGAAGTATGCTGACCAAATTATGTTATTAATGTGAGCTTGAAAAGAAAGTGAGCTGTCAAGAAAGATCTCTCTGCCTGTCTCATTCCACCAAGGCACGCGCGTTTAGCTAATCTTCAGAGCCATGGTGTGGATGCTAGGAAGACACGGCATGCGGTACCTCCACCCTAGCCCTGTCAGTCCTGACAGACTGACACAAAGAGAAGCAGAAAGATGGAGGCTGAGGAGTCTCGTCCACTTTTGAACCATCTCTAGCCACCGTGCTTGATCCCGAAGCTGAACCTGCTGCTCCACACGCCGTGGAGTTGTTTGGTTTAGACGGGTACAGTCTGGCTGCTTCTCGGATCCCCACATTAAAATTGAATCTGCAAAATATGATGAGGAAATTACTTAATGGGGTTTCCTCTACGAAGTAAATGCAAAAAAAGCCAAAACAGGGAATTTAGAGCATGGCACATAATGCAGAAATTCTCCTTTTTCATTTTAGCATGTCTAGTTAAACTGGAGAAACTAGCGAGTTGCGGTAAGAAGGTTGCAGGTTTGATGCCTGGTTGTGGTTTTTCTGCATGTACATGTTTTTATATACCAGTGCACCTTTTCTCTGACCTAAAAGTTTCCCACATCGCAGCTGAGCTTCAGATGGCAGGCTGAGTCTTATTTCCTGACATCTCTCCTCTGACTGGATAACAGTAACGCGGCTCTACCACTGTTTGCTCTGCAAACGTTGATGTTTTATCTCCACAAATAACACGTTTGAAGGAGTTCTGCTGAAGGTGCTAACGCTAACGGTTAGCTTATACTAGCCAAAACGATCTCTGCTGTTCCCTGGACGCTAAAACAACAACAGCCTTCCCCGTCGTGAGTCTAGATGGGTGAGTCCATGAAGGTTAAGTGACAGTGTGACGTAGATCTGTCAGGATTTTCTGATCCTAGAGTTTCACCGTCTGTTTTCTATCAGAAGCTAATGCAGGAGATAGGTGTAGGAGACTATTATCATGCTCAGCCTGCATGAAAAACTCACTGTTATAATCAGAAATAATCATTAAAAATGGTTTCTCAGTGAACCACACCTTTAACTATTTTTCATAAAATAACTAGTTTTATTGCAGCATCATGCTTTGAGTTAATATGTTGAGTTCAACATTTGTCATGATTTTTTTTGTCTTAAAGCATAACAGATTCTCAGCATTTATCACCCAAGTGTGTGTGTGTGTGTGTGTGTGTGTGTGTGTGTGTGTGTGTGTGTGTGTGTGTACATGGATGACACCATTTTATATGCATGAAATCGTGTCATCGCTAGTACCCCTTTCACTACTCATCATTGTCATCTGTACTCACTCGTTAACAGGCCAGCACTCCATTCCTGCAGGATGTTGCATATGTGTCAGTTCAAATAAAAAACAATCATCGGTAGAACTCGCCACATCTTCACTCATTACTCATCACTTCCAACAACCAGCGCAATTTTCGTTCCAGTAACTTAATCTCTGGTTATTCCCAAAACTCGCACCTCCTTTGGCCGCTCCTCATTCCAGTTTGCTGCTTCCAGCGACTGGAATGAGCTGCAGAAATCATTAAATCTCACTACCTACATTCCATTATCTACCTTCAATACTTCATTGTGATCAATAGTTCCTGATGAAAGTGCTTCTGAGTCCTTAAAGACCGTTTTAAGTCTGTTTGGATTTCTTGTACGTATTTTATATGAGAACAGTCCTTTGTCTAACTGTTTTATCTCATCTGTTTATTTTTTGTTTTTTGTTTTTGGTGTAAAGCTAACTATGTGACTGTTGCTGCTGCCTCTTGGCCAGATCATTGTTTTAAATGAGAACGAGTTCTCAATCGACTCATCTGGTTAAATAAAAATAAACAAAGTTACAGTTTCATCGTACGGATGAGCTTCTAGAGTTTAAATTACGAAAACAGGAGGCTGATCTGTCGTCACTTAAACTTCTAACTAAGATCTTTATTTTCCTGTGGGTGAAGCTACTTAATAAACCTAAAAACTCCACTATGGCTCATTTATGAAGGAAGTTTATTTGATCAAAACTGTTTCTCAATTATTTTCATCTCTGTTTATTAAGGAATCTAATAAATTGATGAATGCATTAATTTAAAACAATTGTAATATTAATGTGATGCCTAAAATTTACAATCCTAGCATACACATGCAGACTTAGCTGTAGTCTCAGTCTCTTCTTCCTGCTTATAGCATCCTTTCGTCAATGTCATGTATTCTGTGTCTTCATCTGTCCATATCAGATTCCCTCAGAAAAGAAAGCTCATTAATTTGCTGAGTTTTACTGAAGCTGAGCAACGAGATGGACAGACGCGGGGACAGGAAGAGGAGAAATGAAGGAGAGAAGGAACAAAGAGAGGATTTTGAAGATTTGGGGGAGCAATGGCATGAAAGATAAAAGAGAAATCAAGCTAAAGAGAGAGAACCGAGACTGAATCTTCTGTGTTAGCTATTCTCACTAACTCTGGTCGGTCAGTTTATCAGGTTTCTTTGACGACAATTAAAAAAAGATTTTCATGATGAAAAGTTAAAACATACTGATACTTCCTACTGAATCTCTAATGGAGTCCTGATGATTTAAAAGCTGCAATATTATGAAGTTTGCTGCAGAATCCTTTTGGCCTCCGACCCAACCAGAAGCTAACACCCCACTGGGTTGTGATTGTTGGAGAAAAATGCAAGAGAAGATGAAATTCTTCTGTTGTAATCAGAGTAAACTTGTATCTATGAACCGAAGAAGAAGAAGAAGAAGAATATGAACCTTAGAAGAAGAAGAAGAAGAAGAAGAAGAAGGAGAAGAAGAAGAAGAAGAATATGAACCGAAGAAGAAGAAGAAGGAGAAGAAGAAGAAGAAGAAGAAATCATTTCTATAGCACCTCTCAAGATAAAAATCACGAGGCGCTTCACAAAAACAAAAAGTTAATGTATAAAAATAATTTAGAAAATGGTTAAAAATATATTTAAAATGAGCAAAAATAGACAATTGTGATTAAAAATGTTAAGAAAGAGAGAGAGTGAACAGGAAAGAGGGAAATCAGTGGATCCTGAGGAAGGTGGAAGAGCAGAATAAAGAGAGAGAGGTGAAGAAGGTCATACAAAAGCCTGAACAAATGAGTCTTCAGCTGCTTTTTAAAGGAGACCACTGAGTCCACTGATCTCAGGCTCAGGGGGAGAGAGGTCCAGAGTCTGGGGGCCACAGCAGCAAATGATCTGTCACCTTTGGTCTTTAGCCTGGTGCTGCACAACCAGACTGGGTCGGTCAGGTTTAGGCATCGTTGGACGATCAAGTAGACAGGCAGGTGAACCCAAAACATCTTCAATAACGAGAACCAGGAACTCACAGCAGCTAAAACCACTAGCTAACAACAGGAGGGTCAGACAAATGATGCATGAACCAGGGGAACTTTTACACGGATGTGGTTTTAAAGTGGGATGGGAAACATGCGTGAATGATGATGACTGTAAAGCTTAAACAGAACCAGGGACAGAAGGGTTACAGGCTCCAGAGGTGGGGGGGCTGTGCGACAGTGAGGGAACATGCTTTCCATTTGTGTGACTAGATGCCTCCTGGTGAGATGTTCCGGGTACGTCCAATCATGAGGAGACCTATAGGATGGCCCAGGACACGCTGGAGGGACCATGGTTCTGGTCTGGTCTGGGAACACCTTGGGATTGCCCACAGAGGGGCTGGCCCAAGTGGCTGGGGAGAGGGAAGTCTGGGTCTGGTGCCCACGTGACCCGACTCCGGATAAGCGAAGGGGAAGGATGGAAGGATATAATTGCTGGTTACTAACACAAAGCCTTGAGATCCCAGCCATTGTGGATTTAGATATAATTCATGCTGACTCGGCTCTGTTTAAAGCCCATCCTTCTGCACTTTTGTTCCAGATGACTGGTTAGAGGTCTACTGGTCTTCCACTAAAGACCAGTTGGCAGACTGTTCCCTTGCGGACGCGTAGGAGCTTGTGAGTGTGGGAATCAGATTCTGTGTGTTAGACTTTCATCCAGTTAGCTGCTTTAGCGTTACACTCCAGGCGCTACGTGCAGCACCATGAGCGTGTCACCAGAGCGAGGCTAATTAACGTTTCCTCTGAGAGGGCATCATTGAGCCCATTTAGTCTGCAGCATCCCAGTCCAGGCTGGAGCACTCAGACGCTGTTCAACTCGGACTGGGAGCCTTTTCTTAGATGCTGTGATGCTAAATACGAAATCCAAATCACAAGCTGGCTCCAGTGGCCCGTCAGATAAATAAATACTGAAAATAAATATGTGTTATTTTCATAGTGTTCCTTTTTTTCTTCTTGAAAAGTTTTATAGCCTCAGCTGATTATCAAGCGTTAAAACTGAAATTAGCCTCATCACAAGAATCAGTTGCAGCCGTTTGTAATGTTAGAGGTCAGTATCCAAGGAGGTCGACAGGAATCCTGAGGAAGGGTAAATCCAATATAAGAGCAAACACTACGAATAACATTTATCATAAGAACACTAGAGGTAACACGAGTGGCTGGTTACTACCAAAACTGAGGCAATCTTCCGGCGTCGAAGTGTGTCCACCATCCACCTTAAATAGGAAGGCACCCCGCTGATTGCTGATCAGGAACAGCTGGGCCACTCCCTCTCCTGGCAAGAGACTCACAGATGGTTAAGAGAACAGGAGTACTCACCCCGGCTCATGACACCGTTAATGCATCTACTGTAGGTACGGCTCCACTGAGCCATGGAAAAAAAATCTCTCTTTTTTTTTTTTTGCAGCCAAGTAGTTTTCCCTATTTTGGTCCGAAAACAAAAACAGATTCAGTAGACGGAAGAAGCCACCTTACATCACTTAAAACAATAGCTTCACCTTTACTGACCCTCAGACAGATAAACCATTTCAGTGTTTTTATACTGTAACACAGATCCTTGCACGCCATGAGTGCACGCCAAGAGAGAAGCATTATGGGAGCAGAGAGGCTACTTTAGAGACGAGAGCAACCCATTTCAATAATGCATTCGCATCTGCAAATGAGACCAGCTCCATCCAAGTTCTGTGTTCGGCTTCATAGAGGAGAGGCCTTAATTTTATTAGTGAGAAATGAATAACCGCGTCGGTGCCAGGTGACTAAGCCACTCACTCACCGAGATGAAACGCGTCTGTTTGCATGACTGAGATTCTATCAGTCGGTATGTTCTCAGTCTCTGACAGGGGCGCCTCCAGAAAAATTTCATAGGGGTGGCCAGATGGGGCCGAATACATTTTTGGGGTGGCACACCAAGCTGGTCCTTATGATGACTCTGGGAGAGTTTAACCTGTGGCGATGTATTGCATTGCTCCTTTATTTATTTTTATAAAATAATAAAATAAAATAATAAGTATCCAAAACATTTAATTTAAATTTTACAAACACAAACATTTCAGAGAGAGGTCCTACCTCAAGTGGAGGAGTTTAAGTATCTCGGGGTCTTGTTCACGAGTGAGGGTACGAGGGATCGGGAGATCGACAGGCGGATTGGGTCGGCGTCTGCAGTGATGCGGGCGCTGAGCGGATCTGTCGTGGTGAAGAGGGAGCTGAGCCAGAAAGCCAGGCTCTCGATTTACCGGTCGATCTACGTCCCAATCCTCACCTATGGTCATGAGCTTTGGGTAATGACTGAAAGAACGAGATCGCGGATACAAGCGGCCGGAATGAGTTTCCTCTGTAGGGTGGCCGGGCTCAGCCTTAGAGATAGGGTGAGGAGCTCGGACATTCGGGAGGGACTCGGAGTAGAACCGCTGCTCCTCCGGATCGAAAGGAGTCAGTTGAGGTGGTTTGGGCATCTGGTCAGGATGCCTCCTGGACGCCTCCCTGGGGAGGTGTTTCGGGCATGTCCTGCCGGCAGGAGGCCCCCAGGTCGACCCAGGACACGTTGGAGAGGTTACATCTCCAATCTGGTCCGGGAACGCCTTGGGGTCCTGCCGGAGGAGCTGGTGGAGGTGGCCGGGGAGAGGACGGTCTGGAGCTCCCTAGTTGGGATGCTGCCCCCGCGACCCGGACCCGGATAAGCGGAGGAAGACGACGACGACGAACGTTTCAGAAAAATACATTTCAGTTATTTCTACTGTTATCTCAATTTGTATTAAAAAAATTATTTTTAAGGATAAGTCACCTTTGTAGCTGTGTTCACAAAAAACTACGGAGATAAAAACTTCAAAATGGTTAGCAGCAGAAACATGTATTTATTTCAAAAATTCTGATTATTTCTTTACTCATTAATTGCATTATTTTTTATTTTGTTTTACAATCATGTGTTGAATAAACAAGATAAATACATGGTTTGACTGAACATTAATATGATTTATTAACACTGGCTTTTCCTGGGGGGCCAGCAATTTTCTAGAGGTGGCCATGGCCACCCCTGGCCACCCCTTGGGGGTGCCCTTGGTCTCTGATCAGCATCTTTTGGTCCACGATGTGAATATAAATGATAGGAAAGCTTTACAGAACATCCTCTGGCTTTCAGGTGATGTTTGATCAGATAAAAAAGTGATTCGATGCACTTCAGAATACCAAAATTCTGTGTTTAGCCAGCACGCATCCTCTACTGGTAAAAGCTGCATTAATGCATAAAAGCCTCTTAAAATCTAACTAAATCTAAGTTTTGTGGTGAAAAACAACATAAATCTAATTCAGCGTGAATAAAAAGATCCTATAACTGCGAGTCTTTAACAACGTTAACCTGGAGACAACCAATAAAACATGAATCCATATTTCTATTCAGTGAATTAATATTTAATGTAAAATAAACCTAAATGTGCATTTAGGTAACTCATCAAGACAAACACGAGGATCCATCACAGTTCTGCGTTTAGTATATGAAGCCAACTTGAAACAGCATGAATTCATGCAGTTTATACCGTTAAACACTGACCAACACTGATGAAGCTTTAAACGAGTCGTGTGCTGCACCGAGAAACCGTCCTGTTATTGATCACATGACTGTGAATCAGTAAATGGTTCAAGTCGACTTTGATTTGTTCTTTTTTTTTTTCTTTTTTTCAGAGAAGCATCCTAAAACCAAGCAGCTCCATGTAGTGACTGTCTCAGTAACGCAGCGAAAGGTTGGTGTCATGCAAGGTGGAGGTGAGGCCCCGCCTAAAGCAAAGGGCTTAGACCCTGGGAGGCTGATCTGATTGGCTGAAGCAGGGCAGGTGTTGACCGAGAAGCTGATGAAATCAAAGGAAAACATCACAAACAAATAACAAAATAAACCCAAATGTGTGACGTAACTTAAACATCCAACATGAAGGTTACAAAGAGTGCTCTGAAATCAGACGACTGACCTGCTGACATGACCTTTGCAGGTAGCTCATTTCAGAAACGCCGCGCTCTCACAGCAACAGCTCTGTTCGCTCAGCTTTGAGCCTCATTTCAGGCACAAATATCATTTCTCAGCAGGCGTGTGTAAAACCAGAAGGTCAGTTGTGAATTCATCAGGAAAAGCTTCAGCTCAGAGATCTAACACAAGGCAGAGCAGCAAAGCTAAAGGGAACACTTTATGACTGATTCTCTGGTTCATGACAGCCTGGCAAGCCATCCTTTATATGTTTATGTTTATTTATTTGGCAGACGCTTTTATCCAAAGCGACTTACAATTTATAACCTATAGGGCATGTTGTGATCTGTTGGGGAAACCGGAGTACCCGGAGGAAACCCACGCATGCATGGGGAGAACACACAACTCCACGCAGAAAGGCCGCAGCCGAGTTTCGAACCTGCAACCTTCGTGCTGCGAGCAAGCCCCCACAATGCGGGTCAAAAATTGAAGTAAATGCGGAAATGAAATAAAATGCAGTACCACCCTCATCCACTAGGGGCTGGTGTCAGAAGCGAGCAAATCCTCACTGGCTCCCATGTTAAAATTACCAATTTCACAGCAGAAATAAACATATTTACAGCCTGGTACCAAAACATGTTTTTGGTTTAAATGATCTAGTTTACACTCATGACAACTCTGAGGGGGGTGATTTTTTTCTCACTCTTCTGTTTAAGTGTATTAAAAGCCTAAAATTCTGTATAATTAATGAGCATCAGACCCACGTGACCACAGAGCTAGCTCCGTGGAAAGGCCTCAGTAGAGCCTCGGTCTGGCCTGGAAACTGTTCGGTCGTTTTCAGTCTCTCAACTTAGGCCATTAGTTGTAGCTTGTGTGTATTCTTTTTGGATATTATTTGTGCAATTGTTGGACAAAATGACTTGATGTGGCATTAATTGCCCTAATAGAGCGTCCAAGGAGTCTCCACTTCATTTTTTTTGGTAAGTAAAATTATATTTATGTATTTTAGGTCACTGCCGAGCTGAGCTTAGATTTTAACATGTACTGTTTAACCATGAAATTTAAATGTAATAGGGTAAAGCCCAGTGCATTTAACATAATGCTGCACTTTAGAAAATGGGTTGAAATATAACATGTTGGTGGAGCTGGGTTCCCACTATCGGCTTGTGGAGCTCTCGGGAGAGCGATGTTTTCCTCCCGTTTCTCCCCTCCCCGCAGCTCGGCGCATCTCTGTCTGATTGCGGCTTCTGACTGCTGCGCAGGCTGCCGGCTTGTGGAGCTCTGGGATGGAAACCTTTCCACCCGGTTCTCCCCAGCGGCAGCTCTGCGCATCTCAGATCGCAGTGGCGCTTGTCTGCTGTGTGGCTGCCGGCTTGTGGAGCTCTCGGAGACCTCTGTGTTCCACCCGGTTTTACCCAGCGGTCAGCCCGGCGTATCTCTGACTCAGAAGCTCTGGTGTTGTGCACAGTTAACTCCGGTTGTAGCTAGGTTGCTACCTCCGTTAGCTTAGCTCCCACCTCCGCGTTAGCTTTGGGTTAGCTTCAGGTTAGCTTGTAGCTAGTTCGACCGGGTGTCGTCAGTTGATCCCAGCCTTACAGCCCCACCCTCAGCTCCACCTCTCTTCCCTTTTGTGGAATTGTCTGGGCTTGACGGAACCTGTGACACGGTCAAAATGGCGGTGGTGGCCACCTCCCATTTCCCCTCAACAACGTGTTATTGGAGTCTATGGAAACCCATTGTCCATATATGTATATGTTGATTGTTGCAAGGCAACAGTGCTAACAACTGCGCCACCATGCAGCCCGTGTGAACGTTTGGTGTGACCTCGGCCCACTGACGGCTCGACTTTTGAATCAAAATTAAAACCCTTCATGTATTCATTAGCCTTTACATAAATGTATGCTGCACATTCTGCCCTGTAACCTTTTAACTATGCCTTTTATATGTTTGGTAAATCTGACATAAAAACATTTCTTTGTTTGACTCACGGTGTTTGCTGCTCTTGCTTTTCTGTAAAGCACTTTGAATTGCCTCTGTGTTTGAAATGTACACACCAAGCTGCTTGCCTTGGCTCAGTCGTGGGGCGATATCTCTGGTTGTCTCTCAAACTGTCTCTCCATGCTGTTGGATGACAAACAAACAACGTGACGTACCGACCACTACGGACGAGTATCAGTCAGGAAGATGCTAATACATCCTTTTTCTAAATTAAGGACTTAAGTACCTCTGTCTGCTCTTGACTCAAAGAAAAACCCATCAAAATAATCCAAAGTTGATGCCAAAGTCGTTTTCAACAAGCTGACACCACCTTGGTTTCTCTCAGTCGCAGTAACATCCCGCCCATCCATGATAGAGCGCTGTGATTGGACAGCTATGGATGCCAGTCAATGAGGCAGTCCACCATGTATCGTGGAAGAAGACAAAAATAATCGTTTTTCTAAAATAATGCGTAGTTACTCACAGGCAGAGAGGCACTTGAGGGGCGGGACTAGGCAGCTAAAAAATAACCAATCAGAAAAAAGACGGAAATGCCGACTGTACCGCGCAATGCTGTAGTTAAAAAAGATGTCTGCCATGGCGCAAACATCTTTTTTTTCCCAGAAGAAAGGCTTTTAGTACTTGTTGTGGTTTCAAAGACATTCAAGTCATTTAGAACAGAGGGAAGAACCGCAGCAAACTCCGCCGCTGTCTCCGTTGTTTAGGAGAAACTGAGCGTCGCTGTGCATGATTTCTGTGACGCTGTAGTTTTTTAGCTGTAGTCAAAAATGGCGTCTGGCGACAGCGCAAACATCTTTCTTTGGAAGGCTTTTAGCGCTTCTACTTGTTGTTTTAAAGACGTGTCCAAGTCATTTAGACCAGAGGAAAGAGCGAACTCCGCTTCAGTCGCCATGTTGATGCCAAACTCGGCGTTGCGGTGTGTGACGTACGCTACCCAGCGCTGATTGGATCGGTTAGAATTAGCACGGGGCGGGGTTATTTGAACAGGAGAGTTTCCAGACCCTTTCTCTGTGCAGAATTAAACAGAGGAGGACTCTGGCAGGCCAGGCTACCACATCCCACCAAATTTGTAATAAAAAATAAAATTATAATAATTAAAAAAACAGCAGAGTTTAGTTTTTCACCTTTGCCTGACTCCTTGTCATCCAACTCTCGTCATCACATGGAGGTATTTTTTCCTATAGGGAGGTCAGAACGACCGCCATTCCCAGATGAATCCTTTTCCGTGTTAACTGCAGGTTGAGTTGTAGGCTAATTGAGCTAAATGGAGAGTGCCACCGAGCCCGTTGAGGCCCCTTCTTTCTGGGCCACATCCCTCAGGGCTTCAGGAAAAGACCAGAACCATCCGCTCCCATTTTTAATGTGCGCACAATGTTGTCACTGAAATGTCCTCAGAGAAGGTGAAAACTTGAGGCAGACCCTGAATGTCATGTTGGATAGTTCAGATGCCTGCAAGTAACTAAGGCATGATTTGATTGGTTTCCTCTGCTTCATAAATAAACTCTCATGTAAAATAACAGCTTGTTTCATTAATTCTTGCCTTTTGAGTGCTTTCAGTTTCATTAAAGAGGAGGATCAGCATCCGTCTAGGACCAAAAACATAACAGGTGTGGTGTCTGGGCTGAACCCACTTCATCAGCAAATTATACTCAAGGTACAGGTAACAGGAAGGAATGAGGAGGGGCCTTTTCTTGGGTTGTCCAGGTAAAGCCGGGCGTACACTCTACTCACAAAGATTGTCAAGAAAGCGTGTTTGTCGTGTTCGTGTCAAATTAAACTGATCACAAAACACAGATTTACTTTCTTTATTTCGTTTTCCTCATCCAACCCCCATAAATCCCTGTGTGTCCTCCTGCAGCACTCCCGAAGGACAACAAGCAAAACAAGACAAAAAAGTCTGACGTGTTGAGTAAAAACTGCTATTTTTAGCATATTTTTAGGGCCGACGTGTTGCTACCAGACGTACAGTGTGAGCAGTCAGGTCGCATCCGAGAACTGGGTCGTACAGTGTGAGCGCATGACTCGTGAGATCTGCCCTGCGAGGAAGTCGTACAGTTTGAGCTGAAGCTGAACGCTACGAGTGGAAAAGTCGCACAGTGGCCGCCCGGCTTAAAAGAAAGCCCAGACATCCCACTTCCCAGTGACATGCAGGTGCCTCTGGGAGATTCTCAAGCATTCCCAGGCCAGAGAGGACATCTAATGTCTCCAGCAAGTTCTGCGTCTTGCTAGCAGGCCCTGTCCTCGGTCATGCCAGGAAAACGTCCAACCGGATGGTGATCAAGGGGGACATGTGGAGGAGCAGTGGCTCCCCTCCAAGTTTCCTCTGGAGCTCCTCACCATATCTCCTCAAGTCTGAGCCTGGCCACTCAACAGAAGAAGTTCATTTAGCCAGGAAACAATTAAACACGGTTAAAAAAAGAACAATCATCTGCCCTACCACTTGTTTGCTGACGTTATTATCATCAGGACAAAAAGATCTAAAATTGTTCTTTTCCCATAAACTGTCAGATGTGGGATAATTTGCCTTTGCCATCATTTCCTAGAGGTTTGCAGGTGTTGATGGCCTTAAAGTGCTGTCAGCTCGAATTCGGCGGCCGGCGGTGGAATCCCTTCAGGTAGCGAGCATCAAAGGCAGCTCCGGCGGTAATCAGCAGTCGCACAAAAGACGCTCATCCACTTGTTTTCCTAAGAAGCATTAATCACAACCTTTAACGTCCAACGCTTCTCTTCTCACAAACAGATGTGTGCTGAATGTCTCTGGTCCTCTCGAAGTTTCATTCATGTCAATATGAGGATTAGCTTCAGAGACCATTCTGGATGCAACAAACCTACTGCACCAAAACGGACCCCCATAAATGATCCTATCTACACCAAACAAACAGCCTGAGGAACAACAACAAGTGGGATTCTGTCCTTTACTGCTACTGTTTCTGCAAGAAATACAACCAGGACGAACTAGTTTAGCTAAAAAAAGAGCAGAGAATTCAATCATTCTGCTTCAAAAGGTCGCACCTACGTCACGGTGAGCAGCAGCTGAAGCAACGTCCGTCAGTCAAACCTCCAGCAACCGTATAAATTCTTTGTTAGGTCTGAAAATATAATTTTGTCGAGTTTTAATCAAAAATTTGAATTTTACGTTGCTCTAAATGAAATGTGCATGCAAGATACCTTGTGTCAGTTGTTTGTGCAAAATATTTAGTATTTTTATTTATATATTTAGTCCACACTTAACGTTTAGATTTCAATTTATTTAGACCTATTAAACTTTTAGACTTAGATTCAACATTTAGATTTAACATTTAGACTTTTAGACCAAGAATTAAAATTTTGATTTAACTTGTAGACATTTAGATTTTAACGTCACATTTAGAATTATTAAACTTTTAGACTTAGATTCAATATTTAGATTTAACTTTTTTCTTTTAGACCGGAAAAGGGTGGCTTGCCAACTCTGGGTCGGGGGAGAGGTCCTACCTCAAGTGGAGGAGTTTAAGTATCTCGGGGTCTTGTTCACGAGTGAGGGTAGGAGGGATCGGGAGATCGACAGGCGGATTGGTTCGGCGTCTGCAGTGATGCGGGCGCTGAGCCGATCTGTCGTGGTGAAGAGGGAGCTGAGCCAGAAAGCCAGGCTCTCGATTTACCGGTCGATCTACGTCCCAATCCTCACCTATGGTCATGAGCTTTGGGTAATGACCGAAAGAACGAGATCGCGGATACAAGCGGCCGAAATGAGTTTCCTCCGTAGGGTGGCCGGGCTCAGCCTTAGAGATAGGGTGAGGAGCTCGGACATTCGGGAGGGACTCGGAGTAGAACCGCTGCTCCTCCGGATCGAAAGGAGTCAGTTGAGGTGGTTTGGGCATCTGGTCAGGACGCCTCCTGGACGCCTCCCTGGGGAGGTGTTTCGGGCATGTCCTGCCGGCAGGAGGCCCCCAGGTCGACCCAGGACACGTTGGAGAGGTTACATCTCCAATCTGGTCCGGGAACGCCTTGGGGTCCTGCCGGAGGAGCTGGTGGAGAAGGCCGGGGAGAGGACGGTCTGGAGCTCCCTAGTTGGGATGCTGCCCCTGCGATCCGGACCCGGATAAGCAGAGGAAGACGATGACGATGACTTTTAGACCAAGATTTAAAATTTAGATTTAACTTGTAGACTAAGATATAACATTTCAAATGTGATTTAACATTTGGATTCAGATTTTACTTTTAGATTTAGATTTAATATTTAGATGAGCTAAAATTCTGTGAATTTAAACACCTGATCATTTTTAGGCAATTTCCAATTTAAAAGTGATGAAGGTTGCCAAATAGTGTCAGGATCTGGGGTGAGTCAGCACCATTCTGTTCAGTATGCCTCAAGTCTCTGCAGGTGGGCGGTTCCGGAGAGCGGTCAGCTGCAGGCTGTTCCTAATCAAGCGGTCCAGCGTTTATAAGGAGATGAGAGATCACTTCACTTCGCAGGATGATTACTCACTTTGGGTAGCTCTCGCCAACTTGAGATAACGATAGCCATAGTCCTTGTTTTTGTGCCCACTTTAGTAATCGCTGTTGAATTTACTCCGCCTTGTCCTCGCCAGGAACTCTCGCCTCAGACCACCTCTGCTATAACCTGGACATCACCTTCGAGTCAGATCTCCCTCCACGCCTGGACCGACCCGCTCTCCCACTGCTCACCCCCATTGGATTTCGGATAACCACAGATGCTGCTCACCCCAGTCCTGCCTGCCCTCCCAAGCTCCAGGATTTCTGCCCACAGGAAGAACCACAGAGACTGAGTCCTAGTTCTGTTTCTCTGCCCAACCCCTCACCAGTGTTTACCTCTACAGACCCAGTCCCGGAGCTGTGCTCAGCGTCACCGTCACGTCTGGCGGTTCACCCTCAGTTGACCTTTCAATAAATATTTGTTTTCTCCTTACCTACGTCTCCTCGTTTGATTCTGCATGTCTTGGGTCAGGTAACTCTCCAGTCATGACAAATGGAGGAAGAACAAGCTAATTATCAAAAAATGGTCCACTATATAATTTGCTCAATTTGCATTTGGTGCCTTATATTCTACACAGAAAAGGGTTAGCCATTCCTGTTTGTCAACCATGTAGAGCAAATCTTTGTTATTTCTAAGCATAACAAATGATATTAGGAATCAGTTAACATAAATATTAACATTTGTTAAAGTGCCAAATGAATAAAAAATACAAATCTTTGCATTTTCTTTTGTGGCGGCATCATTAAGTGTTAAAATAAAACAGTTATTTGCGTTTTTCCATACTGTCTCAGGTAATTGAGCTGTATGTCACCACAACTGGCAAGAAGACATCCTCTCCAAATCTACATCTGAACCAGAGATTTGTGTCAAAAATGAGCCCCAAAGGTGAAGCTGTTGCATCTGTGAGGCGAGTTAGACACCTGCTGTTAGACAACATCCAAGTATCTGTGGCTGCACTCCAGAATCTTCCTGCCTCATCCCCATCCAGAAATCCCAACTAATCCATCCACTGTTCCAGACCCGATTATCCGGACTCGTGCATCCAAAGCTGCAGAAATGACAACAGTTTACACTCTGATGAATTTTTAACGATGCTCTCCTGTGTGGCATTCGCTACCCGACGCACGCGCCACATGCGGTCATGATGGCATGTCCTCACGGGTAGAATTCCACATCTGCAGCAGCATTGGCATTACAAAACAAGCGTTCACGTCGTGGGGCTGACTGGAATTATTAATGTGTGTTTACATCAACCTGCAGGCGCGGGGACTGTCATTTCACCTGACAACAACCCCGTCCTCCACGACAAGGTGATGTGAGCAAATGTTTGTTCCCCACTGACCTGAATCGTGCAGGTGTACTCCGAGTCGTCCAGTAGTCTCACGGTGCAGTTGTATTCCCTGTCCAGACTCCTGATGCTGCTGCTCATCAGTCGGCTCAGCATCTTCTCGATCGTCTGCAAACGGGACCAGAGAGGGGGGGCACGCGGCTCATAGATTCAGGCTGACCTTCTGTCACGTTAACGGCGTCCGCGCTCTTTGCTCCAGCACCTGGTCAGCGGCAGCGACTGCGCCGAGAGGCGGCGGTGGTGCATCGTTTAATCAGTGGTCCCGCGCTTCTCCTCTCAGTGACGCTGCTGCTGATGCTGATGCTGATGATGCTCTCGGGTCCGGTTCAACTGTCACCCCTCACCACTCCTTCTCACTACGTCCCCCAGCCTCTGCCATGCCCCCTTTGGGTGCTGCTAAAGCTGAATGATGATGAGTGTGAGCAGTGACGGAGATAAACGACAGGAGGCGGAATACCGACAGGCTGCTGCTGCACGTCGTGACGGAACAGTATAGTCACATTTGCAGTCAGGCATAAAAACGCAGCGGCAGGGTTCGTGTTCATTATCGAATGGATCATCATAAAGTTTTAAATCAAGCTCAAAGTCATAAAACGTACAGTTTTTTTATTGCATCTTGCTGAAATGAATCACATTTTTAAAGCAAATCTAATAGATTCGTGACAATTTAAAAAACTGTTTATTTTTTTCTGACTGAAACGCTTCCATAAACAAAAACAAAAGGCAGCAGCTCATGCCTGCAGTTTACTGTTTGTGTAATTTCTAATCTGTGTTTATTTCAGATTTACTAAACAAAATAATCTGATAAAATCAGTTTACTGCTTTGCTCACAGGCTCCTGAGATAAAATTGTATTTTATTAACACAAAATCTGTGGTCTTGGACAGCATCTCCCTCTAGTGGTGCCATGTGGTAAAATCCCCTAATGACAACGAAATTAGGATTTCCACCTTAAATAACATTTTTATTGTATTTTTTAAAATGATTGCACACAATAGTGACATGCATGTAACCAACCCGGTGTTGGACATGTTTTTGGTGAACCTGAAACTGGTTTAAATTCTGCAGAAAACCCAAAACAAAGGATGAAACCACTTGCGTGTTTTGACTTTTCCTCGCCTATTTTTGTATATATGTCGATGTTTTTGACATAAAATCTCAAAATAAGAGTTTTAAAAGTTTAACTGTAAAAGAACACCCATCTGCCGTGACATTGTTCCACAATGCCGTGACCCGGATTCGAACCGGGGTTGCTGCGGCCACAACGCAGAGTACTAACCACTATACGATCACGGCGAGCTACGATGAGCGGATGGGAACCTGCACACAATTTGTCTGGGTGTTAAGTGGGATGTGAAAACAGTTTTCACTGGCAGTCTTGTTTTTATTTGATAGGTGAGAAGTTTATATTTTTTATTCTAGTCACCACGATGAAGAATTAATGAAGCATTTAGAAATCCGCGTTTAAAAGTTAATAAAAAAAAAAACAGGATACAACTTCCGGGTTTTACTAGCTCCCCGCTGATTGGTTGGTTTGCTGCATACGTGTAGTGGTTCCTCCGTTTTGTAACAACAAACGTGCCTGTTACAAAACTTACCTTATTCAACAACGGAGCAAAGCGGAACCAGACGCGTCAAAAACCGGCTGAAGGTAACGATTAGTTTCTAAAAGTAGATTTCTTTCTTATTTTTCATAAACGTCGAGGCTCATTGACGCTTTTAGGTTGCTGGTTCCGTTTCTGCGGCCGTTAATATTCATTTGAGCCAAGGCTCTGGACTTTCTGCAGACATTTCTAGCTGGTTTTTGTTGTTATTCACAACTATGAATTAAGAACGAGTATGAAGGTCATTGTAATTGTATTTTGCAACTGTTTATTTATTGATCTTCGGTGTAAAAAAGGCTGCTTTTATCGTTTTGAAATAATTGAATTTTCACCTGTATATCCACATGTTATTTGTATGTTCCACAGAAATGGCTCACATCTGCATCCACTGGTTCCGGAAGGGACTCAGGCTACATGACAACCCGGCCCTGGTTGCTGCTCTGAGAGACAGTAAGGAGCTGTATCCTGTATTCATCCTGGACCCTTACCTGCACAACAGTCACGTGGGCATCAACCGCTGGAGGTTCCTCATTGGAGCACTCGAAGACCTGGACCGCAGCCTGAGGAGACTCAACTCCAGGTAGAGCCACACAGGAAGCCACATTCAGGAAATCAGCTGAATTTTAAAGTTTAACGATTGCATTTAAAAAAAAGGTGTCAAATCTCATGATGCGTTTGACTCCTTCAGGCTGTTTGTTCTGAAGGGGAAGCCAGAAGATGTGTTCCCAAAGTTGTTCACCAAGTGGAAGGTAACAAAGCTGACCTATGAGTACGACACGGAGCCGTACAGTCTGAGGCGGGACAAAGCTGTGGCAGCGCTGGCCAGAGAACACAGAGTCAGTGTCATCTACCAGATCTCCCACACTCTGTATGATATCGACCGGTAAGCCACCCAGAGCTTGTTTATATGCAGGTTTTCCTTACTTCCTGTTTTTAACTTGGCTGCTTCTCTTCTCCAGGATAATAGAAGAAAACGGCGGGAAGCCTCCTCTGACTTATAACCGTTTACGAGAACTGGCTCGAAAACTGGGTCCACCTAAAAAGCCGATCCCTGCTCCGACCCTTGAAGACATGAAAGGTTCATCACCAGTGGAGCCTTAAAGAGCAAGTCACCCCTTACAAGAAGCGTACTTCACTCCCACTTCATGTTTGAAAAATGCAACAAATGCTGTTGCCTAGCAGACCGAGAGGGTGGAGCCACTAACAAATACACACACTCACGACATTGTGACATCATAATGTACCAGTTTACATCATAGCATACCTCTTAGCCAATAGCGATGGCAGGTTTAAATTCAAATGCAGTGACAAGTTTTTACCTGACAACGGCACAACACTGACAATTTCAGGCAGAAAATTTAAAATTTAACTAAAATGCACTAAAGTGCAAACCTATTGACTACACGTGTCTGCAGCACGATTAGACACGCATTTATGTAGTTTATCAGGAAAAAAAGGTTGATTTGGGGGTGACTTGCTCTTTAACTCTGTTATTTAGTGGCTGTATCATAATTATCACATGTTCGATTAAACATGTTTCCTCTGGTGAAGATGTTACGACACCATGCTCGGAGAAAGACCAGAAGAAATACGGGATTCCTACGCTGGAGGAACTCAGTCTGGACACCACATCTCTCGGTGAGGAGCTCTTTCCAGGAGGAGAACAGGAGGCTTTAAGGAGACTAGATGAGCACATGAAAAGAACGGTACACAGCTCCCACACATCTGCCTTTTGTCATTTACTTGCAAGATTCCTAAAACTTCTGTGTTCCTTCATATTTCAGGGTTGGGTGTGCAGCTTTGAGAAGCCACTGACGTCTCCGAACTCTCTGAGTCCCAGCACCACCGTCCTCAGCCCATACGTCACCTTCGGCTGCCTGTCAGCCAGAACCTTCTGGTGGAGACTCGCAGACGTGTATCAAGGGGTGGGTGGTGCATCTTTGTGTCCGTCTAGAGCAGGGGTTGCAACCATCACAGTCCAAAGGGTTGTTTTCCCCTCAGTCCACCAGAAATAAAAAAATGTTTAGAGTCGCAACCTTTACATGGTGCTTTGAAAATAAACTATCATTTCTGAGAAATCGGTAAATCGAGAGCTTCGCCTTCTGACTCAGCTCTCTCTTCACCACGACAGACCGGTACAACGCCCGCATCACTGCAGATCAAATCAATCAATCAATCAAAGACACTTTATTAATTCCAGAGGGAAATTTGATGCAGCACTAATCCGCTTATCGATCTCACGCTCTAGTTTTCCCTCACTCGTGAACAAGACCCCGAGATATTTTAACTCCTCCACTTGGGGCCGGACCTCATCCCTGACCCGGAGAAGGCATTCTACCCTTTTCCAACTCAAGACCATGGTCTCAGATTTAGAGGAGCTGATTCTCATCCCAGCTGCTTCACACTCAGCAGCGAACCGCTCCAGCGAAAGCTGAAGATCACGTTCTGATGAAGCCAACAGGACCACATCATCTGCAAAAAGCAGAGACCTGATCCTCAGGCCACCAAAACGGATGCCCTCCACTCCTTAGCTGTGCCTAGAAATCCTGTCCATGAAAGTTATGAACAGAATCGGTGACAAAGGGAAGCCTTGGCGGAGTCCAACTCTCACTGGGAACGAGCCCGACTTACTGCCGGCAATGTGGACCACGCTCTGACACCGGTCATACAGGGACCTAACAGCCCGTATCAGAGGGTCTGGTACCCCATACTCCCGCAGTACCCCCCACAGGGCCTGCCAAGGGACGCGGTGAAACGCCTTCTCCAAATCCACAAAACAGATGTAGATCGGTTGGGCGAACTCCCACACACCCTCCAGGATCCCCCTAAGGGTATAGAGCTGGTCCAGTGTTCCACGGCCAGGACGAAAACCACATTGCTCCTCCTGAATCTGAGGTTCAACAATCCGACGGACCCTCCTCTCCAGAACCCCTGAATAGACCTTACCAGGAAGGCTCAGGAGTGTGATCCCCCTGTAGTTGGAACACACCCTGCAGTCCCCCTTTTTAAATAAGGGGACCACCACCCCGGTCTGCCAGTCCAGTGGGATGCCACCGATGTCCACGCAACATTGCAGAGCCGCGTCAGCCAACACAGCCCTACAACATCCAGAGCCTTAAGGAACTCCGGGCGGATCTCATCCACCCCTGGAGCCTTGCCACGGAGGAGCTTTTGAACCACCTCAGTGACCTCAGCACCAGAGATTTGAGAGGCCAACCCAAAGTCCCCAGACTCTGCTTCCTCATTGGAAGACATGTCGGTGGGATTGAGGAGGTCTTCGAAGTATTCTGCTCACCGATCCACAACGTCCTGAGTAGAGGTCAGCAGCACACCGTCCCCACTATAGATAGTGTTGGTAGCGCACTGCTCCCCCCCCCCCCCCCCCCGAGGCTCCAGATGGGGGACCAGAATCTCCTCGAAGCCATACGAAAGTCTTGCTCCACGGTCTCACCGAACTCCTCCCATGCCCGGGTTTTTGTCTTGGCGAACACCCGAGCCGCGTTCCGCTTGGACTGCCGGTACCCGTCAGCTGCTTCTGGAGTCCCACAGGCCAAAAAGACCTGATAGGACTCTTTCTTCAGCTTGACATCATCCCTAACCGCCAGTGTCCACCAGCGGGTTCGGGGTTTGCCACCACGACAGGCACCGACGATCCTGCGACCACAGCTCCGGTCGGCCGCCTCGACAATGGAGGCATGGAACAGGGTCCATTCAGACTCAATGTCCCCCGCCTCCCCCGGAACATTTTGGAAGTTCTGTCGGAGGTGGGAATTGAAGCTCCATCTGACAGGATACTCTGCCAGACGTTCCCAGCAAACCCTCGCGATACGTTTGGACCTGCCTGGTCTAACCGGCCCGAGTGTCCAAGGCATGCGGCCGCAGGTCAGACGAAACAACAACGAAGTCCATCGTGCTGCGGCCTAAGGTATCCTGGTGCCAAGAGCACATATGGACACCTTTAGGTCTGAACATGGTGTTCATTATGGACAATCCATGACTGGCACAGAAGTCCAATAACAAAGCACCACTCGAATTCAGATCGGGGGGCCGTTCCTCCCAACCACACCTCTCCAGGTCTCACTGTCGTTGCCCATGTGAGCGTTAAAGTCCCCCAGCAGAACGAGGGAGTCACCAGAAGGAGTGCTTTCCAGCACCCCCTCCAAGGTCTCCAAAAAAGGTGGGTAGTCTGAACTGTAGATTGGTTCATAAGCACAGACCACAGTCAGAACCCGTCCCCCCACACGTAGGCGGAGAGAGGCTACCCTCTCATTCACTGAGGTAAACCCCAACGTACAGGCACCAAGATGGGGGGGCAACTAGTATGCCCACCCCTGCTCGGCGCCTCTCAGTGGGAGCAACTCCAGAGTGGTAGAAAGTCCAACCCCTCTCAAGGAAACTGGTTCCAGAGCCAGAGCCATGTGTTGAGGTGAGTCCAACTATATCTAGTCAGAACCTCTCAACTTCACACACCAACTCAGGCTCCTTCCCCACCAGAGAGGTGACATTCCATGTGTCAAGAGCTAGCTTTTGTAGCCGAGGATCAGACCGCCGAGGTCTCCGCCCTCGACTACCACCCGTCACACACTGCACCCGGCCCCTTTGGCCCCTCCCACGAGTGGTGAGCCCATGGGAAGGGGGACGCACATTTCCTCTTCGGCCTGTGCCCGGCCGGGCTCCATGGGTGAAAGCTCGGCCACCAGGCGCTCGCCAACGTGTACCACCTCCAGGCCTGGCTCCAGAGGGGGGCCCCGGTGACCCACGTCCGGGTGAGGGAACACGGTTTCCATTTATATAATTCATCATAAGAGGTCTTTGGCTGCTCTTTGTCTGATCCCTCACCTAGGACCTGTTTGCCATGGGTGACCCTACCAGAGGCAGAAAGCCTCAGACAACTTAGCTCCTAGGATCATTGAGACACTCAAACCCCTCCACCACAGTAAGGTGGCAGCCCAGGGATAGGATAAAGAAAACATAAGCAATAAAAAAATAGCATCAATTAAAACATATGAAGTCATCAATAAAGTTAGGCTGCTTTAGGCAAGGCGGCTTTATTCGTAAAGCACTTTTGACACACAGAAGTAATTCATTGTGCTTTCCAGGAGTAAGAGCAGCAAGAACATAACACATTAAAATCAAGAGGACAACATAAAAAGCAACATTTTTGAATCAAATTTAAATTAAAAAATAAAATTAGATGTAAGAATGAGATAAAAAGACAAAGTTAAAGGTTGAGCAGTTACAGTGCAGAAGGTGCAGCATGAGAACAGTCATTCACAGGCTGATGAATACATGAAAGTTTTCAATTTTGATTTAAGTTACTAGAGTTGGAGCACATCTGAGGTCCTGAGGAAGCTGATTCCATCTGTGAGCAGCATAGTAGCTAAAAGCAGCTTCACCCTGTTGGGTTCTGACCCAGTTCTACCAGCTGACTGCTTCCTAAGGATCTCAGAGCCCTGCTGGGCGTCTATACCTGAAGAAGATCCCACATGTATTCTGGCCATGAGTGATTTATAAACTAGTAGAAGCACTTTGAAATGGATTCTGTAGTTTACTGGTAACCAGTGTAGAGATCTAAGAACAGGAGTGATGTGCTCGGTTCTCTTGGTTCCTGTTAAGACTCTAGCAGCAGCGTTCTGATTACGCTGCAGTTGCTTCACAGCTTTTTTGGGAAGAACAGTGAAAAGACCGTTGCAATAGTCCAGCCTGCTGGAGATGAACGTGTGAATGAGTTTCTCTGTCTGGTCTGGACATGAGACCTCTGAGTCATGTGTTTTGGTTTCAGTTCTATAAACAGACGCTAGGGGGTGCTAAAAGCAAGCCAAAACTACCTAGTTTCCCTTTTAAAAACAGGACCTAGTTTTTTTTATATACGTGGTTCCAGAGCCGCAGGCTGCAGACCCCGGAGCTCAGGTTGTAACAACAGAGGTGATGCTACAGGATTGATTATAATAATAATAATAATACATTTTATTTCAAAGCGCCTTTCAGGACACCCAAGGTCACTTTACAGAAAACACGTGATAAAATACAATAAAACAATAATAAAACCCAAACCAGAAAACACAAAGAGAGAAACAGTTCAATAAAATCAGAGGTTGTAGGCAGATTTAAACATATGTGTTTTGAGTTTTGTTTTGAAAAGGGTAAAACTGTCAATGTTCCTGATGTCTGGGGGAAGTGAGTTCCAGAGACAGGGAGCAGAGCGGCTGAAAGCTCTGCTCCCCATGGTAGCGAGACGGGCAGAAGGAACCGCAAGATGGATGGAAGAAGAAGATCTGAGTGAACGGGATGGGGTGTGAATACTTATAAGGTCTGAGATATATGGAGGAGAGAGGTTGTGGATAGCTTTGAAGGTCTGGAGGAGAATTTTGAAGATGGACCTGAATTTAACTGGGAGCCAGTGAAGCTGCTGGAGAACCGGGGTGATGTGGTGGAAGGAAGGGGTTCTGGTGATAATACGGGCTGCTGAATTCTGGACCATTTGAAGTTTATGAAGGAGTTTGTTGGGGAGACCATAAAGAAGTGAATTGCAATAATCGATACGGGAGGTGACGAGGCTGTGGACGAGAATGGCGGCAGTGTGAGGGGTCAGTGAGGGGCGGAGACGGTTTATGGAACCTAGATGGAAGTATGCTGACCGAATTATGTTATTAATGTGAGCTTGAAAAGAAAGTGAGCTGTCAAGAATGACACCCAGACTCTTGACGTGAGGGGAGGGGGAGACTATGGCGTTGTCAATTGTTAAAGAAAAGCTGTCAGATGTAGAGAGGGTGGATTTAGTGCCAACTAGAAGAATTAAGTATAATTAACCCTCTCATCCTATCTGTGTGATTTGTCTAGAAGAAGCACTCCGACCCTCCTGTCTCCCTTCACGGTCAGTTACTCTGGAGAGAGTTCTTCTACACGGCCAGTGTGGGAATTCCCAATTTTAACAAGATGGAGGGCAACCCTGTGTGCACACAGGTGGACTGGGACACAAATCCGGAATATTTGGCAGCATGGAGAGAGGTGCTGAGCTTGAAATCCTTTTCTCCTCTTAATAATCCCCCCTGATGGTGCGTATTTCCTTGCTAATGTTTCTTTTTTCCTTCAAGGCTCGGACCGGATTTCCCTTCATTGATGCCATCATGACCCAGCTCAGAACAGAGGGCTGGATGCACCACCTGGCCAGGCACGCTGTTGCTTGTTTCCTCACCAGGGGAGACCTGTGGATCAGCTGGGAAGAAGGCCAGAAGGTGTGTGACGCTAGCTTGCGTGCTTCAGTACAGATGCAGTCCTGGCAGGTTGGTTCAGGTTGTTTCCTCCTCCTGAAGGTGTTTGAGGCGCTCCTGCTGGATGGAGACTGGGCTCTGAACGCTGGGAACTGGCAGTGGCTGTCAGCGAGCACCTTCTTCCACCAGTTCTTCAGGGTCTACTCTCCGGTCGCCTTCGGCAAAAAGACGGACAAAAATGGAGACTACATCAAGTAAAATCCCAGCCCGGTTCAACCCAGAGTAAAAAAAAACATTTCATATGTAATAATTTACTGTTTTCATGCAGAAAATACCTCCCTGTATTAAAGAAGTTCCCAGCTGAGTACATCTATGAGCCTTGGAAAGCTCCACGCTGTGTCCAGCAGGCAGCAGGATGCATTGTGGGTAAAGACTACCCACGCCCACTTGTGAAGCATGAAGAGGTCAGCAAGAGAAACATCCAGAGGATGAAGCGAGCGTATGCACAGAGGTCTTCCAACGTCCCTGAGTCACCCGCCAAAAAGCAAGGTGCAGCTTAGAGTATTTTACAGATTTCATCATCGCTGTTGTGAGTCATGTGTTCAGCTTTTTCTTCTTCTTTGGTTTTATTTTAGGTGTAAAGCGCAAGAATCCGTCTGTTCTTGAGATGCTGCAGAAGAAGATTAGAAAAGAGTGATGACACACAAGTTAGTGCAAAACGCCGAAGTTAATTACTGTCATCGGCGAATGTTACGGTTTTAATCCAAGTTCTGTTCAGTCGTTGTTTCATGTAGATTATTATCAGTTTTTATTTGTTTTTATTTGTTTTAAACACGCGAAAGGGAGCTGGGATCAGTGGCTTAAACGGGTCGAATACGTCTGGGTTTTATGTTTGCGTTTATGATTGCAGACTAAAGTAGGTCAATAATGATGTCCTATCCTAAAGTTTTCAAAGGAAATTGAAATCATCATCAGGCCCCAGTTTGATCCCACTTATTTATTTATTTAATAAAAATGAGTTTTATCACTTAGACTGCTAAACCAGACATTCATAGATGAAACGTTGGGGTTAATGTTAAGAAAGTAGCACAGATTTGTTTCTCCTTAGCCTGTTTCCACTCAGGCTTTTGTATTTAATAAAATCAGTTATGCAAAACCCTGAAAGACGATCCTTTATGTCCTTAAACACACGTGCTTTAAGTGTCGAGTTATTTTAGCTTCCACTAGAGGTCGCTGTAGCTCTGGTCTCTGCTGCTCTGGAGTTTTCGGTTTAAAGTAAATCAAACATATTTACAAAAGTCCAGTTTAGAATTGTTTTCGTACAAAACTAAACATTAATTTATTTAAAAAATTCAAATTATTCAATATTTTTGATCACAAACTTGTATTTTTAGCTTATTTCTCCCCCACAGAAGGCCGTTTCAGCTGTGTGTGTGTGTGTGTGTGTGTGTGTGTGTGTGTGTGTGTGTGTGTGTGTGTGTGTGTAGGGGAGGTCACACAGCTGTTCATGTTGGTCAAGTGTTCTCCCATTTCTGCTTCCTCGGAGCTGACACTGGTGTGAATATCAAGAGGATGATGTCACATCATTCTCATCATCGGCGGGCAGACGGCTGTACGGAGCTTGAACTCGGTCTCCCGGGAGATCAAACATCAAAACAACCTGCTGCCTCAAATGCACGCAGGAGTGCAATAATCTCATTCCAGTTATTATTATTTGACATATTTAGAGTCACCAGTGAACACTTTCTGGATATAATGCAGAGTTTTCTGATCCCGTAGAGGTGACCTGCTGGACGTGTCTCTGCTGTGTGTCAACACCTCACAACTCAGACCATCTTGGATCAGCACGAGATCGCGTCCGAGTTAGGACGGTGTGTTCTCATGCAGCGGGGGTTTCATGTAGACGAGCTTTATCGTGGCAGTGCGTTTAAACTTTCACATAAAAACAACTGATTCCTCCCTTAGTGTGATCTAATGATCAAGCTACTGATGCACAAACTAACTTATAAATATCTAACCTGCTCGATAAGTGCTGTTTTCTCTCTCTCTCTCTCTCTCTCTCTCTCTCTCTCTCTCTCTCTCTCTCTCTCTCTCTCTCTCATGACATGAGAATCCAGGGTGAGAGCTGGGTCAAAGGTCACACCAAGATTCCTAACAGAAGGTTTGGTGTGAGAAGCAAGCTGACCAAGAGAGTCTCTGACTTTGGGAACCAGCTTGTCTGGGGCACAGATGAGGATCTCAGTCTTATCTTCATTCAGCTGAAGAAAGCTCCCAGCCATCCAGGTTTTGATAGAGTCTAAGCAGGTGTGTAACAGCTGCAGCTTAGACATCTCATGGGGCTTAAAGGAGATGTACAGTTGGACGTCATCTGCATAAAGATGGTAGGAGATTCCTTTGAAGGAGCTCAGGATGTGCTGAAGAGGAAGCAGATAGAGGACTAAGCTACACCAGAAAATGATACATAAATGCAGCATGAAGCAAGGCTAAAGTTGTATTCTGACTAGCAGATTTATTACAACAGGAGTCTTGCTGACGAGACTTTGGTCCAGTTTTAGATTTTCCTCGAGTCTTCCTAGAAAAAACGGATCAGCGAGATGTTTTCTTGTGGTTCTACACTTTTGCCTCTCTAACTTTAAATAAACTAACATAAAATAACATCATGGATGTCCAAATGAAGTCATGTGACTGAGTTTCTCATCTTTATTTTGCAGCCTGAAAGGATTTAAGTTCTCTGCACACTCACACACACATACACACAGACGTAGCTTATACACATGCACACACATAGCGTGCACACACACACACACACAGATAGCTTGCACATAAGCACGCACACTTGTAGCGTGCATGCGCGCACACACACACAGCTTACATGCACACAGACGTAGCTCATGCACGCACGTAAGCACACACAATGCTTGCATGCACACAAACACACGTATAGCATGCATGCATGCATGTGCACAAAAGCACTCCACACACACACACACACACACAGCTTACATGCACACAGACGTAGTTCATGCACGCACGTAAGCACACACAATGCTTGCATGCACACAAACACACGTATAGCATGCATGCATGCATGTGCACAAAAGCACTCCACACACACACACACAGCTTACATGCACACAGACGTAGCTCATGCACGCACGTAAGCACACACAATGCTTGCATGCACACAAACACACGTATAGCATGCATGCATGCATGTGCACAAAAGCACTCCACACACACACACACACAGAGAGAGCACATACACACATGCACAAAAGCACTCCACACACACACACACAGCGAGCACATATGCACATGCACACAAGCACTCCACACATGCACACACACAGTAGGAGACAGCAGTAGCTCAGGAGGTAGAGCGGGTTATCCAGTAATTGAAAGGTTGCAGGCTCGATCCCAGGTCCGAATGCTGCTGTTGTTTCCTTGGGCAAGACACTTACCTTGTCTGCTGGTGGTCGGAGGGACCCATGGCACCTGTGTTTGGCAGGCCTCACCTCTGCCAGTGCGCCCCAGGGCAGCTGCGGCTACATCGTAGCTCATCATCATTAGCGTGTGCATGGGTGAATGACTGATTGTGTTGTGACGCGCCTCGGGGGGTTGTAGAACCTTAAGAAGATGCTATACAAACACAGGCCAGCTACCATTTACACACACACACACACACACACACACACACATGGTATGGCTCTTTAGATCATCTCACATAGACAACCCCTCTTAAATATGCATATTTAATTAAATGATGACTCATAGTCTGCTTTAATGCTGCGACAGCTTCGCACCAAAAGTCAGGACATTTATGTTTGCTGATGATTATTTGGGGTAAAATGATGCTTCTTGGTAATAAAATTTGCATCCGTGGAAAGTCGATCAGTCACTCCTGACGACCGCTGATGTTTGCAGAACCAGAAATGGATGCTTCTTTGTTTCTGGTTGTAAAGGTGACTCATTGGGTTTTATAGCCATTTACTGTAGGATTGTTGAAATGTTCGTTCAAAGAGATAAACAAAAGTGTAGTTTTTCTTTGAAACCTTAATTTACATTTAATCCTTTAACCTGCAGATCAGCCACCAAGTTCAGCTACTTTTAGTTCCCTTTGACTCAAAGTAAAGAAAAACTTTTCAGACATCTAATGCATGTGAATGCTTGTACTGAATTGTATTATTTAATGGCAAAATCATTCTTATTATTTAAATAACTTATCACACATTGAAATAAATGTCTTATTGCCACAAGTTATTTAAAACCTGTAAAAAGATCAAAAATAAAATATGATTGTTTTTCATTAAAGTGTGAGTCTCGGTGGTTAAAATGATTTTCTAGCGCGCCTCTCTGGAGGGGAAGTGGAAGGTGTGGGAGTTACAGCAGGGTGGTGTGTGGAGGGAACAAATGCTTTTAAATAGCAGAAAGGAGTGTGAAACACGACGAGCCTAATCGGACGGATATCTTTGAACCCGATAGGCACAGCCGTCTTCTGAAGCTGTAACTCGTGGCTGTCTGAGTGCCAGACGATCATCTGCAGAAGCTTGTTTACTACCGAGGATGGAAGTAAATAAAGAAAACATCCTTCTGATAAAAACCTTCAACCCAATCATTCAAGTTAGTTTCATCCACATTTAATAAAAATAAAACATTATCGGTGTTTACAGATCTATTAACACAAGCTGCTAGTCAGTGGTGTGCGTGTCTGTGTACAAGAATGTGTGTGTGTGTGTGTGTGTGTGTGTGTGTGTGTGTGTGTGTGTGTGTGTGTGCAAGAATGTGTGTGTGCGTACAAGAATGTGTGTGTGTGTGTGTGTGTACAAGAATGTGTAGCTCAGTTTAAAGCAGCTTCTGCAGAAGCTCTCTGGGGTCATGACCTCTGACCTTTATCTGTTTGTTCCAAACAGTATAAAATTCTGTCAGAAACAGAGAAGTCTCCAGGGGGCAAATGTAAACTGTTAGAATCAGAGTTGTACTGGACTGGCACCAGCTGTGTGTGTGTGTGTGTGTGTGTGTGTGTGTGTGTGTGCGTGTGTGTGTGTGTGCGTGTGTGTGTGTGTGTGCGTGCGTGCGTGCATGTGTGTGTGTGTACAAGAATGTGTGTATATGTGTGTAAAAGAATGTGTGTGTGTGTGTGTGTATGTGTGCATGTGTGTGTGTGCGTGTACAAGAATGTGTAGCTCAGTTTAAAGCAGCTTCTGCAGAAGCGCTCTGAGGTCATGACCTCTGACCTTTATCATGTCTTTATCTTTTTGTTCCAAACAGAATAAAATTCTGTCAGAAACAGTATAAAAGAGTGTGTGTGTGTGCGTGTGTGTGTGTGTGCGCGCACGCGTGTGTGTGTGTGCGTGCGTGTGTGTGTGTGTGTGCGTGTGTGTGTGTGTGTGTGTGTGTGTGTGCATGCCTGTATGGAGATAAAAGCACATAGCTGTTTGGCAGCCGGTGACATCGGTCTATATAAGGCTGTTCTATTCCCACCGTGTTTCCTCTGGAGACCCAAAGGCGATTGTCAGCAACGGGACAATGCATGCCTCAGAGCACAGTGGCTTCCCTCCTTTATCATTTACATTTATTCTAAATTTGTTTGAAACCTTGAAGATACAAACTGTATAAATCTGCTTCTTTGTTTATTTTTGGTGCTCCAACAACCAGAAAGACAGTTTGTGGAGGTGACTGGTTAAAAATCCTAATTTAATCAGAGATTATTTAAAAGCTCATGGGATCGTTTCTTTGTTCAGACTCAAAAAGTCTGAAAAGAGCTAAACGTTTGATTCCAGATTCACCAGCAGATAAAACATATTTAGCATGCTTTAAAAATGTCTCCTCTTATTTATGAAAACAGCTCTTCTCTTTTCTTTTTGCAGCATAATCTTTGATCTTTATTTTTTTTAAGTAAGTACGTTTTTGGAAAGCGTGATCAGCTCTTGTTCCTTTTCTGCAAGCCGACTTAAAATAGCGCCGAAGCCCACACATGCTCATGTCTGATGGGGAATCTCAGCGTCTTGAGTCAGTGCTGTGGGGGAATCTGTCTGAGGAGGGAATGACTCGTCTGAACGGTGAGTTAAAAGTACGATATGCAGATATGCTCAGCGTAAACACACAGCTACTTAACTAAAACATCTCGTGTGTATATATGTGTTTTAATTGTCAAACTGCGGGAATGTTTCAGTTGTGTTTACTTAAAAAAAATCATTTCACTTTTGAGAATCCATCAGTTTCTGTTCACTTTTTGTTTTCTGGTCATTTTAGAATGTCAGCGAAGCTCAAAGGTAAGAGAATTAACTCCCTAAACTTTCATCTGAGAGCTTTTTCTGGACAACATTCCTTTTTTCATGAGAAATGGGTTCACGAAGAAATGGAAGGTCCAGCAACGGGAATGATGGGAGTGGGATCGGCCGGTCCGGTAGCTGCAGCTACATCTCCAACGTGAGACCAGAGAACAGGTAAAACTCGAAAGTCGGGCCAACTTCCTGCCTACAATACAGTCAGATTAAAAAGTGCTCCTAATCTGTGACTAACACCTGTTTGACTTTGAGTGAGTGTTGTGGTCGCCCTGGTCTCAGATCAGCTGCAGCTCACAAACAGCTTTTCCAGGACCAAAAATAAGTGTCATGAAGCAAGTTCTGTCCTTAAGTGTATTTCCTTTTAACAGCTGATTAACTCTCATGTGAAAACGAGTTCACATCAGGGCACAGCTCAGTTTGGTCTCCGAGAACTTATTTCTGTCAGCCTTACATCACGGTGCAGCTGCTTGTGCGCTTTGCTGTCCAAACCTCCGGTGTATCATCAAAATATGAAACAAATTAGCATTCTGTACCTCGTTTTGGCCGCCAGGACGACGCTCAGCTGTTTTCTCCAGCAGACAAAACGTTACCTTTGCTGCTTCTGGATCAATACTTGATAACATTTTGCTGCAGAAGCGGCTAGTTTCATTATGAATCATTGTTCTGTACTGTGTGTCACGATGCAAGTCTGGAGGAGGTTTGGACACCCAGAATGACATGAGGCAGGAGTGGATGTAAATGAAAACATTCCTTTATTAGTAAGGAGAACAAAAAATTCCAAAAGGGGCAGGAAGCCAAAAACCTATGTCCTGAAACCCTGGAGAACGAAGGCTCACTTAGAGCACGAAACCTAGATACCTAGTGACGAGGAACAGAACAACGCTGACACAGAACAATGGACCGACAAAACACTGAGGCACAGACAGGGTTTTAAACACTGGAGAGGATGAGAGGGAGATGAGCTGCAGGTGTGTGGGGAGAGAGAGGCCAGGTGAACTCAATTACTAATCAGGGAGGAAACTAACATGACCTAAGAATAACACCTAAAGACAAGAGCAGGAAACATAACTAATAATCTAAGGGGGAAGAAAAAAAACCTCAAACACCGGTGGGAAAAACACACTAAAGAGACTAATAACATGAAAAGCTGTAGCTAAAGGAAAATGACCTAAGAGAAAAACCTAAAGACCAGAAGGGCAGCAAACATAACTAATATTCTAAGGGGGGAGCTGAAACTAAAGGAAAAACACTACAGAAAGAAAAACTACAGGGGCATGACTAAAGGGGGCCACGGGAGCACAGGGCCTGGGAGGGGGATACCTGAGGAGGGAAACCTAGAGGGCTGAAGATCTGGGGAAAAATGGAGAACACCAGAAGGCACATGAGGAAGACGCAGACAAGGACACATGAGGGCGCTAGGAGACACAAAAGGAGAACCTAGAGAGGGATGGAGAACAACAAGAGACACATGGGGGGGGGTGGAGTACATCCCAGCTGTCAATGGGAAAGACACGGGGGAAACCCCGGAATATGTCTCACCTAGAATCACCAGCTAATGCACAGTTTTGGAGTGTGAGGGGAAATCAGCACAAGGAGAACGTGCATTCTCCAAAAAAAGATGCTTGTTGTTCAGCAGAGCATTCGAGCTACATGCATACAAGCAAAAAGTCCCTAATGTCTTTACAATGCATAAAGTTACACAATATAAAAGTTCACTTCTTCTCAAAAGGGGTCATATTATGCTAACCTTGCCTTTAGCATCTTTTTGTGCTGCCATGTGGGTCTCTACTGCCTCTATAAACGCTCCAAACGGGACTAGAACCAACAATCCGTTTTCTATCAGTGTTTGGTTTCGGGAGTGAACCCCCAAAAGCCCGGGGATCTCGTTTCTCAACACTTCTTTTAGTAGACTCCCAACTGTTCCCCAATAGCGTAGCCTCCATTGTTGCTAATGTTGCTAATGCTACTCTAAAATGCACTCATCACTAGTGCATCATGTCACTTCCTGGGTGTATTTTCATTGGTCGATTGCAGACTGGAGTCATGGGGTTTCTGACTCTGCTTGAAGACTTTTGGAGGCTGAATTTGGTCGCGAGAGTGCTCAATAGCTGTCGCTGAACCGGTCACGCTGGATGACCACAGACCTGCGAATCACCCTCACGTGTTCTGTCATGATTCTGCTCATGAAAAGAGGTTAGTGTAGGATGGCCGATAAATGCACAGCGTGTGACCCGGATCTAAAACCAGTTGTTTAAAAAAAAGTCATGTCCCAAAAAGGGTAAAGTAGAATAGAACCACCTTTCACCTGTCGACGCTAGAGTAGCAGCAGCTTTACTCCAAGCCCCTTACAGAAACCAGAGCGTCTCAGCCAATAGCAGCCTGAGCGGAGGATGGGTGGGCGTGGCCTGCAATAGCTTGTTTTCTTAATGTGAACCTAGCCCTGAAACAGCTCATTCTGGAAGGTACTGAAACTGTCTAGAATAAAACTTCACAAATTACTTCTTGCGAGAGGGATTTTAAGAACTTCACAAACGAGTTTTAGAGAGATTCATAATCTGCCCTGTCAAAGTTGGTGTTTTACATTATTTTAACTGACAAATCCTCAAAAACAATGCAGCACATCAATTTCAAAGTTTCATTAAAAAAACTTGTAGCTTTTTGGGTAAACGATGGTGAAGTCACAGCTGTGACTTTAGAGTTTGGGTTTTGCAGAAATGTCAGAAAGGGTTATGGCACCTTTAAAACTTTGGAAATTGATGCAACAGTCCAGCCATTATTTAGGTTAACGTGACATTTTTATACATGTGATAATTACAGCCCTTTTTCCTCCTCAGGAGCACGCTCTGCAGCGTGATGGCACTGCTAACAGCAGAAACTCAGCCCTGCTTTGAGACCACACTGAAGTCAAAGGCTGTGTCCGAAAACTGCACCGTGAAGTTCTCCTGCGTGGTTACAGGTAAACGCCGACTCAGGTGTTCCTGCTGTAAGCAAACGCAGAATAGCTGCAAGAGCACATGCATGAGCACTTTAACTTCCTCGCTCCAAAACAGGAAAGAAATGTTTACTTTCTGAGTTTTGTATTTGTTTGAGGCTAAATTGGATCACGTGAAAATAACATGAACATAAATATAGTGATTAAAATGTTCTATATCAAGTGGTTGACCTGCAGTCAAAGAGTTAAAACACATTTATTCATTTACATCATTCTGTTTTTTTTTAAACGTCTCTTGTTGACAGGATACCCCGCCCCTCAAGTAACGTGGTATAAGGATGACGAACAGCTGGACAGACTCTGTGGGCTGCCTAAATATGAAATATTCTGTAAAGGACAAAATCATTCCCTGCATATATACAAGTACACATGTTTGAGATACCTTTAAAGCATCATCATGTCTTCATGTCTCTATAGAAATACAGCAGAAGTCGTGTTGAATCTGGGTAGAAATTCTGATGATCAGCTTTTAGAAAAGAAAATGATGTTTATCAGGCTGTTTTCAACAGTAATCCAGTAGAAAATGTAGTTGTGTATATGATATTGTATATTAGCCTTGTTCCCATTTCTTTCTTTATTTCTTTCTTTCTTTATTTATTTCTAACTTTCTTTCTTTCATTCTAACTTTCTTTCTTTCTTTCTAACTTTCCTTCTTTCTAACTTTCTTTCATTCTAACTTTCTTTCTTTCTTTCTTTCTTTCTAACTTTCTTTCTTTCATTCTAACTTTCTTTCTTTCTTTCTTTCTAACTTTCTTTCTTTCTTTCTAACTTTCCTTCTTTCTAACTTTCTTTCATTCTAACTTTCTTTCTTTCTTTCTTTCTAACTTTCTTTCTTTCTTTCTAACTTTCCTTCTTTCTTACTTTCTTTCATTCTAACTTTCTTTCTTTCTTTCTTTCTAACTTTCTTTCTTTCTTTCTAACTTTCCTTCTTTCTAACTTTCTTTCATTCTAACTTTCTTTCTTTCCTTCTTTCTTTCTTTCT